>NC_056725.1:11684430-12016575 GCF_019279795.1 Protopterus annectens | reverse complement strand
GCTGGAGACATTTTGAACTTTCAGTAATAGATTTTAACAGGTGACGCAGCTATCCATGGTTATGAATTGTGACGCATAACACTCTTGGCTTTGGATGGATGTTGAAAAGTGTAGAGTTCTCTCCTACGTACCAATCACACAACCATTCAGGACTCTGATGTACTACTTTGAATGCAGCAGTTTTGGGTGACTGTCTGTGAAATGTTCATTTAAACCTCAGTGAGGGTTGGGAGGGTGGCCTAATGGTTAAGGTGTTTGCCTTACAAACACATGTGCAGGGTTTGAGTCTCACAAGGGATAATTGGCTAGGCTTAAAATGTCTCGCAAACGGCAGTTAGCTTAGTATGAATCTATGAACCTATGAAACTATGAATCACTCTTTCAGTAACTTGACATGTACAATTACTTTGGATATGATCACAAGGCAGTACTGCAAATTTGATTCTCTGCTGTCTTGCCATGGTGGGTACCATTGATGAGGATATTATTCCCTGCTATCTCTGATACTGAAGAAGAGGAAATCCCTCAGTCACATTGATCGAGGTGGTAGCCATAGTTTTTGTTTGTAGCCAGGCTGCTCAAAATGCATGTGTATACATGTCAGGGTTTAACTGGATGCATTTACCTTGAGACTTTTACATTGCAAGTAAATTATTTTGTAATTGTATCTTGCTTTTAATGAAGTGGGCTGGGAAATGTCTTTTTGTTTCACTCTACATGTTTGCATCTTAGGCATGTGTTTGCTTTCATTTGAATTAATTTAAGATGTGTCATTTCTGGCTGTAGGGGTTTACCTTGGAAATTGCTGTTTTTTTTTTTTTTTATTTTAGTAATGTGACTCCCCACTGTTTCATGTACATTTTAAAATGATATTTGGCTAGCACGTTCATGTTAAGTAGAAGCTGTAGCATAAGAGATGCTAAGAAAGCTTTGAAGCAATTATTTGATAGGCCAATGAGATTTAGCATCATGATGGTGATAGGAGGTAAAATCGAAGTTGGTAAAACCCTTATAGCAAGTTTCACTTTTGAAGTGAAGAGTATCTTTTTAATAAGTTAGAAAAATTCCAACAAGTTTTATTCTGCACTTCCAGACCCACACCATTTGACATACTATTTAAAACCGCTAGACATTTTACACACATTATATAACTGGGAAATGTTTAAAAACTTCCGTAACTGAAATTGCTGTCTAGTCAGAACTAGTGACTAAAAAATCTGGAACTATTAGCCAAGGCAATATTCATTTGAGTCACTAAGGAAATAGACTCTTTGCTTCTTTGCCAAAAAAGTTGGTTCTTTTTTTTTTTTTTTTTATTTATTTTTTAAATAAAAAATCAAGGAAGAGAAGTGGGCATCATATAAAGTAGGTTTAAAATATTTTTGAGTAATGCAAGTAGTCTGAATAAGACATTTGAAGACTTAGAAGTTAGAATAGCAGGCTGGAATTCTAACATAAGTGAAACATGGTTTACCAACATCAACAGAAAGTGGATAGAGAAAGTAGAAAGGAAGCTTGGGTATCAATATATATCTCACTTCTGCATTCTTTTGATATTCCCTTTAGTAAAGATTTTGAAGTTATAGCTGTGAACATTAGTGAGGGAAAGATAAAATGGCATGTGACTTTGTTTTACAGACAACTTAACCAAGTCAAAGCTGAGGCTGAAACTTTTGGAGGTGTTTTGAGCAACTGTTTCAAGAAAGGCTTCACTATGATAGCAAGTGATCTTAATTAACCTAATCTTAACTGGTAATTATCTGGGGTTATCTGGGCTTATGCTATAAACTCGTACCATTAAGACTGGATTAGAGATAGAGAAAAAGCAATTCACTGTGTTTGGAACCAGAGCTATGTGGCTCCGATCATGTGCGTGTCAAATGGGAGGTATTCACAAACACAACTATGGGTTTTTTTGGAGGTTATCATACCAAAAACAAAATTTTATCTTGCCACAATTAATGAAATTCAGGCATGGAAATGGAAGGATCTTGTGGAAGATAAAAAATTAATTGACAGGTGGGATATTTTCTATGGCTATGTATTACTGATATCAAGAATTTCCCCTGTGAACAGAGAAAGTTACAGTTCCTGGTATATGAAAAATTTCTGCAAATAAATGAAAAAAAAAATCATCTTTGGCAAATTTTATAAGTAATAAGTTACATTACTAAAAAGTTTGAATAGCATTCTTTCATGTAATGTAGAACAGTAGAGAAGTGTGCCGAACCTGGCAGCGCACAGCAGCCAACAAATAAAGTATTATTTAAGCATCTGAGCTGACAGAATGATGTTACAACTGTATAGTAGTCTTGTAATGGATGATGGTGTAATATTGGAGTTGAATAAATTGGTCATTGTATTGCAGAAAAGTAAGATGGATGTCAGAAGTCAAACATTTTGCTTGCAGTACAAGGTTAGAGCAGTTAACTTTTTTTCAGCAAATTACAGATTTGTCAGGAATGACCTGATTCTCAACTACAAATGTTACAAAAATGTTAGGGCAGCTGTTTTGTGGTAGCCGCTCGCCCGTGACAACAACTGTGTTTGCTAATATGCCTGTTTATATAGCTATATTTAAAAGTACTTCATTTCATTGCAGAGAGAGATGTGATGTGGAGTGCACTGCCTGCAAGTATCACGAAGACTAATAGCCTTATGACATCCAAAATTTTTGAATGGTTTGGGTTGAGGGCATATGACCCTTCATTACCTAGCCACAAACTCCTTGAAAGCTTCTAATGATGCTCTGAGTTTTATATGAACACGCACAATGGACATGGATTATTGAAATTCTTATGTAAAATGGTAGACAAAGTATGCAACAGCAAGCATAAGAAATTAGAAAAATGGATAATAGAGTTCAAAATAATACAGTAGGGGACAGAAATGTTATACAGAAACTTTAGACGTGGCTGTCATGTTGAAGAAATCAGAAACCCATAATCACTAAAGCAGTTTTACCTACAGTTAGGACAGAATGTGAATTGAAAGTAGCACTGTACATACTGTACGGCATAAGCACCCACACGGAATGCAAGCAACATGATACCCAAACAGTTGGTTATAAAGCTGTAACTCTTGGCACATGCAACAGTTGGAATATTGGTTAACCCCGCTTTGTATCTCTGGCTGCTTACATTTTTTTCACTTGTGCTAGCTACATTATATATTTTGCTACTTTCAGAAGAGCTTACCCAGGTCCAAGTATGCGGTTTGTACTGTCAGACCCTTCCTGTCTTTCCTTACTGAAAGAATACAGTAAGACCTTATCATTTAAAAAACTATACTGCTGTTGGCCAAATAGGTCAACTGTGTCTTTCTAATCTAATTCAGTACTGATTGTTTTCCGTGATATTGCAGGGAATAAATGTACTCACTGGCCTATATGTGTCAGTTAATGGTCATGACATTTTGCTGCTTGTGTTCTGGTACATATTAACTTGGAAAGGCTGTAGATGTTCTTCGTGTTTCACTGTTGCAATCATTACATTTGTTATCTGCCTGCAGGTAGCCCTCTGCTGGCCTGAATATCAAAGTCTTGGATCCCTGCTTCGGATGCTGTCTCTTCTTCCACGGCGTCAGATTGTCAGGGGTATAAAGCATGCAGCCGATGCCATTACATCAGTCTTTCTTGCCGTGCAGTGCCTGAAGCCAAAGCAGTTCGCAAGTGCTGGTCAGCCAACTCCTGAAATTTTTGTTTTCGAGTTTCAGAACCGAAGTCTTCAAAAAACCTAAGTACCCCTTTGGGGATCCTTTTTCTTGCTCTAAACCGATGTCAGTAAAAGTTAGCATTTATATTACCTGTGGAAAGCAAATACCTCATAAAGGTTTTCATTCATACTGCATTACATGCCTAGGCCTAGACCACGACGTACCTCGCTGCCGCTTTTGTGCCTTATTCAATCCTCGAACTATTCGTCATCTGTTCATTTTTGCATCATACTATTTCGGTGCTCAGTTTAATTATCCAGAAATGGCTTCAGTAAGCCATCCAACTACTGACATTCTGAAAAAACATAAAGGTAAAGACAGAGACAGACTGCCTAGGTCCAAAGCTGCCAACGACGCTTCCGTTAAGCTAGTCGCCAGTTTGCCAGTATACAGTGAGGTGCTTTTGCAGCCCCTGATACATGCTACTTCAGATTCGCAGGCCTCTACTGAGACCCATTCGGAGTCTGGTATGCCCCAAAATGCTTCTTCAACCATGGTACCTGCGGATGTCTGTACCTTGGATGGGACCGGAGCCGCTGTGCAGGCACTGGCTTCTGAGAAAGTATTCAGGCGTACTGACTTGCATTTCAAACCGATGCCATCTTTTTCTTCAAGGCCTAAAACTCGACCCACGCCTAGAAAACCGATGTCCAAACCACAGGCTCAGGCCCATATGCCTAAAAAACAAATGATAAGAATGGCTGAAGACCTTATTACTTTAATTAGGGGAAGCCAACCATCACCCCCTAAGAGACCTAGAACTGATTTTCCTTCTGATCAGGATTCTGAAATTTCTGTTTCTTCTGATTACCAGGATTTGCCCTTATCTACCTATGATGATTCTGATGCAGATGACTCCATTCCCTCTGCTTCCCCTCCAGAAGATTTTTCTTTTGGTGAAACCTTGCACACTCTTAGGGAGCATTTCCGCTGTGAAAGCTGGGATTACGCTGACTCCAAAAAGAGGCTTAGGGAATTCTTACTCCTCCCACGACACAGGCCTTTAGCTATCCCTCCTGTCCTGGACATTGTAGATGATGCTTCTTGGAATCCAGTCTGGCCCCAGGCACACCTCCAGCTCCCAGGAAACCTGACTGGTATTACAGAGTACCTGACTCTCACAAGTTCCTCTTCAAGAATCCTACTGTGGACCCAGAGACCATTTTGTAGGGACCTAAAGGCATTAAGGCTTCTACTTCCAAAAACCCTACCCCCTCTGATGGAGACTTCAGGGCCTTGGACAGATGGGGTAAGAAGGTATACATTTCTGCTACTTTGGCCATTGGGGCCTTAAACTGCCAGTTTCATATGTTAAAGTATCAGCAGCATATTATGGGACTACTTAAACAGAAAATTATGTTGATTCCTGACTGTGCTGAAAATAAAGAATTACAGGATTTAATGTATTCTGCTGAACAAGTTGGTGAACATACTTTGCAATGTGGTTTTGACTCTCTAGAAGCATCTTGCAGGGCTGCTGTCACTCGGTCTGTTCTTAGAAGGCATGCTTGGCAAAATTTGCCAGATCATGTTAAAGCTAAATTGCTGGATGCTCCCTTAAACCAAGACTGCCTGTTTGGCAACAAACCAGAAGAAGCCCTTAAAAAGATGGAAGAAAAAGCTAAAGCAATGCAAACTGTTAAAGATTTCCTGCAAGTACAGCCTCCCAGATTTAGTAGGCATTGGCCTTCTAAGAATTGGTCCTTTCCTGTCTCTACCAGGCCTTCTCAGTCCAAACCCAGGAACAGCAGACCACCTAGGCTACAGTCTCAAGGTACTCACAGGCCTAAGCAGTGGGGAGCTCCCACTTCCAAAGCTGGAAGTAGTAAGACAACCCCTCCTGTGGAAACCTGTCACAGTGACTTAACCTTAAACCTTCCAAGCCCTGCTCAACTGCCTGCTCCCTTAGGGGGGAAAGATCGCCTTGCATGCAAAAAACTGGGAGCTCATTACCCAGACAAATGGGTTTTAAATATGGTTTCCCAAGGATACAAATTCCACTTCCACACCTTACCAACCCCAAACTGTTGACCAGACCTACCCCCAAATCAGTGGGCAGAGGGTCAACAGCAGGTTCTCTCTCTTCTAAGTATCAGGGCTATTCAACCTGTCCCAGCAGAAGAATGGGGGCAAGGTTTTCACTCAAGACTTTTCCTGGTACCCAGAAAAGACAGCTCCTGGCATCCTATCCTGGACCTCTCTATTCTAAACACCTTTTTGGTAATCCCAAAATTCAAAATGCTAACACTTCATCACCTGCTCCCTATGGTAGGCAAAGATGCCTGGGTGGCAACCTTAGACTTAAAGGAAGCTTACCTGCACATTCCAATAAGGGAATCTTGCAGGAAATACCTACGCTTCAGAGCAGGCTACATGCATCAGTTCTCTGCACTTCCCTTTGGCTTATCTACTGTGCCCAGGGTATTCACAGTGCTTAGCTCCAGTCGTTGCATTTTGCAGGCAAAGAAATATTCAAATATACCCATACCTGGACGATTGTCTAATTCAAGCAGAAAGACAGGACATGCTACTAAATCATCTGGCATTTGTAAAGGAACTTCTAACCTCACTGGGGTACACCATAAACGAAAAGAAATCTCAACTAGTACCCTGCCAACAAATTGTATTCCTGGGAGCAAGCTTGAACACAACTTCCCAGATGGGTTCCCTCACGCCAGAGAAACAAGTTTATTTGACAGATTACTTCAATCTACTGGCCAAAAAGACCCAGCTATCTGCAAGAAACATCCTGCAAGCCCTGGGGTTCATGGCCTCTTGTATTCTACTAATTCCTTATGCAACACTGCATATGAGGAAACTACAATGGTATCTAAAAAGCCTATGGTGTCAACATTCTCAGGACCTGGAATCAATGATTCCTATCATTCCTTGTATAACGACAGAGTTCCTGTGGTGGGCAGAGGCCTGCTACCACTACAAGGGACTGCCATTCACTCTATCCCCTGCCGCCCAAACCCTAACAACAGACACAGACTATACTTGGGGGCTCACTTGGCAGGGCAGTGCATTCAGAGCAAATGGAATCTGAGTCAGATGCACCTGCATATCAATCAAAAATAAATGTTAGCTGTACAGAATTCCCTGACAGCCTTCAAGGACCATATTCTTCCAGGACAATTATTGGTGAAGACAGACACCACCACTGTTATGTGGTACATATACAAGCACGGGGGAACCCATTTGTATCCTCTCTGCAGACTAGCCATGGCTCTGTGAAACACAGCCTTGATCTACCAAGTGCACCTACAAGCTCAATTCCTGCCAAGCAAGCTAAATTCACTGGAAGATGACCTAAGCAGAAATCCAATGGACCCACACGAGTGGAAACTGGAACCAAAGATATTCAGAATTTTGAGAAACAAATGGGGGACTCCAGAGATGTACCTGTTTGCCTCCCCTTAGAACTGCCAATTGGACGAATTCTGCACAAGGACTTCCCACAGTCAAGCTTGGAAAGTGGATGCCCTGTCCTTCACCTGGGAAAGCCTCTCAGTTTATGCCTTTCCCCCTCTGCCTCTTCTCTCAAAAGTTCTGCTAAAAATCAAACAGGACAAACCAAGGACAATACTGATTGCACCAGACTGGCCACGCCAGCACTGGTACCCCCTCTTGCACAGTATGTCACTGCTGGAACCATGGCACCTGCCTCAGACCCCCCTTCCCTGCTGTCCCAGCAGGAGGGCCAGATTCTGCACCCCCAGCTTCAAACTCTGAACCTTGCAGCCTGGGTAATTCCCTGAGCTCTCCAAAAGCATCCCTTAGTAAGCAGGTATTAGATGTTATTCTGGAGGCAAGGAGGCCTAGTACTAGAAAATCCTATGCTGAAAAGTGGAAAAGATACTGTTCCTGGAGCCAGACTCAGGGGTTGGGCACAACAGTGCCCAGCTTACCGCATATTCTGCGATACTTAACAGAGATGCTCCACAAGGGCCTTTCCTTCTCGTCAATTAAAATTCATGCCTCAGCCATTTCAGCACATTGTAATACTGAGCCACCCCTCTTCTCTCACCCCCTGCTGAAACAGTTCCTCAGAGGGGCCATAAATTTAAGACCACCCAGAAGAGCCCCTACTCCAACCTGGGACTTTAACTGTGCATTAGAAAAGCTTACTCTACCTCCTTTTGAGCCAGCTGCAACTGCAGAGTTAAAATTCCTTTCTTGGAAAACAGCCTCCCTTCTAGCCAGCACTTCAGCAAGAAGAGTGTCTGAATTACAGGCCCTCATGGCAGTGGAGCCCTTCGTCATCTTCCATGCTGGCAGGGTTTCCCTCTGGACCAACCCTTCCTTTATGCCCAGGGTGGTATCCAGTGTCGCCCTTAATCAGTCCATTAATTTGTCAACCTTTTTTCCTAATCCACAGAACAAAGGAGAATGAATATTGCACTCTTTGGATGTGCACAGACAACTTGGATTTTATTTGGACAGGACTAAGCCTCTCAGAAAAACTGAACAGCTGCTAGTTGCCTTTGCTGCAAGGGCAGAGGGGAAGGCCATTTCAAAGCAAACCATTTCTAAGTGGATAGGCCATTGGATTCTTTTCTGCTATAAGCACCATGGAAAACCTACCACACAGGGGATAAGATCACATTCCACCAGGGCTGAATCTACCTCTACAGCCTTTCTCAGAGGTGCCCATACCAGGGACATCCTAGAAGCTGCTACCTGGAACTCTGTACATACCTTCACCAAGCATTACCACTTGCCTATTTTTTCTAAATCCAGAGCTGGTTTTGCCACTGCAGTCTTGCAGGGCTTAATTGCTGGTCCTAATGCTCTCTAACTTCCTCCTCCCTTCCTTAGCTTTGGGAATCTACCCAAATGTAATGACTGCAACAGTGAAACACAAAGAACATAGTACAGTTGTGTACACTTACCATAAATGTAGATGTTAGAGTGTATTCACTATTGCAGTCCTGGTTACCCTCCCTCCAGCCTCCTGACTTCTCTTGGCTATATATTTTTTCTTGTTTAGTGTATTTCAGCTTTCTGGTATATTTGCTTTTTGTTGGAGGTGTAACCTTATATATAATTGCTTCCCATTATGGGGGCACCTGACATCTGGGACAGGAAAAACTGATGTAATGGCGTCGGCTGCATGCTTTTTATACCCCTGATGACCTGATGTCATGGAAGAAGAGACAGCATCCAACGCAGGGATCCAAGACTTTGATATTTAGGCCAGCTGAGGGCTACCTGCAGGCAGATAACCCAAATGTAATGACTGCAACAGTGAATACACTCACATTTACATTTATGGTAAGTGTACACAACTGTGCTTTTGCTTGAGATTTTAATGTAGCATCTGTTTTGTATAAGGATTTTTTGCAGTATATTTTCCCTTGTTGTCTGACACATTCCAGTATATTTTGGTTCTGTGGTAATGACCACGCACTTCTTGCAGATTAGATTGCACTTAGTGTTTCACTGAGTTGTTTATGCGGCTTAAATGTTTTAAAGAATGTTTGGAAAACCATTATTTGTTCAGCCTCTTCATTGATAGCATAGGGTGGTAGAATCCCATCTGTGTTTGATGCAGTGAAGTCCTAAAACAAGCTAGGAAAATGAAATTGTTTTGGACTGTGGCTACTGAGCTGGAAAAATAAATGCGTGCCTTGCAAGTTGCACGGTCCTTAATGGGAGAGCAAATTGCTTTGGAAATTTCAGCAGAGCCTTTGAATACAGATGATGTGTCCATTTTAAAAATAACTTGAGTTGTTTGGATACTCTTCAAAAAGGAAAAAGACTGGATTTACTAGGCATATTATACATTTTAAGAAATTGTTAGGCAGTTTCTTTGGAATGTTATGTAATTGATTTTGAGCAAAAATGTAGTCAGATGCTGAGCTGTAAGTAGGGCACTGCAAAGGGGATGGCTGCCCTGTGCACATATTTGGGGCCACAGTTGGTAGGCACTTATGGTGTAGTATTGGCATTGATTTATGAAACTGCAAGAATATTGCAGCTTCATAAGTGAATATTCATACTGCATGTACAGTGCGTGTGTGTGTCTTATTAGCTGCTTTTTACAGTTTGTTGCATTTGTAGGAGCTCAATTTTTTCTTTTTTTTTGCTACTCTTGAGTTAGGTTGCACCAATTTAGAGAACTGTACAGGGTACCAAATGACTTAGTACAGTTATGGCTAGATTATACCTATAAGACTGTGCTCCTATATGTTGTGCTAGCCTTTAAGCTATTAAGTACTGCATGCTTAAATGTAAAAGTCAGGCAATTGGCATTGTGATCTTAATTTTGCTTCATAAAGTTATTAAAGAGCATGTTAAGAGAAAAGGTATCAGACAATGCATTGAGCTTTAACCCAAGTCAGTACATTGTATATTTCACACAGCAGAAACAAATCACTGGGTTGGACAGACAAAAGACCTCATGTGACAGCCATAGTCAGGAATCCATTTCATAAGAACTACAGAAGATCTATATATGCTGTATGTTAGAACATTTGTCATGAGGCAGGAGACCATCTAGAGGTGAAAAGTTAAAGTAATTGTGAAAATAAAATATCTAAACATATAGAAGAATGCAGCATAACTTTATTTGCTAGAGATATGGTTTCAGATGTAGAGATTTTTTGTAGAATCCTTTGGGTTAGCTGTGATTAATACTCCATGCTCTCGCACTGATGTAGCTGCATCAGTGATCTGAAAGTGTGATGGAAAATATATTGAAAATCAATGCATCTGGTGGAGGTGGGCAAGTAGCAAGTTCCAAGAGACTGAAAATAATTGATGTCCTTCTATTCCTATGTTGCGGTATTCTAGGTTTGGGATTTCTTGCCTTCAGGTGACACGTACATTGGCTGTTATACAAAAGTTTCAGCTTGGCTGTTGCAGTGTGCGTGGGACGTCACATGTGTAGGGCCATAAACCAGGGGCCTTAAATGTGACATCTACACGCACAATACTCAGAACTTTTCAGCCATAGACATTTGCATCGTACGAGTGCTTCTCCACAGACATCACATACTAAGATAAGTAACCATTGGGTTTCTAATTTTCTTATTTTTGACGATTGTTCTTGCTAATGCTTGGTTGTTGTAGCCTTTAGCTGATGTCAGGGAAAAAGGGAAAGTGCCAGTGCGGGCGCTAGATACTCAATAAAGATGCCCATGACAGGTGTGTTTTTTTTTGCTAAGGCCGGGAACACTATCACTCTTCCTGCGCTATTTGTCAATAGATTGTGCCCAAGATCTTGCACAGGTGTCTAGCCGCATTAAAACTCTACGTGGGGAACCAGCGCCTTAAGCCATTAGCCCTTAGGATGGATCCTACATTGGAGGCCACACCTGAACCCTTGCACAAAAAGACCAATGTTCCTAGGCCTTCTTCACCTGCTGCTCTGCTTCCCGACGCACTGCCAGCTGCTATTCTAGGGGTTGAGGCATGCTCGGAGGATATGTCGACTGCAGTGACGTTCCTCGTGGAACCCGTTTCGCAGCCGACTGGCACTTCCACGGATATCCAGACATCGACCGTCGATGTTGAGGGGGAACCAGTTTCGGTGGCACCTCCGGCAGGGATCCAGACTTCGGATGTGTTACTATCCAAAATTGACGCCAGGCCTCTCTCTACTTCCTCCCCGGCCAAAAAGAAGCAAAAAATTAAACATACCTCCACCTCTTCAAAAGTCTCACCAGATTGGCAGGCCTTTACCTCTTCTCTCGTGCAGCCCTTTATGGCCCTCAGGTCTTCAGCCTCAGCCACCTCCACCCTGCCTCTTCTGAGCCCTAAGCCTGCCTCCTTCCCTCCCATCCATGACCCCACAAGTCAGAGAAGAATGTCATGATTCTTCCTTCTCATTCTCAAAATAGTCCATTTCTTATGTTTCCCAGATTTCCTCCCCCCAGGAATATTACTCTCCTGATGAGGAATCTGTGGAAGGGGATTCTCCCCCCGAGGGCATAACTTTTGGTGACACCATCACCAAGATGAAGGATTATTTTAAATGGGATATGTCCCAAATGACAGACACCCAAAAAAGGTACTTTGAGCTGCTGCAAGTGGAATCCCCCTCCCCTTCAGCAAATGTTCTTCGTGTATCAATGTTGCAGTCATCACATTTGGGTTATCCCTGCCAGGGTAGCCCTCGGCCGGCCCGAATACCAGAGACTTAGTATTTCTGCATCGTATGCTGTCGCTTGAGGACTGATGTCAGGACATCAGTGGTATAACGTAAGGCAGCCGACGCCATTACATCAGTCTTTCTTGCTGTGGAGCCCGAAGCAGAACCGGTTCGCACGAGTGCCAGTTTTTGTTTCCAAATTGAAGTTGAAGTCTTCTAAAGCTAAGTACCACATTGGGGATCCTTTGTTCTTGCACTAACCGATGTCAGAAAAAGTTACTAATTGTCTCGCCTGTGGGAAGCAAATACCACACAGAGAATTCCACTCTTACTGTGTCACTTGTCTAGACCCAGACCACGACATCCCCCGTTGTCGCTTCTGTGCTTTAACGCCAGAACTATTTGTCATCGGGCCTTTATTATATTTTCGTTTACAGTCCTCGAATTCCGATATGGCTTTGGTAAGCCATCAGTTAAACAGTCCACCAGAACCAACAAAGGTTCAACCAAGAAAATAAAATGAAATTCGAACCACAGTGTGCACTGAATGAATACCCAAGATCTGAAACACGAAGATTTATTCAACCAACAGCAGACTAAGCATATGCTTTCACCAGCAACCTGGCTTCTTCAGAGTCTGACAGTAAAACACTCCATATAAAAAACACTCCACATTTAAAGCAAGAATGCATTCTCCCCACCCATCCAATTAATCAATAAATCAATCAAACAGACAATTTCTTAAGAATACATTTACAACCAAATATTAGTTTAAAAAAACAATTCATAACATTTAATAAACTTATAATAGTCATACACTACATATGTATACATATAAAAATGTAATATAAAATTGCAGTTCCTCTAAATAACACTACTTAAATATTTTAACTGAGGCTTTATGGTGACACATTCATTTAGCCCAGGGCGCCTGGTAGCATTGAGCCTAAGCTGCCATTCCATTTCTAACCTTGCTACCCTGTTCTGTGCATCACACTGAATGTTAGACTTAACCCTATCTATAATAAAAAATAAAAATTTGTTAAAATTCCCACATACTGCACTATGCAAATAAAGTGCATTGTGCTCATCCTTTCTCCTGATTGAACTGACATGTTCCCCTATTCTTGTTTCAAGCTTGTAGTCATGCCCACATAAAATGCATCGCATGACATACACGAAGCAAGATATACAATTCTTGGTGCTACAATTACAAGCACCTGGACAAGATATCGTACGTTGATACCCCACTACACTTACGTATGTCCCAACTGCTATGTATCTACATCCTCTACAGGAACCACATTTGCTCATGGCAGATCTAGTGTTGCTTCTACCCTCTCTTTCAAGTGTACTCTTCAAGTTCTTTCCTTTTCCATAGACAATCACCGGGGTATCACCTAGGATCATTTTAATATCTTTACTCAGAAAATATTTCCACAAATTTCTGAGACTAGAACCTAGTTCATTAGCTCTTTCATTGTATGTTAAAACAAATTTTGCTTTATTTGTTTTATTCAATGTGCTGACACTACTACCTATGTTTGCACCCTCCTCCCCTTGCCCTCTTAGAATAGGACTATATTTGTTTCTTCTTCTTCTATATACTTCTTTTTTGATGTTAATTAACATTGATAGCGAGTACCCCCTGTCAACAAACATTCCAATCAATGAATAAATTTCCTTCTTAAATAAATCATCATTACTGATTAATCTACATAGCCGGACCATCTGGCCCTTAACTACACCTCTCCTTTGGTGCAGAGGGTGACAACTTGTGTAGTGCAGCATCGAGTTTGAATAACTAGGTTTCCTGTAAATTGTACTCACCAGTCCTTCTTTGGTCTTAAATAAGGTAATGTCCAGGTAATTTACTCTCTCTTTGTTCCAGGTGTGTGTAAATCTAAGGAAATCTGTGGTTTCATTAATGTAAGAGCAAAATTCCTTAACACTTTCCTCATCCCCTTTCCAAAATATAAGGAGGTCATCTAAAAACCTACAGTACAAAAGAATGTTGCCCTTGTACTTTGAGTTTAACACAAATTGCTTTTCCCATGCCCATAGCACTAAATTAGCATAGACAGGGGCACAACGGGCACCCATCGCTACCCCTGTCTTTTGTTGATAGATCTCTCCATCAAATTGTTTGATTGATTTATTGATTAATTGGATGGGTGGGGAGAATGCATTCTTGCTTTAAATGTGGAGTGTTTTTTATATGGAGTGTTTTACTGTCAGACTCTGAAGAAGCCAGGTTGCTGGTGAAAGCATATGCTTAGTCTGTTGTTGGTTGAGTAAATCTTCGTGTTTCAGATCTTGAGTATTCATTCAGTGCACACTGTGGTTCGAATTTCATTTTATTTGGTAAGCCATCAGACAGAAGATCTTCCGAAAAATGTGAAGGTAAAGGCAGAGAGAGACTGCAGACGACGCTTCCGTTAAGCTAGTCATCAGTCCTCAGGTACTCAGTGAGGCGCTTTCGCAGCCCGATGCCTGCTTCAGTTGATTCGCAGGCCACTGCTAAGACCATTTGGAGTCTGTTATGCTGCAAAAGTCTTGGTCGAAGGATCCTGTGGTCATGTCTACTTTGGATGGGTCCGGAGCCGCTGAGCAGGCACTGGCTTACTAGGAAGTCCTTCGCACCACCGAATCTCTACACAAGCCAACGTCTTCTTTCACACAGCATCCCAGATGGCATACCTTACACTAGAGAAACACATTTTCTGGCAGCCTACTTCTTTCAACTGGCCACCAGGCCCCAGCTTTCTGCAAGGAAAATCCTGCAAGCTCTGGAGTTCATGGCATCTTGCATTCTCCTAATTCCATATGCCAGACTGCATATGAGGAAACTTCAGTGGTACCTAAAGAACCTTTGGTGTCAACTCTCTGAAGACTTGGAAACTCTTCTACCTATAATTCCTTGCTTCAGAAAAGAATTTCTTTGGTGGGCAACACCATGCTTCCACAACAGTGCACTGCCCTTCTCCCCACACCCTGCTGCCCAGACCCTAACTTACAGACGCATCAGACTATACTTGGGGTGCACACCTGGATGGCAGGTGCATACAGGGCCAATGGAGCCCACAGCAAATCCCCCTGGACATCAATCTAAAAGAGATGATGGCTATGCAGCATGCCTTGATAGCTTTCAAACCCCTTCTCTCTCCAGGGGTTCTCCTGTTCAAAACAGACAACACCACTGTGATGTGGTACATCAACAAGCAGGGAGGGACTCACTTCTACCATCTATGCAGGCTGGCCATGACCCTTTGGATCACAGCCTCTTCCATGCAACTACGCCTGTTGGCACAATACTTACCAGGCTCTCTCAAATCCCTGGCAGACCAATTAAGCAGAAACCTTCTGGATCCATATGAGTGGCAGCGCAACAGAAGTACCTTCACCCTAATAATTCAGAAATGGGGAACCCCAAAAGTCGACGTCTTTGCCTCCCACACCAGCCTTCAGATCAGCAAATTCTCAACCGGGGAGAAATCACTGCATGGCTTCAAAGAGGATGCCCTGTCCTTCCCATAGATCAATCTATTGGTCTGTGCCTTTCCTCCCCTACCTCTCATTCTTAGGGTACTGCTCAAAATAAGGGAGGAAAAAACAAGGACAATTCTTATAGCTCCAGACTGGCCCCGACAGCACTGGTACCCCTTGCTGTGCAGCCTGTCCCCTCTGCCTCCACAGCATCTTCCTCAGATTTCAAACCTACTAACCCAGAGGGAAGGGGAATTCATGAATCCCCAATTACAGGCACTCAGATGTTCTTCGTGTTTCACTGTTGCAGTCATCACACTTGGTTATCTGCCTGCAGGTAGCCCTCAGTTGGCCCGAATACCAGAGTCTTGGGATTTCTGCATTGGTTGCTGTAGCCTCTTCCATGACATCAGGGGTATAAAACATGCAGCAGACGCCATTACCCCAGTTTTTCTTGCCAAAAAGGAGCCCAAAGTAGAAGCAGTTCACAAGTGTCAGTCGGCTGCTACCTGAAATTTTCGTTTTTTTTTATTTTCAGACCTGAAGTCTTCTAAAGCTAAGTACCCCATTGAGGATTCTTTTTTCTTACTGTAACTGATTTCAGAAAAAATTAACAGTTGTCTTGCCTGTGGAAAGCAAACACCTCACAGAGATTTTCATTCTTACTGTGTCACCTCTTTAGGCCCAGACCACTACGTCCCTCACTCTCGGTTTTGTGCCTTGTTTAACTCCCGAACCATTCGTCGTCGGGCTATTTTTGTAGTTAAATTCTTTCGCGCTCGTTCTCCATATTTCGAAACTGCTTCGGTAAGCCATCTTACTACCGATCTTCTGAAAAAGTCCAAAGACAGACCACATAGGTCAAAAACTGCCGACGACGCTTTCGATAAGCTAGTAGCCAGTACTCCATGAAGTGCCTGTGCAGCCCCTGATGCTCGCTTCTACAGATTCACAGGCCTCTGCTGAGACCCATTCCGAGTCCGGTATGCCAAGAGATGCTTCTTTGATTATGGAACCTGCGAATGTCTCTACCTTGGATGTGTCCAGAGCCGCTGTGCAGGCACTGGCTTCTGAGGGTGTATTCCGACCTACCGATATTCATATTAAACAGACAACTTAATTTCCAACTAAAACTACTGAGTTTCTCAGGCCCAGAGTTCACACTACGCCAAGAAAACTGACGAAAAAAGCGCATGCTCAAGCTCTCATGCCACAAAAACAAATGCTTAGAGTGGCTGAAGACCTTATTACTCTAATTAGGGGAAGCCAGCCTTCCCCTGCCAAAAGACAACGAATTGAATTTCCTTCTGATTCCACAGACCAGGAGCCTGATGACTCTGACCTTCTTGATTACCAGGACATATCCTTATCTACCTATGAGGACTCAGATGCAGAGGAATCCAGTCCCTCTGCCTCCCCTCCAGAGGATTTTTCTTTTGGTGAAACCTTGCATACCTTAAGAGATCACTTCCGCTGGGAATACCAGGACTATCCTCGGTCCAAAAAGAGACTCGGGGGAATTTTTAGATTTGCCTCAGCACAGGCCTCTAGCTATACCCCCTGTCCTGGATATTGTAGATGGTGTCTTCTTGGAGTCCAGTCTTACTCATGACACCTTACCACCAGCTCCTAGAAAATCTGACAGATACTACAGAGTACCTGCCTCTCACAAATTTCTCTTTAGGAATCCTACTGCGGATCCAGAGACCATTTCCCAAGGACCTAAGGGCATTACGGCTACTGCAGCCAAAAACCCTACCCCTTCAGACAGTGATGCTAGAGCTTTAGATAGATGGGGTGGAAGGTATATACCGCTGCAACTCTTGCCATCAGAGCTTTGAATTGCCATTATCACATGTTGAAGGTAGTAGCAACATATTGTGGAACTAATTAAACAAAAAATGGTATTACTTCCAGATTGTGCAGAAAATAAAGATTTATAAGAGTTAATGCATTCTGCAAACCAAGTTAGTAAACATACTTTGCAGTGTGGGTTTGATGCCTTAGAAGCATCTTGCAGGGCTGCTGTCACTGGGTCAGTACTGAGAAGGCATGCTTGATTAAAGGAACAAGTTTTGCCTGATCATGTCGAACCAAAATTACTAGATGCTCCTTTAAATCAGGAGCATTTGGCACAAAAGCAGAAGTTGTTCTTAAAAAGGTGGAAGAAAAAGCAAAATTTATGCAAACCGTCAAAAATTTCTTACAGGTGCAGCCACTTAGATTCAGTAGGTATTGGCCTTTAAAAAACTGGTCCTTTCCAGTCCCTCTCAGGCCTTTTTCAGTCCAAACTCAGGGGAAACAGACCGTCAAGACTGAAGTCTCAGGGTATGCAGAGATCTAAACAATGAAGTGTTTCCACCTCAAAACCAGGGAGTGGTAAGCCACCTCCATATGGAAAAAGTTCACAATGACTTTCCAATTATCCTTCCCAGCCATGCCCAAGTACTTGCACCCCTAGAAAGAAAACTCACCCTTCATGAAAAAAAACTGGATGTCCATTACTCAAGACCGATGGGTTCTAAACATTATATCCCAGGGATCCAGATTCTACTTCCACTCACTGCCAACTCCAAGCGGGTTGACAGGCCTTCCACCAAACCAGTGGGCAGAGGCGCAAAAGCATGTACTTTCCCTTCTCCATATCAGGGTTATTCAACGTGTTCCAGTAGAACAGAGTGGGCAGGGTTTCTACTCAGACTGTTCCTGGTGCCCAGAAAAGAGGGCTGTTGGCACCCTATCCTGGATCTAGCTATTCTCAACACCTTTCTGGTGGTCCCAAAATTCAAAATGCTTACACTACAACAGGTTCTTCCTATGCTAGCCAAGGATGCCTGGTTAGTCACCCTAGACTTAAAAGAAGCTTATCTGCACATCCCCGTAAGGGAGTCTTGCAGGAAATATCTACGTTTCAGGTCAGGCTGTATGCACTATCAGTTCTCTGCACTTACCTTTGGCATATCTACTGCGCCCAGAGTATTCACAAAATGCCTGGCTCCAGCCATTGCATACTGCAGGCAGATAAATATTGAAATCTACTCATACTTGGCCGATTGCCTGATTCAGGCGGACAGTCAGGAATTGCTACTTCAGCACCTGGCATTTGTAAAAGGACTTCTAACTTCACTGGGATACACCATCGACGAAAAGAAATCACAACTAATGCCCAGCCAACAAATTGTATTCCTAGGAGCAAGCTTGAACACAACTTCCCAGATGGCATTCCTCACTCCAGAAAAGCAGGTCCATTTGACAAACCTTTTTAAACTAATGGCCAACAAAACCCAGCTGTCTGCAAGGAAAATACTGCAAGCCCTGGGGTTCATGGCCTCATGCATTCTGCTAATTCAATATGCAAGACTGTAACTCCAATGGTACTTAAAAACAATCCCTGGTGTCAACATTCTCAGGACCTGGAAACAGTGATTCCTGTCATAACTTGTCTAAGGGCAGAGTTCCTTTGGTGGGCAGAAGCATGTAACCACAACAAGGGACTTCCTTTCACTCAACCCCTCGCCACCCAAGCCCTGACAACAGACACATCAGACCATGCATGGGGGGCTCGCATGGCAGGCGAATGCATTCAAGGCAAATAGAGCCCAGAACAAATTCCCCTGCATATCAGTCAAAAAGAGATGCTAGCTGTACAGAATTCTCTGGCACTCTTCAAATACCTTATCCTTCCAGGACAGCTCCGGATAAAGACAGACAACAACACCACAGTTATGTGGCACATAAACAAGCAGAGAGGAACTCATTCTTACCCACTCTGCAGGTTAGCCATGGCTCTGTGGAACACAGCTTTGAGCATCCAAGTGAACCTACAAGCTCAATTCCTGCCAGGCAAGCAAAATTCACTGGCAGACAACTTGTGCAGAAATCTACTGGACCCTCACGAGTAGAAACTGGACCCCAACTCATTCAAACTTCTAGCCCAGAGGTGGGGAACACTGGAGGTGGATCTTTTTGCCTCCCCCCAAAACCACCAATTGAACAAATTTTGCACCTGGAACCCTCACAGCAGAGCCTGGAAGGTGGACGCCTTATCCTTTTACATGGGAAAACCTCTCAGTTTATGCCTTTCCTTCTCTGCCCCTTCTCTCAAGTACTACTCAAGATCAAACAGGACAGGCCAAAGGCAATCTTTATTGCACCAGACTGGCCACACCAGCACTGGTACCCACTCCTACGCAGTCTGACAGCAGTACCACCCTGGCACCTACATCAGACCCCCTCCCTGCTGTCTCAGCAAGAGGGACAGGTTTTGCTTCCACAGCTGCAAACCCTAAATTTTGCAGCCTGGCTTATTCCCTAAATGCACCACCAGCATTCCTCAGCAAACAGGTGCTGGACGTCATCCTTGAGGCCAGAAGGTCTAGTACTAGGAAATACTATGCTGAAAAGTGGAAAAGATATTGTTCTTGGAGTCAGTCTCAAGGAAAGGACACAGCTGTGCCCAACTTACCTCAAATCCTTGATTATCTAGCAGAGCTGCTCCACAGAGGCCTAACCTTCTCATCCATTAAGATTCATGCCTCTGCCATCTCAGCTCATTATAATACTGAGCCTCCTCTCTTTTCTCACCCTCTCATCAAACAGTTCCTGAGAGGAGCTAACAATTTAAGGCCCCCTTGGAGAGCTCCCACCCCGACCTGGGACCTTAACTTTGTACTGGAGAAGCTCTCACTTTCCCTTTTGAACCTGCTGCTTCAGCAGAGTTAAAATTCCTCTTTTGGAAAACAGCCTTACTTCTATTACTTCAGCAGCCTTTCATTATTTTCCATACTGACAGGGTTTCCCTCAGGACTTAACCCTTCCTTTATGCCCAGGGTGGTATCCAGTGTGGTTCTAAACCAATCCATCCATTTGCCAAGCTTTTTCCCTAATCCTCAGAATAAAGGGGAAAGAATCCTGCTCTCCTTGGACGTGCACAGACAGCTCAGGTTCTACCTTGACAGGACTAAGCCTTTCAGAAAATCTCACCAGCTGCTAGTCAGCTTTGCTACAGGGACAGGGCCATTTCAAAGCAAACCATTTCCAAATGGATGGCACACTGCATCCATTTCTGCTATAAGCACCATGGAAAACCTACCCCTTTGGGGATCAGAACTCATTCCACTAAAGCTACTTCAGCCTCTACAGCAGTTCTCAGGGGAGTCCCTACCAGGGACATGCTGGAAGCTGTAACCTGGAGTTCTGTACACACCTTCACCAAGCATTACCACTTACCTATTTTTTTCTAAATCCAGAGCTGGATTTGCTACAGCAGTCTTAGATGGCCTGCTAGCCAGCCCTAACACCTCTTGACTGCCACCACCCTTCTTCAGCTTTGGGAATCAACCCAAGTGTGATGACTGCAACAGTGAAACACGAAGAACATAGTACAGTTGTGTACACTTACCATAAATGTAGATGTTCGAATGTATTCACTGTTGCAGTCCTGGTTTCCCTCCCTCCATCCCCCTGTTTTTTTTATATCCTTTCTATCATCCTCTTTATGGCCATATTTTATGGCTGGGGTATTTACTTTTTACTGAAGGTGTTCACACCAAGTAATAGCTTCCTATTTTGGGGGCTCCTGATATCTGGGGGCAAGAAAAACTGATGTAATGGCATCGGCTGCATGACATCATGGAAGAGGTGACAGCAACTGATACAGAAATCCCAAGACTGCTATTCGGGCCGACTGAAGGTTACCTGCAGTCAGATAACCCAAGTCTGATCACTGCAACAGTGAATACACTCGAACGTCTACATTTATGGTAAGCATACACAACTATACTTTTGGCAGCCTGGATTATTCCCTAACCCTGAACCAATCTGCCATCCTCAGTAAACCGGTTCTGGATTTTATCAGTGAGGCCAGATGCCCTAGCACTAGAAAATCTTATGCAGATAAATGGAAAAGGTTCTGCACCTGGATCCAGGCTAAGGGGACCAATACGGCACAGCCCTCCATCCCTCTCATCCTGGATTACCTAACTGACCTACTACATAGTGGTCTCTTTCTCCTCTATAACAATTCATGCCTCTGCTATTTCTCACACCCTTTGATCAAACAGTTCCTCAGAGGGAGTCCCAGTAATGAATGCATGACTGCCTTGCCCATCTTCCCCTCTCAGCCCTCCTTTCCCCACTGTCTTTCCCTTTGGCAATCCATCACTTCAGACCAGTGAGTCTTCAAAAAGGGTACTTCCGATCCTGGAAGGAGAAGCCACCCAGAAGAGTCATTCCTCTCATTCCCAAAAACCAGGCCCATCTCAAGACACAAGTTCTGGCAAACCTTTTAAAAGTAAGCACCATAGAATCTGTCCCTCTGGGACAGGAAGGGAAGGGGTTTTATTTCCACCTCTTCCTGGTCCCCAATAAAGACATTCCCTGGAGACCCATCTTAGACCTGTCCTTCCTAAACCTCCATCTTCAGGTACCATCTTTCAAAATGCTCTCTCTTCCCACTCTGCTGCCCCTCATTCCAGCCAAGGCCTTCATGGCCATCCTGGACCTATAGGAGACCTACCTGCACAATACCCATCAGGAATTACCACAGACAATTCCTGTGGTTCTCTGAACCTGTCTCTCATTTCTAATTTACTGCCTTACCCTTTAGTTTATACACTGCCCCCCCCCCCCCGAGTCTTTACAAAGTGTCTGGCTCCAGCCATTGCCTTCTGCAGAACTCAGGGTATACAGATTTACCCTTATCTGGACATCCTGGTACTGGTAGAGTCCAGGGATGCTCTATTAAACCATCTACATTTCACCATGTCCCTTCTGCAAAACCTAGGATTTACCATCAGTCTCCCCAAATCCTCTCTGATCCCAAGCCAGGACAAAATTTTCATAGGCTGCAGAATCAGAACAGACACAATGAATGCCTTTCTACCACAGGACAAAGTTCTTTCCTTGACTTCTCACTTCCAGGAAGCTCTACTATCCCAAAAGGTGACGGCAAGGCAATTTCTTCGTCTCCTGGGTTTAATGGCAGCGACCATCCCCATGCTACCACTGGCAAGAATGCACATACACAAGTTACAGTGGTTCCTGAAGATCACCCAGTCCCAACACCTTCATCCTCTAGAGCAGGGCATCCCCCTCCTTCCCTGTCTGAAAACAGAAATCAGTTGGTGGATTCAGCAAGTGCAACTGAACCCAGGGCTCCCACTACAATCACCCACTCCAACCCAAGTAATGCATACAGATGCCTCAGATTCAGGTTGGGGAACAACTCTGGCCTCTTACAGGATTCAGGAAAAGTGGCATCAATATCAGGGAAATGACAGCAGTCTTCATAGCTCTAAAGAACTTCACCCCTCTTCTGGTTCCAGGGGTGCGCCAAATTGTCACCGACAACACTATGGTGATGTGGTACCTCAACAAGCAGGGAGGAAAACAGGCCCATCAGCTGTGCAGATTTTCCCTGCTGATTTGGGACTTAGCCTCTCATCTCAACTTAGTCCTGCAAGCCGCCTACTTCCCCTCAACTTAGTCCTGCAAGCTGCCTACTTCCCCTCACAGGACAATCACCAAGCAGATCTCTTGAGCAGGACCTCCTCGTCTCAGCACGAATGGATGCTGAGCAGGGAGGTGGTCTTAGACATAGTCCACTGGTGGGATGCTCCACAAATAGACGTGTTTGCTTCCCCCCAGAACAGGCAACTGCAGAACTTCTGCTCAAAACCCACTTCCCTCTAGCATGGAGAGTGGACGCTTTCAATTTCCCTTGGGAGGGGAAGATGTTCTTCGTGTTTCACTGTTGCATTCATCACTTTTGAGTTATTTGCTTGCAGTAGCCCTCAGTCGGCCTGATTAACAAAGTCTTGGGTCCTGCTTCGGTTGCTGTCCCTTCTTCCATGACGTCAGGTCATCAAGGGTATAAAACATGCAGCCAACGCCATTACATCAGTCTTTCTTGATGTGCTGTGCCCGAAGCAGAAGAAGTTCGCAGGTGCCGGTCGGCTGACTCCTGAAATTTTTGTTTTCGAGTTTCAGAACCAAAGTCTTCAACTAAAAGCTAAGTTACCCCATTGGGGAAACTTTTTCTTGCTCCTTACCGATGTCTGTAAAAGTTAATAATTGCATTACTTGTGGAAAGCAAATACCTCATAAAGATTTTCATTCATACTGTATTACTTGCCTAAGCCCTGACCATGACGTACCTTGCTGTCGGTTTTGTGCTTTATTTAATCAGCGCACTATCCAACGTTGGTATATTTTCACCTCTAAATATTTCGGTTCTCAGTTTAATTATCCAGAAATGTCGTCGGTTAGCCATTCGACTAACAGGATTCTGAAAAAACGCAAGGATAAAGACAGAGACAGGCCACCGAGGTCCATAACTGCCGACGACACTTCTCCTAAGCCAGTCGCAGTTTGCTGGTACTCAGTGAGGTGCTTTTGCAGCCCCTGATACCCACTACTTCTGATTCGCAGGCCTCTACCGAAACTCATTCAGAGTCTGGTATGCCGTGAGATGCTTCAGCTATGGAACCTGCGGATGTCTCTACTTTGGATGGGTCCAGAGCCACTGTGCAGGCACCGGCTTTTGAGGGTGTATTCAGGCCTACGGACGTTCATATTAAACCAATGCCTTTTCCTTCTTTTAGGCCTAAACCTCGAACCATGCCTAAAAATACGATGCCCAGGCTGCATGCTCAGGCCTCTATGCCTAAAAAACAGATGATAAGAATGGCTGAAGATCTTATAACTTTAATCCGGGGAAGCCAGCCTCCCCCTTCTAAGAGACTTAGGACTGAAGTTGTTTATGAATCTTCTGATTTGGATTCTGATTTTTCTCATTCTTCTGATGCTCTGGATTTGCCCTTATCCACTTATGAGGATTCTGATGCAGAGGACTCTGTTCCTTCTGCTTCCCCTCCTGAGGATTTTTCTTTTGGTGAAACCTTACATACTCTAAGGGAGCATTTCCACTGGGAAAGACAGGATTTTTCGGATCAAAAAAGAGGCTTAGGGATTTCATACTCCTGCCTCAGCATAGGCCTTTAGCTATTCCTCCTGTACTAGACATTGTTGATTATGCTTTTTCAGAATCTAGTTTGGCCCCTGATTCTATGCCTCCTGCTCCCAGAAGACCTGACAGATATTACAGGGTTCCTGATTCACACAAGTTCCTTTTTAAAAATCCTATTGTGGATCCAGAGACTATTTCACAGGGACCCAAGGGCATTAAGACTTCTACTGCTAAAAATCCTACCCCTTCTGATAGAGACTCCAGTAAGCTGGATAGATGGGGGTAAGAAGGTTTACACTTCAGCAACCTTGGCCATTAGGGCTTTAAACTGCAAGTTTCATATATTAAAGTATCAAAAACATGTTATTGGATTGCTTAAACAGAAAATGATGATTCCTGACTGTGCGGAAAATAAAGAATTACAGGATTTAATGCATTCTGCCGAACAGGTTGGAAAACACACTTTGCAATGTGGATTTGATTCTTTAGAGGCCTCTTGCAGAGCTGGTGTTACTGGTTCTGTGCTCAGAAGGCATGCTTGGCTTAAGAAGCAGTCTTTACCTGATCATGTTAAAGCTAAATTGCTGGATGCTCCCTTAAATCAGGGCCACCTGTTTGGCAACAATGCTGAGGAAGTTCTTAAAAAGATGGAAGATCAAGCTAAATCTATGCAAACTGTTAAAGATTTCTTACAAGTTCAGCCTCATAGATTTAGTAGGCACTGGCCCTCTAAGAAATGGTCCTTTCCAGCCTCTTCAAGGTCTTCTCAAGCCAAACCCAGACATAGCAGAAACCCCAGGTTTCAGTCCCAGGGAACACACAAGACCAAGCAGTGGGAGGTTTCTGCACTCAAATCAGGGAGTAATAAGACTCCCCCTATGGAAAACAGTCTCAATGACTTGCTTCTACAACTTCCAAGCACTTCCCAACGGAATGCTCCTTTAGGCAGAAAGATTGGTCTGCAGGCCAAAAACTGAACTCATTACCCAGGACAAATGGGTTTTAAATGTAGTGTCCCAAGGATACAGATTTCACTTCCACACCTTACCAACACCAAATGGGTGGTCAGGTCTACCCCCAAATCAGTGGGCAGAGGCCCAAAAGCAAGTACTCTCTCTCTTAAGCATGGGGGCTGTTCAGCTGGTACCAGAAGAGGAAAAGGGACATATTTGAGACTTTTCCTGGTACCCAGAAAAGGCAATACATGGCATCCTGTCCTGGACCTTTCTACTCTTAATACCTTTCTGGTGATTCCAAAATTCAAGATGCTGACTCTTCACCAGCTGCTTCCTATGCTAGGCAAAGATGTATGGTTGGCAACACTAGACTTAAAAGAAGCATACCTGCACATCCCAATCAGGGAATCTTGCAGACGATACCTATGCTTCAAAGCAGGCTACATGCACTATCAGTTCTCTGCACTGCCCTTTGGCTTATCTACTGCGCCCAGGGTATTCACAAAGTGCCTAGCTCCAGTCATTGCATTCTGCAGGCAAAGAAATATTCAAATATACCCATATCTGGATGATTGTCTAATTCAGGCAGAAAGCCAGGACATACTTTTGAATCATCTGGCCTTTGTTCAAAGGGTACTGACTTGTCTGGGGTACACCATAAATGAAAAGAAATCACACCTGGTTACCCTGTCAACAAATTATATTCCTGGGTGCAAGCTTGAATACAACTTCCCAGATGGCTTTCCTCACACCAGAGAAACAGATTCATTTGACAACCTACTTCAATCAAGTGGCCACAAAAACCTAGCTATATCTGCAAGGCAAATACTGCAAGCCTTGGGGTTCATGGCCTCCTGCATTCTTCTAATTTTATATGCAAGGCTGCATATGAGGAAACTGCAATGGTATCAACATTTACAGGATCTAGAAGCAATGATTCCTATCATACCTTGCCTACACCTAGAGTTCCTTTGGTGGGCAGAGGCCTGCCACCAAAACAGTGGACGACCATTCACACTACCCCCTGCCACCCAAACCTGAACAGACACATCTGACTATGCATGGGGGGCCCACCTGCCAGGGAAGTGCAATCAAGGCAAATGGAACCCAAGTCAAATGCACCTGCATATCAATCAAAAAAAAATGTTAGCTGTGCAGAAGGCTCGGACAGCCTTCAAGGACCACATTCTTCCAGGACAATTACTGATAAAGACGGACAACACCACTGTTATGTAGTACATAAACAAGCAGGGGGATATACATTCTTACCCCCTCTGCAGACTAGCCATGATATTGTGGAACACAGCCATGAGCTATCAAGTACATTTACAAGCTCAATTCCTGCCAGGAAAACTAAATACACTGGCAGACGAACTTAGCAGAAACATCATGGACCCACACGAGTGGAAACTAGAACCAAGGATTTTCAACATGTAGATATAGACCTGTTTGCCTCCCCACAAAACTATCAGTTGGACAAATTCTGTTCAAGGACTCCCCACAAACAACCTTGGAAAGTGGATGCTCTGTCCTTCAGCTTCGGTTTATGCTTTTTGTCCTCTGCCTCTGCTCTCCAAAGTACTACTAAAGATCAAACAAGACAAACCAAGAACAATTTTGATTGCACCAGACTGGCCACGCCAGGACTGGTACCCCTTCTTGTGCAGTGTGTCACTGTGGGTCCCATGGCACCTGCCTCAGACTTCTACTGTATTGTCTCAGCAGGAGAACCAAATTCTGCACCCTCAACTTCAAACACTGAATCTAGCAGCCTGGCTAATTATATAATTTTTCCCTTACCATCCTTCAGTAAACCAGTGATGGATATCATTTTAGAGGCAAAGAGGCCTAGTACCAGAAAGTCTTACGCTGAAAAATGGAAGAGATTCTGTGCCTGGAACCAAGCTCAAGGAATGAGCACAACTGTGCCCAATTTACCTCAGATTTTACAATATCTAACTGAGATGCTTCATAAGGGCCTGTCTTTCACCTCCATCAAAATTCACGCCTCAGTCATCTCAGCTCATTATAACACAGAACCACCCCTCCTCTCTCATCCACTACTTAAGCAGTTCCTCAGAGGGGCCAAAAATCTGCGACCACCCAAGAGCGCTCCAACTCCAGCCTGGGACCTCAGCTTTGTATTGGAAAAGCTCACCCTTCCTCCTTTCGAGCCAGCTGCCACTTTGGACTTAAAATTCCTTTCTTGGAAAACAGCTTTCCTTTTAGCAATCACTTCAGCAAGGAGAGTATCTGAATTACAGGCCATCATGGCAGTGGAGCCTTTCTTCATCTTTCATGCGGACAGGGTGTCCCTCAGGACCTATCCCTCCTTCATGCCCAAGGTGGTATCCAGTGTGGCCCTTAATCAGTCCATACATTTGCCAACCTTTTTTCCTAATCCACAGAACAAAGTGGAACGGATTCTGCACTCCTTAGACGTGCACAGACAACTTAGATTCTACTTGGACAGAACTAAACCTCAAAGGAAATCTGATCAACTGCTGGTTGCATTTACTGCAGGGACAAAGGGGAAGGCTATTTCAAAGCAAACCATTTCCAAATGGATAGGCCATTGCATTCATTTCTGCTACAAACACCATGGTAAACCTATCCCAGAGGGGATCCGACCCCACTCTACCAAGGCTGCATCTACCTCCACAGCCTTTCTCAGAGGTGTCCCTACCAGGGACATCCTAGAAGCTGCTACCTGGAGTTCTGTACATACTTTCACCAAGCATTACCATCTGCCAATCTTATCTAAATCCAGAGCTGGCTCTGCCACTGCAGTCTTGTAGGGCCTTTTAGTTGGTCCTAATTCTATTTAAATTCCTCCTCCCATCCGTAGCTTTGGGAATCTACCCAAAAGTAATGACTGCAACAGTGAAACATGAAGAACATAGTACAGTTGTGTACACTTACCATAAATGTAGATGTTCGAGTGGATTCACTGTTGCAGTCCTGGTTACCCTCCCTTCAGCCCCCTTCTTTTTTGGATATACCTCTACTTTCCTTTGCTATTTGCTTTTTTGTTGGAAGTATAACCTTGTATATTTATAGATTTAATTACTTCCCATTTAGGGGGCACCTGACATCTGGGACAAGAAAAACTGATGTAATGGCATCGTCTGCATGTTTTATACCCCTAACGACCTGACATCATGGAAGAAGGGACAACAACTGACGCAGGACCCAAGACTTTGTTAATCAGGCCGACTGAGGGCTACTGCAAGCAGATAACCCAAAAGTGATGACTACAACAGTGAGTACACTCAACATCTACATTTATGGTAAGTGTACACAACTGTACTTTCCTTTATGCCTTCCCCCATTCCCACTGATTCAGAAAGTCGTCCTGAAAATTCAGGACGACAAACCAAAAATCTTGTTAGTGACTCCCTACTGGCCAAGGCAGCACTGGTTCCCCCTACTTCACAAACTAGCCATGGGCAATCACTTTGTTACCCTACAAGGTGGACCTACTGACATAAGACAAAGGAACTCACCTACAGCCATGCTTACAGATGTTGTCTCGGACTCTGTGGGTGATAAACTTTTGATCCCTTTCAGATACCACTACTCAGAGGACGTGCTTTCAGTCCTACGGGAGGCAAGGAAACCTACTACTAGAAAATCTTAACTGGCTAAGTGGGAAAGATTTGCAAAATGGTGTCTGAACAAGGGAAGGGACCCTAGCTCTGCTGAGGTTCCCCTGGTTCTAAACTACCTGTGTCAATTGATAAAACGTGGGCTTACTTATTCCTCTGTAAAAGTGCACCTCTCTGCCATATCAGCCTGCCTGCCTGTAGAACTCCCCTTGCTTGCCAGGCTCAACGTAAAGCTCTTTCTTAAAGGGGTCTTGCACAAGAGACCACGTAGGAAACCTCCCCCCCCCCACCTTGAGATCTTAACTACATCTTAGAGAAATTAACCCAGCACCCTTTTGAACCATCTGGGCCTTCTTCCTTACAGATGTGCACATGGAAGACTGTCTTGCTGGTGGGGATCACATCCACCAGAAGAGTCTCAGAATTGCAGGCCATAATGGCCTGTCCCCCTTACACCATCTTCCAGAAAGATAGGGTGTCCCTGCGAACCCAACCCCTCCTTTATGCCTAAGGTGGTCAATGACCTCTCTCTTAACCAATCCATTGATCTGCCCACCTTCTTCCCCTCACCCTCTAACGAAGGGGAGAGGATACTGCACTCCCTGGACGTGCACAGACAACTTAGGTTTTACCTGGACAAGGCTATCCGGAAGACTAACCAGCTGTTTGTCTCCTTCCACCCTAGAGCCCTGGGCAAGGCAGTCTCCAAGCAAACCATTGCATGGTAGATCAGGAAATCTATTTGCTTCTGCTACTCCCACCATGGAAAGGAGCCCCCAGGGGGAATCAAGGCCCATTCCACTAGAGCTGTGGCCACCTCAAGGGCCTTCATGAAGGGCCCAGACACAGCATCCATTTTGGAAGCAGCCACTTGGGCCACTATCCACACTTTCACCAAGCATTACAAACTGGACCAAGTTTCCAGAGCTAGGACAGGATTCTCCAGGGCAATCTTGCAGGGTCTTGTAGAACCCACTTCATCTACCACCAGCCTCTCATCCGCATAAGCTCTGGTACGCTCCCACTCAGAATACTGCAACACAGGAATAGAAGGACATAGAAAAGTTGTGTAAAATCTTACCATAACCATAGATGTCCTTCTCTTCCATGTTGCAGTATTCCGTCCCGCCCACCAATCCCCCCAGGTCCTATTCATTACCTGTACTACCTACATTATAGTAGGTCTCCAAGTCACACACCTGGAAGCAACTGGCATTCTTCCTGCTGGGCCTTCTTCTCTGCCTGCTGGCCTTCAAGTTCTGAAGATCGTGTGCAGACATTATATTTAAGGGCCCTGGTATATGGCCCCTACGTGTGATGTCCCACGCACAGTGCAACAGCCAAGCTGAAGCTTTTGTATAGGAGCTGACGTGCAAGTCACTTGAGGGCATTAAATCCCACACCTAGAATACTGCAACATGGAAGAGAAGGACATCTATGGTTATGGTAAGATTTTACACAACTATTCTTTTTCAGTCAATATGCGACATGTATGCTCTCAAAGCAATACTTAGGGCACAAGTTTGACAAATGAACGCAACCACTCAGAACGTCTTTGCCACCGAACACCATTATCATCAGTCAGTCTGAACATCTTTCTGTGCTGTTTACCAGTCCATGGTGTCAAGTAAGTGCCCAGTTGAAGTTTCTTTTCTTCCTTTTTATTCTTGTTTGGTATTGCATTTGTCATCCAAAAAGGGAAAATGTTAGTGTGGGAAGTAAACTCCCTATAAAGACAGTCATGACCAGTGTCTTTCTTGACTGGGTGCTTCCCATGATCATGGGCAGTATTTTTTCTGCCAAGTATTTGTGTCTAAGACCCACCATTGTCACCTCTCCTTATCCATTTATCTTGAGGACCAACGACTTAAGCTGTTGGCTCAGGGCACAGTGGCAGAATCCTCCCATCCCGAGGGTCAGCCATCTACCGAGAAGGCAAAAAAAGTCAGGCCTGATCTGCCTGCTGTCCAGCCTCCCCTGGACATCTCTTTAAAGGCTAGTGAAAGCCCTGAAAACTGTCAGATGCTTGCTTCAACTTCCTCGGAGCCGGTTGGAGGCCAGTGTGGGTCTGAATTCTCACACATTGTCAGAGGCTTTTCAGACATCTATATCTGACATTGGGGAGGATTATTGACTGATGATATCTAAGGGACCGAGGGGTATTCCTCAGAGCTTAGTGAGAGAAGAGATTCCTACCACCATAATAGTCACATCAGGGTTCTGACCTCCCAAGGGTTTTTGAGTGGATGTCCTGCAGAAAAAGAAAAAGAAGACAAAGCATATTTCTCCTGTTAAGGATCCCTGGAGTGAAAGGCGGGATTTTACGCAGGATTTGTTTAATGCTTTGATAGCCTTGAAGCCTCCCTCCAGGGGTCTGAGTTCCTGCACATCCCTGATCTTCCACTTCTATTAAGAGGCCTAGGGAACTGGATTCCTCAGATAAGAATTTGGAACCTGGGGAAGAATCTTTGGCCTATTCTTCCCCTATTTCTTTCCCCTTGGACTACAGTTCAGAGGATGAGGATTTAAGTCCAGCCTACTCTTTGGAAGAGTTCTACTGTTGCCTTGCACAATGGACTATTTTAAGTGGGATTGTTCCTAAGTCTCTCATATTCAAAAAGGTACTGTGGGCTCTTGCAGATGGAGTCTCCCAAGCCATCTGCTGTTCCTTCTGTCTAGTCTGCCCTTTTGGATACCTTTTCTGTAGCCCCTTACTCCGCCTCTTGTACATAAGAATGCCAATAGGTTCTTCAAGGTGCCTGAGCATTATAAATTCCATTATAAATGCCCTTCTGCTGACCCTTTTGTGCTGTCAGTTTCTTCTGACAAGTCCTCTAAAATGTTCCCCTCTGTCAAACTGCTTCCTACTGATAAGGATAGTGGGGCCATGGAAAGGTTGGGCACAAAGGTTCACACTGCTGCCGCCTTGTCCTTTAGGGACATTAACTACCAAACACACATGACTAAGTAGTTTAGGCATTCCTCTCCCGGATTTTTAAGGTGGATTCTGACCTTCTAACTCTGAGGGGAAGGCTGCTGTCCTGTGTCTTAGGCTGTACTTCTCAAGTTGCCCGCCATTCAGTTAAATGTAGCTATGGTGTTGCTAATGTCTCTTCCAGGGCTGCTGCCTTTGGCTGCATCTTCCGGCTTTACCTAATGACATCAAAGCCAAATTTATGAATACTTCTCTTGATGATAAAAATCTTTTTGAGACTGCTGCTTACTGATTAAAGTCCCTCCAGGATAAAGGGTATGGCCTTGCAGGAGCTGAAACATATGGTTGTTTCCCCTATTCCTAAGTTTCAGATGAACTATCCTTCCAAGTCTGCATTTGTTCATAGGCGAGCTCACCCCCATCCAGGTTAAGAAGGATTCTGGGCATGTTTCTCCTGCTTAAGTCTACTCGGACTCCTCCCTCCAAGAAACCTCCTTTTCAGGGCAAATCTGGTTCTGTTTGAAGTTTGTTTGACATTTGGCCTTCCCCTCCACCAGCCAGGTCCTCTTGTCTCCACTGCCTCTCCTTGTCACTCCCAAATTGGTATCTGATCACAGCAGATTCTTGCAATTCTGTCCATTATCTTTCAGGGATATTTTATGGTTTGGGAGTCCCTTCCTCCCTTTTCAGGCATTCCTCAACCTCCTCGGGAACAGCTTCTTCAGTTTTGAGAAGTTCTACAATTTCTTTTGGATCAGGGCGTCATTCATCCCATTCCTCCCACGCATGTGGGGAAGGAGTTTAACTCCAGTGTTTTTGGTTCCCCAAAAGGAGGGTTCTTGGAGACCAGTTCTGGATCTTTCCATGCTCAACACCTTTCTCAACATCCCTTCTTTTTGGATGTTATCCCTTCCGACATTGTTTCCTCTTCTGTTTCCTTAGGTCTTTCTGGTGTCTTTAGATCTCAGGAATGCATACATTCACATCCCCATCAATCCTGTCTTCAGGAAATTTTTATTTTTCTGTCTGTTATTTGTATCTTCAGTTCTTTGCTTTGCCCTTTAGCCTTTCTGCTCCCCTAAGGATATTCACCAAATGCCTTGCTCGTGTCATTGCTTTTTGCAGGCTTCAAGGCATACAGATGGTTCTCTATCTGGACATTCTGCTCATTTCAAGCTCCTTCTCCCAGCAGTCTGCTACAAGTTCTCAAGTTTCAAAGTAAACCACAGGTCAGGAACACGAAGTCCAAAAAATTTCTGCTTTTAATCCGCAGACTTAAAATATAGTAAAAAGTTGCTTTTAATACACAGACTCAAAAATCAGTAAGTGCTTTCATCCAGCTTAGACTTCCTCAGACTGAATAATATAGTAAAATACTACTAACTTAAAATACTACTAAAACAAACACAAGACCATTTAATTATGATGTAACTTCCTCTTTTTTAAATATGTAACAAAATCAGACCTATCATTCATTCCAGGTGGATAGCATGCATTCAGTTTAATTTGCCAAACATATTCCTTCCACCCGAGCTCATCTTCAGCATCAAATCTGTTGTGCACATTTATCACTGCGTCTAACACAATAAGCTTGAAATTCACTTGACAACTTGCATTATTTTTATAATGTTTGCCAAAAGCATTTTTTTCATCTTTCACAGATACTGCATATTTATGCTCATAAATGTGTCTATTTAATTCTCTAGTTGTCCGCCCCACATAAAATGAATTGCAGGACATACATATGCCTAAATAAACAATAAATCTCTATTTGCAGCTATATTTTCCTTTAATTGTTATCACATGTCCCTCCCACTGTTAGTTGTTTAACATCTGTCATCAAGAAGTTACACATTTTACAATTTAAACACTTATACATTCTTGTATTAATAACCCTATTCTATGTGGGTTTCAAGTTTACCATTCATATTTTACATAGTCTGGGGTTAACCAGAAATCTGTTCTGACACCTTCCCATGATTATTTTTTCCTCGAATGCAGGCTTCAGACATTTCCCATGCTTCCATCTCTTCCTGCCTCCAAGGCTCGCTCTCTCTGATAGCCTCTTTCTCTGTCCTCTGTCATGGCCAGGGAATTTTTCTGGGTCCTGGAATTTATTTCATCCCCCATCCCTATGCACCCCCTTAACAGGCTCCATATGAGAAAATTTCAGTGGTAGCTTAAATCGGTGTGAGTTCAACATTGGCACCCCCCCCCCCCCCGAGTTCCCTGTTCCTTTTCTTTCTTGTCTCAAGCTCGAGCGTCAGTGGTGTATTAATCAACTTTTCTCTCAGTGCAGGGCATCCATTTTAGGTTCCATTAACCACTCAGGAGCCTTTCACAGATACTTCAGACAGGGGGTGGGGTGCTTCTTTTGGCACCCTAAAGGTCCAGGGTCTCTGACATCCTCATCAGAGGTCAGACCATATGAACATAAAAGAGATGAAGGTTCTGTAAATTTCATTCCCTCTTTTATCCTGGGTACCACAAGATTTTCACAGACATTACCACAAGTGATGTGGGATGTCAGCAAGCAGGGGGGCATTAGGTCATATCTTTGCAGACTATAACTCTTCAGGTCTGGATCTATCCATCCAGTATCAAATGACTCTTCAGGTGGTTTATATTCCCTCTGAGCACAACCTTGTGGCAGACTCTTTGAGCAGGTCCAGGACACAAGCTCATGAATGGATACTTCACAAAGATGTGTTCTTAGACATTGTCCATCAGTGAAGTATTCCTCAGGTAGATCTTTCTGCTTCCCCTCTGAACAGACATCTTTTCTGTTCCAGAGTCTGAAGTCCTCTGACTTTGAAAGTGGGATCTTGTCTTTTGTCTGAGATTGGTACAGCTTTACCTGCTTTCAATAAAGTTTAGTGAACCAATGTCTTACCTTGCCATTGATGCCAACAGAATGATCTTTTAGAAAACATTTAGCAATAGTGTTCAATTCATTTAATGCTCCATATCAAATAGTGTTCATAGTTCATTTAATGTTTCATATCAACCTTTGAGCCATATCCAAAAACCGGCTGAGAACATTATCATTCCCTGGCACCATTGACAATAAATGTATCAAAGTTGCATGCTTTACAAATCAGGGTTTTGTCACAAGCTGCATATTCAGGAAATAAACACAGAGACCTCAGATGGATTAAATGGCTACAGCCATGTGTTTATTGCCATTTACTCAAATAGAAGCCAATTATTATGAGATGTGCGCAAGGCAGGCATGTCAGGGAGGCCATTTTATTTCTTTCATAGCATTTCCCTAAACCTGCAGGACAACAAGACAGCACATCGATATCCGGCCCTTCTGATTCAACATACCCACATCATAACAGCTTTTTCATTTCACAATTCATCACAATTCCTCTGGGCCGCCTTACAGTTTGCTAAGGAGCCATTGCTGGGCTGTTAAGCCCCTGGCAACAATCCCTTGGGGCTGTCTGGCCTGTGGAAGGTCCAGCTGAAGAGTCCTGTGACCCCCCACTTACCTTGGCCTCCCTTACCTTTCCTGTCTTCCGCTTACAAGACTGCGACAATCTAGCCTAACCTTGTCTGTCTTACCAGGAGGAGAAGTCAAAAACTTGAAAAAACAGGAAATTCCTTCACGACCCCTAGTGCGATCACCTTTGTAGGTCACCGGGTTCCCTAAGTACCTTACCTGGTCCTAAACTAACTGACAAGTACACCCCTGCTTTTATGAGGGGGTGGGTAGGGTGGGACAAGCTGCCAAGGTAGACGTTGAAAAGACTGATTTGCTTTGTTCCCAGCTTTTTCAACCCTTCCCCTGGACAGCCCTCCTACCTATCCTGACCCTACTTGTTCTCCACCTCCCCCCACTGAAACCTGAGCCTGAGCTGACCTGCCTCAGACAAATGACGGCTTGCTGCGATTGGCTTGCCAGCCGTTGTTGTCTGAGATTGGTACAGCTCTACCTGCTTTAATAAAGTTTAGTGAACCAATATCTTACCTTGCCATTGATGCCAACAGAATGATCTTTTAAAAAACATTTAGCATAGTGTTCAATTCATTTAATGCTCCATATCAAGTAGTGTTCATAGTTCATTTAATGATCCTTATCAACCTTTGAGCCATATCCAAAAACCGGCTGAGAACATTATCATTCCCTGGCACCATTGACAATAAACGTATCGAAGTTGCATGCTTTACAAATCAGGGTTTTGCCACAAGTTGCATATTCAAGAAATAAACAGAGACCTCAGATGGATTAAATGACCACAGTCATGTTTATTGCTATTTACTGAAATAGAAGCCAATTATTATGAGATGTGCGCAAGGCAGGAATGTCATGGAGGCCATTTTATTTCTTTCATAGCATTCCCCTAAACCTACAGGACAACAGACAGCACATCGATATCCGGCCCTTCTGATTCAACATACCCACATCATAAGAGCTTTTTCATTTCACAATTCATCACAATTCCTCTGGGCGCCTTACAATCTTCCAAGGAGCCATTGCCGGGCTGGTAAGTCCCCTGGAAACAATTCTTTGGGGCTCTCTGGCCTGTGTAAGGTCCAGCTGAAGAGTCCTGTGACCCCCCCCCCACTTACCTTGGCCTCCCCTTACCTTTCCTGTCTTCCACCACAGAAGGAAGGAATATTCCTCCCTTCTGCCAGCAGATCTCAACCTATCCTAAGTGAATGCCCTTCAAAGCTAAACCAGCTTGCAGTTCCTTATAAAGAATCCCCAAACCTTCTTCAGATAAATGAACCTTGTCCTCATCATACCTGTCTGGCCACCAGCCCTGAATGCCAGGGTGAGGAATGTACAACTCATTAATGTCCCTTAACACCTTATCCATAGAATTATTACTTCTCCTTCTCATTCTCTCCACAGCTTTAATGGACCTCGCCCTCCTTCATTTCTTTCTCTGTATCACTTCTGACCAGCAGATAATAGCTTGTGGCCAGCATTCATGCATGCAGTATACCTCTTGTACCATCAAACCAATTAGCTCTTTTATTGGATGTTGACAAATATCATTACCCCCTAGGTGCAATAAAATGGCAGTAGGAGATTTATCGCTTCTTGCAGCTTGATGCAGTACTGTCCTGAGATGATGCCACCACATTCCTGATGCACCAAACCAAATTGCTTTGCAAGAAGCTCGTTTTCCTCCTTGGAAGGAGAAACCCTGCCTGCCCTGGACAAAGCGATGGGAGGCTCAGAATGAAAGAATGACCCACTATCCAGATGTATTCCTGATCCAAAGATGTGAGAGCTGAAATATAAAGGGCAAGAGTTAGCCATTTACACATTACATAGCCTTTATAAGCATTAGACTTCCACCAGTCCATCTTCATAATGTTGGTCTGTGAAGCTCCCATTGCATTAGCAAATGAGGCTGCGCCTATTCGAAAGGAATGTAATGTATATTCATCTGAGTCTAGGCCACTCAACTTGATTGCTTCCTTTAAAACTGCTCTCACCTGATACTGTCAGAGGTTCACCTTGCTGATGACAAAAGAATGGACCATCTGACCTACCACTATAGTTGCGGTACTCTAGTAGCACTTTAGTCAAGTCCCATACCAAACCCACTGATGCCTAAATTTACATTGTAATTGATTCCAGTAATGGCTAGGTGAGTTAACTTACCGAAATTAAGTATACATACATATGCACATGTATGTACATGCACACATACATACTTATAAACACAAAGCTATACAATATATGCATACATATACAGAAATATCCATACATATATGTACATGTTAGGCACCCATGTATACTATACACACCCACACTATATTCATACCTATATCTATACATGTATATTGCAAATGTACACTTTTGCAAATGTACACATGCTTGCGTATACCCATATATATATATATATATATATATATATATATATATATATATATACACACTCTGTACTTATACACACACATACATATATATATATATATCTATGCACATGCATAAATACACACACACCTATATACACTGATACACACACACACACACACATATATATATATATATATATATATACATATATATAGATATATATATATATATATATATATGTGTGTGTGTGTGTGTACACACACACCTACATGCACTGTTATATAATTGCTACTTGTATTTAGATATCAGATGCAGCATTTGGGTTTGCTTGACTACATATCTGCTACCATGCACCTGAAATGTCATTTATTTGTTTTAACCACTCTACCTGTTCTCCACCTCCCCCCACTGAAACCTGAGTCTGAGTTGACTTGCCTCAGACAAATGACGGCTTGCTGTGATTGGCTTGCCAGCCGTTGTTCCTTGGAAGGGGATGTTTCTTTATGCCTTTCCCTTCCTTCCTCTGTTGCCACAAGTTCTGCACAAAATCTGGCAGGATTCTCCCATAATTTTGCTGGTGAATCCGTTTTTTGCTCAGACAGCATTGGTTCCTCCTACTTTCTCATTTGGGCAGAAGTCACCACAAATGACTTCACCCGGTGGATGTTTATACACAAGACAAGGGATCTCTTGTCCATCCTCACCTGTCCACTTTTCAACTGACACTGTTTGATAAGGTTTTGATCTCTCTTAGGCACATCTTTTCTAAGGACATTCTGTGGTTTCTGCAGGAGGCCAGGAAACCTACTACCAAAAAATCGTATGTATTCAAGTCGAAGCTATTTTCTATCTGGTGCCTCTTTCGCCATCAGAATTCCGTATCTGTGGATGTTCTTCTGGTTCTCTTATTTGTATGATCTGCTCCATACTGGGCTAGCGTATTCTTCAGTTAAGGCAATCTCTGCTTGTCTACCCTTGCCTCCTCCACTGGTCTCTAGATTTGAGGTCAAGCAATTTCTTAAAGGTGTTCTTCATGTCAGGCCTTCCAAGAAGCCTATCCCGCCTTCCTAGGGCCTGAATTTTGTACTTGAAAAATTGACCCAGGCTCTGAGCCTGCTTCTTCACCTTCGTTACAGCATTGTAGTTGGAAGACTGCTCTTTTGACTCTTCTTACTTCAGCCAAGACAGTGTCTGAATCGCATGCCTATTTTTCCTTTTGTAGTTTTTCAGAGAGACAGGGTGTCTCTTCATAAATCCAACTTTTATGCCCAAAGTGTCGATGGGTTGTCCCTTAATCAGTCTGTTCAGCTTCCTTCCTTTTTTTTTTTTATATGTACTTCTCTGCAGACTGCCAGTGAGAAGATTCTTCACACCTTTATTTGCATAGAAAGCTCAGATATTTTGATAAAACTAAAGTTATTTGCAAATCTGAGCAGCATTTTCTTTCTATTCATCCCAGGACTTTGGGTTTGTCTGTTTGTAAGTAATCTTCTTCTGGATTTCTATGACCATTTCCTTTTGTTATTTTCATGACAAATGTCTTTCCTCATTAGTAAAGGTGCATTTTTCTAGGGCAGTTGTGAAGATGAGGAGGGACAACTTGTGTCAACACAGACAGTTTCCAAATGGTTGTCTAAAGCTATTAGCTTTTCTTACACGCGCCATGACAAATCTATTCCAGGCAGGGTCAAGGTCCAGTCTACCAGGCCCTTAGCTTCGTTTATGGCTTTTTAGAAAGGGTTAGATTCTAGAAGTATTCTAGAAGCTGCTACCTGGTTCTCTGTGCATACTTTTGCAAAGCACTGTAAGCTCGATTGTTTCTCTAGGTTTAGATCATGTTTGGTTATGACCATTCTCCAAGTGCTCCTGGACCCTTCTCCTCCCAAATAAAATTAGCTATGATAGTCTACCAGTATAGCTAAGGATACTTCAGCAATGATCAATATGATGAACACAGTACGGTTATGCAAGTTAAACTTACCATAACAGTAGATGTTTGAATGATTAGTGCTGCAGTAGCCGCTCCCTCCCTTCCTCCCCCTTATATTTGGTGTTTGTTTGTCAGGGAGTGGACATTTATTTTTGATATTCCTAGCATTACCCTTTCAGGGCTCAGCCTCTCTGCCTCTGCTGGCAGGAAGGCTGTGAAGTGCTTTGTGCCCAAAACTTGTTTTTTAGTCAGCTCAGCTTGTGCTTCCTGACAGTATGGACACTTGGAAGGTGCCCTGAAGGTTTGGAAGCTGGCCAGCTGCCATATCATTGGCAGGATATTATCCATATAGCCAAGGTTACTGCAGCAGTGATCATTTGAACATTTGTTGTTATGGAAGTTAAATTTTCAAAACTGTACTTCTCCTGCACTGTACTTAGTGCAGGTGCACTGTGGTAGTGTAAGGTCAGTTGGCAGAGGATTCCACTAGGTTTCACCATGTGGAAAGCCAGAGCAGCCACCCTCCCAGCGGGATGGGCCAGGCTAGTCAGTTACAGACATTCACTCTCCTGCCTCACTGACAGTGAAAGTCCCACTAACAGAAAAACAGAACCTTTGTGTTTACCCACCTTGTGGGCTTTTTCTGTCCAGTGTGAGTTTTTATCAGTAGTGCTCATATTAAAATGTTCGGCTTGTGCTTTTTTCATGCCAACCTTTCATCGACCCTTGGATGTTCATCAGACTGTTTACTGTTGCAGTTCTAATGCTTGAGATTCCTGCCTGCAGGTAGCCCAACTGGCCAGCCAGACTTCCAGAAGTCTACTTTTCCATGGGCTTCTGCTGACTCCCTCCCCTACCACAACTCAAGGGTTTTAGTGATATGAGGTGCGTCTGTCATGCTGCTGCATTGACAGGATATTGGTTGTCCTGCTTCCAGGAGCTAGACAAGTACCCCACAAGGAATTTTCTTATCTTTTCCTTGTAGAACTTTGTGTTGGCTGTGATAGTTGATGTGTGATGGTGAATTAGAGTATAAAACGTTTTCTAAAGTCAACAAGTGCATTATTTATGAGAAGCAAATCCCCTAGAAGACTTCCATTCTTTTTGCTTGTTTTGCCTTGGCCCAGAGCAGAACGTGGATGGTTGTACACCTTATGTCAGCTTCATCCTCAGGACAGTCCATAAGAAAAGACAATTCTGCAGGCATTTACAGCAGAAAAGGTGGTGGATGCCTTGTCCTAAGCCATCATGGTACTGGCCAAGGCATATGATAGTCTTATGACTAAAAAGAAGTATGCATGTAAGAAACACGGGGAGAAGCATCAGGAGACTGAGGATGCCCCACTGGGTGACAGATCTGTGTAGACCTGGCTATTCTGAATTCATTGAGGTACTTTCACAGAATCTTCTTTGGTGTGGGGGGGGGGGGGTCTGTCTCATGTGAGGCCCATGGCATGACTTGCTCTGCAGAGAGATATTTTCGCAAATCCTTTAAGTGTCTGGAGCCCCTTCTGGGACTGGTGAAATCTGCTGTGAAGGGTTTAGATTCCTCTGAATCTGAATCAGATAAGCTGGATTATGATGGCCAGGTTGCTTCTGTGGCAGCTTTCGAGTCTGATACCAAGTATACCTTGTCCTTTGCATCTCCATCACAGGATTTCTTCTCTGGGAACACCATTCACAGAATGAAGGAAGAGTTCTACCTACCACTTGATTGTTGCCAAGCTCACCATGGATGAAACTCATTTGAGCAGTACATTTTCTACTGTGTATTTCTTGAGAAAATAAAAACTCTGGATCTCCCAACATAGTAGAAAGGGGAGAAAACTGAAGTTGGGAAGCTCATTGTTTTGATGAGTTTTACATCAATAAGTAGCCTTGCATCCCAGATGTACAGTTGCCTGAACATAGAGCATTTGCTGTTCCTCCAGTCATGGAAGTCTTGGAAGATGTATTAACCAGTCCCTCTCCTGCTCCCAGGAGGACTAGCTATTTCTACATGGTCAAGGATTCTCAAATTCCTTTACAAGAATCCTCTAGCTGACCTAGCTGTAGTGTCTGTGGAAAAGGAACAGATCTAGTTCAGCACCAACCTGGACTCCATTCCCTGTGATAGAGTGAATAGATTTCTCAAAGGATTTGTGGAAAACAGTTTACACTTCTACCACCCTTTCCTTCAAAGCACTGAACTGCCAAGCCCACATACTCAGGTTTTACCAATCATTACTTGAGAGGATAAGGGCCAAGGCAGAGGGTATATAGGATAAGGATCTGAAGCAAGATCCTTGAACTTTGTTGACCTCTCTGAACAGGTTGCTGAGCATTCTGAGAAATGGGATAGGATGCTGCGTGTACAGGGTCTGTTATTTGGAGACGTGCTAGGTTGAGGGACTTGGTTCTTTCTAGACCATGTAAAGGCAGCACTCCTAAATGCAATCCTTGGACAAGGATCCTTTCTTCATACCCCTTCCTGAAAGAGTACTCAAAAAATGGAGAAGGGCAAAAAATGTGGCCTTTCAAGCACCTTTTTAGGCATAAGCACCTAAATTCAGCAGAAGCTGTATAGCAAAATTTTGCCCCTTTTATCATGTAAATGACAAGAAGTCAGGAGAAGTAAAAAAAGGGGGTAAGTTCAGAAAACTGTGTCAAGCAGGAACCAAGGTAAGGCCTGTGGGCTATAACTATATAGTTTCCTTTACATTACATTTTCTAGCATTTTTCCTTTCAGGGCTAATGCCTCCATTTTGGGGCAAGAAGGCTCAGAGCTCTTCATGCTCTGTCTTTTTATATGGAGCTCTTGGTAGAGCTTGTGGAAGGCACCTTTAGCTTTGAAAAGCAGACTGGTAGTAGTGGGATAGGTCTCATATAGCTTAGGCTACTGCAGCAGTCATCCATTAGAACATCTGAGGTCATGGTAAGTTTACATGCAGCATGAGGGGGCATTTCCAGTTCATTTCCTTGTCCTTTGGCTCATCTATTGTGCCCATATTCTTTACCAAATGCCTGGCTCCAGTATCCTCATCTACTTTTATCTGGATGACTGTCTCATCTAAGCAGAATCTGTGGAAGAAATATGGAAGTAATCCAACAGGAGTCAGTTTTAGCAAGATAGTTCTTCAAAGTGTTAGACTCCAGTGCCTCTTGCATTTTGATGGTGCCTTTTGCCAAGTTGCATGTGAGGAAACTCCAGTGGTATGTTAGAAACAGGTGGTGTCAGTACACCCATGCTTTGAAGACCAATATACACTTCTTCCCTTGCATCAGAAAGGAGATCTCATGGTGGATGCCACATGTCCAAATCAATCAGGGGCTGCAATTCCAAACCCCCTAGCCCTCTGACTCTCACTACTGACTCCCCAAACTAGATGCTTTCTGCTTGAACTGAACAGGTATTTTTCTGTGTACCTTTCCTCCCATATCCCTGATCATCAAGGCATTCCTAAAATCAAAGAGGAAGGGCCAAAAGTCGTACTGTTGGCACCTTTTTGGCCACAATGAAAGAGTTTCTTCCTCCTCCACGACCTGGTAAGAGAAAGATGGAAAGTGCTACCTTAGCTTGTGGATGTACTCTGACTAGAGAGAGAGAATCTTGTCTACACTCCAGTCTGGATGTTTTAAGGCTGAAGATTTCACATTGATCCTAGCTAGGAGTATGTACTCTGAAGGAGTGTTAAACATTGTGAGGTAAGCTAGGAAACCAAATGCAAGCAAATCTTACCTAGAAAAGACTCTCCCTCTGCTGCCCATACACAGGCAAAGACCTGAACAAGTTATAACTTGGAGTGGTCATGGACTACCCATCAGACAAAGCAGGTTCATCTTATTCATCATTTAAAATGCACAAATCTGCTATTTCAGGTTACTGTCCCCATGGACTCACTCCTGTACTGTAGGCCTTCACTGAAACAGGTTTTTTAAGGGTGTAAAGCATGTTATACCACCAAGAAAGGAGATAGCTCCACCTGGAGATCTTCTTTGTCTTATTAACTGTTACACCTTCTGAACTAGCTGTATATGCAGCCATCCAGCTCTTTTCCCTTGGAAAATGCCTTTTGGTTGCTATTACCTTTGTTAGTAGAAACTTGCAGGAAACACTTTTTTTTGTTTTCCACTAGGACAGGCTGCCTCTGTTTACCAGTTCTTGTTTTGTGTGTAAGGTGGTCACTGGACTATCCTTTAATCAAGCCATTCACTTGCCATTTTTTTCCTGAACTTCAAAACAAAGAGGAAAAAGCTTACATTCCCCAGATGTCTACAGACAGCTGAAATTTTCTTTGCACAATTAAATGATACAGAAATACTGATTAGTTGTTTGTATCCTTGGCTAAGTGAAAATAAAGGAAACCAGTCAACAGTCTAATTCTCAACAAATTACTTGTTCAGTGCATTTCCTACTGTTAAAACATATTGCAACAAATCTCTTCCTGAGTTGGTCAAAACCCACAACATTAGTGTCACTGTAGCCACCACAGCCTTCCTTAGAGGGATCAGCATGCAAGCTATACTGAAAGTTGCCAGCACATTTCTATAGGCGTTACATTTTGGATGTAGCATCTAGGGCAAAAGCAAAATTTGTTCTGCCATCTTACAAGTTTGCTCTCCTAATTTTCACTCTTTGGCTAGCCACCCTATGTCTTTATGCTGTAGTAGGCTTTCCAAAAACTCAGGATTGTATCTCTGAATACTACTGTATATAACGTACTTGCGTTAGGAACATACCATCAATGTAGATGTTCAAGTAAATTCACTGTTGCAGGCTGGTAGCCTTCCTTCCTTCCTTCTATCCTCATTTGTGTCATGGTTCATCCTTTTCTTAGCACCCTGAACTGTGTCATCTCCCTAGTACTTTTATGTGCACCTTCCCAATGACTTCACTTTGACCCCCCTGCATTCTTTTTTGGCATTACTTCACAAAGAAGCAGACTAGGGACTTTTGGGGTGAGCTTGGGTCTCAGAGGACATCTGATGGATTTGGTCCTGGCCAGGACAATAAAGATGTGAAGGTGGCATTGGTCAAAAAACCTCTTAGATGACATACGTTCTTATAGAATAGTGGGCAGGAGCTGGTCAAGGCTGTGAGGGAAGATGGATAGCTGGACGCTGGACCGAGCAGTGGAGCTACTTGCAGGCAGGAATCCCAAAAGTAAGACCGCAAAAGTGAATCTTTTTAAATATCTACATTTATAATTCATATGTAGGCAGTATTGCCAAGAGTTTTCTTGAGATTTTCTTGCTGATATTAGTGCTTCACTTCCTAAATAAACATTGGAGTAATTTTATCTTTGTGGTTCTCACTTTTCCCTCCTTTGTTTTTCATCAAAGATACTCCGTTTGAACTGTAATTGTTCAGCAATGATTCTTGTAGGTGATTGCCACTTTCATTAACCCAAGTAATAGTTTTATTTGTTGTTTTCTTTTTTAAAAAAAATGTACACTGGGGGAAAAACAGGAGAAAACGATAGTGTTTTTAAGTCACCGAAGATCAAATAATTACAGAAAGAAGCAAAACATTTGGGAAAGGGTCAATTCTCCAGTTTGATCTGTAATTTTGAGGAAGGTACAAACATTCAGTGGACTAAAGCATCAAAATTCTCCTTTCCAACCTCAGATGATGCCAAATGATCAGATCTTAGCAGTATCTTGATTAGTATCTCTTACAATCTTATTGGATCCAAGAGTAAAAATTATGGTTGAACTAGCAGTTGAGCAGACTTGAACCAAAATTTAGCTTCTGCTTTGTTGCAGCCTTACTATGATTTTAAGATCCTTGCATGGGAGTATGGTAATGTTATCTCACTAGTACTTTTATCTGCCCCTTCTCAATGACTTCACTGTGACCCCCCCCCCTTTTTTATCTGGCATTACTTTCCAGAGAGGCAGATTAGGGACGTGCAGGAAGCCTTGATATAACCGAAACACTTTTATAAATAAAAGGAAGAAAAATTCATCTAGTGGAGTGGAAGATTTGTGTGATGCAACTTCATATTCCTTTCACTCAATATTTTAATAAGGAGAATTCTACATGTCATTAGAGTGTCTCCTCTCCTGTCATTAAATAGAGCGTCCCCACCAGGAGATTATTCTTCAATAGATACTTTTACATTTTTATAGATGCTTTTAAATTTTTATAGGATAAATTTTTCTTTGTTGTAGGAAATTCAGAGAAAATGTGGCTTCCAAATACTTGGTGGACATTGCTCCCTGTTTGTCTTTTCAGGATGTTTTTAAAGCAAATAGCTATTGTTTAACTCTGTCCTTTGGCATAGATGTAAAACCCTTGACTATAACCCAGACAACCTAAGTTGGGTATTGGAAGAGGCCGGCATGGAGGGTAGAAGTGGGTGATGGCCAATGACAGTTAACTTATGCTGGGAGGGTTACTGATGTTGTTTTTCTGCATGTATGCATAAGACTTTTTGGTGGAAAAGCCATAACATGAGAAGTGGGTCTTGGCTTACCATCTCAGTGATGCCCTCATCACCATGTTGGTGACAGCACTCATGCTGTTACAAGGGTGCCTTTATAATCTGCGTAGGTGTGGGTCGGGTGCTAATAAAAAATAAATAAATACTGACAGCTGCATGAATAATGCCCTGTGTGATCAATGATGTCCTTTGGGGAATAAATCAGCTGACTTATTGCAGGAGAAAAAGTACACAAAAACATAATCACTATCCAGTTTCGCAAACTTAAGCTCCAGGAAAGGTTAATAGGATGTGTACAAGTCTCCATTGGAGAGACAGTGTTTATACAAGATGTATCCTACTGTTGAGTTTTGATCAAACTCTGACTAGCATGGTAAAACTGTCCATTTTTGTATTGCTGCCATTTGGTAAAGACGCTCTAAGTAAATCTGTTAAAAAAAAAAAAAGAATGCACGCACATCTTGCATTTAATTAAGTTGTAAGATTTTATATCTATGTTCCATTTCAGAACACCCAGGAAAATTTGTAATCTTTTCCTAGCAGTAGCGTTAGATGTTATGTGTTCGAATCCTAGTTGCAAGAGTGAATGGTGTAGGAGTTCACACACCAAATGTGGGCATGATGCTGCCCATGATTCTTCTCGGGCTTACGTGTCAACGATAGTTTTGGGAAAACTTGCATTGGTGTATACTAAGTGTTAAAGTGATGGTGTTAGAGCTAGACTACTTGATATTCCAGTAGCATATGATTTCTTGTTAGTTAGTTAGTATATGATGTTGATTTGTAAGAGAAAGGTAAAACAGGATTTTTTTTTTTTTTTTTTTTTATAGCCATTATGAAGTTGAATGAAGTTTTTAGCAGAGGAGGGGATCAAACCTTGTACATTGTGTATGCTACACAATCTGTTCAGCAAAGTTCATATATTTTAAAAAGCTGAAAAACTATCCAAACAAGGCCCTGTACATCTTTCCTCTGCTCTTAACAATTTAAGGAACACAAAAAGTCAAAGAAATGATAACCCTAATAAATGTTTACTAATGTATAAAACATCTGTTAACTCCAGACCCCATGGTAGTATTCACAGTTAACTGCTCAGTGATGTGATGCGTAAACAGAGGTAACCAGGTTGAATACCCTTTACAGACCCTAGCTGTAGTAGTTTGGTTTATATTAACTCAAAACAGCCTGTCCCTCCAGCCTACCTACATTCTGTCAGAACAGCACATTGTTGCAGACAAGCTGAGGAGAATCAGGACAGACTGTCAAGAGATGGTGAATCTGGGGTCTTCCAGGAATTCGTTCATCTGTGGGAACGAGACTGGTAAATCTGCCTTTGCCCACAAGAAATGGTTAATGATATTCTGTTCCAGGACTTTCTGCACACAGGCCTGGAAGACGAATGGTTATCAATCCCATGGACAGGAATGTTCCTGTATGCTTTTCTAGCCTTTTCTTTGATAACCAGGGTTCCTCTAAAGATACAGAATGACTCTCCAAAGATAATTGTGGCCCAGGCAGCAGGGTCTGTTTGTTCTTTTGAAAATGAACAAGTGCAATTATCACAAGCGTCTTCACAGAACTTACTTTTTTCCACCCAACCTTCAGCTTCTTCACTTGACTACCTGGATAATGTAATTTTAATAACTTTTAGGTACCTTTTTTCTGTGGACATGCAACAGATATTAAAGGAGGTAAAGAAACCTGCTGCTAAAGTATATATATTAGTTAATGGAAAAGCTGTTGTACTTGGTGCCAAACCCAAAACTAGGACCCTTTTATGTCTTGAACTGCTGTGGTTCTGCAGTACTGGTGTGAGGAGTTGTTCTCTGGCCTTTCTTACTCTTCTGTCAAGAATCATCTTTCAGCTGTATCTTCTTGTTGGCCCTAGGATGACTTGATGCTATCTTGGAAAACAGTGCAACTCATTGCTATGACTTCTGCAAGAAGTGTGTCAGAGTTACAGGGTTTTATGGTAAATTATCCGTGTCTCATATTCTCAAAAATGAGGTTATTTTGAGAGAAACAAAACTGTTGTCTAAACTCAAGGACATGGCAGAGTTTACATTAAGACAGCCTGTTCATCTTCCTATTTTCTTTCAAAAGCCTAAAAATGTGTGTGAGATTTTTACACACTCTGGATGTCAGTAAGCAACTCAGATACTATATTGTCAGAACAAAACCTTCAGGATTGCCAATCAGCTGATTATTTCCTCTGAAGGTAAGAAAAGGGACATGTGTTGTCAAAACAGACTATTTCTAAAAGGCTTGTCCTTGCTATTGTTTTTTGTTCTCTTTATACAATGCTTCCAGGCAAAGTCCAGGCCTACAGGGCTCTGGCTACTTCTGTGACTTTTTGGAAAGGGGTGGGCTCTAGAAATAAACCAGAGACACCAACATTGTCATCTGTATATACCATTGCCATGAACCACACACTAGATTCCATTTCTAAGTTCACATCTGTTTTTTCTAGAACTATTCTCCAGGGTCTACAGGACTCTGGTCCATCTCCCTTCCTCCTGGCCTTCTAAGCTTTGATATTTGTCCTGTATAGGCTACTGCAACAGTGATCTAATGGATCACAAAATACAGTTGAGTAACTAAACCTACCATATCAGTAGATGCCCTTCAATATCACTGTATCAGTATTCTTCACTAAGGGATCACCTGCCAAGGATAGCCCAACATCTGGCCAGTATACCAAAGCCTTCAGCTCTTATAGGCATTGTACATCATATATATGTTCTCCATGCAAGATGTAGGGCATAAAGGTGACATACATATGCAAACCCTCATAGGTTTATAGGTTCATACTAGGCTATCTGCCCTAGGGCATTTATAAGCCTAGCCAGAGTGTGTTTGGCTTTCGCCACCCTTTTAGATTAGTTGACTGTGCCTCTGTATAGTAGGTCACAGAAGATAGCCCTTTTGAGGTTAGTTTACTGTGCCTCTGTCTAGTAGGGACACAGAAGAGATCCCAGGGGTAAATCTACGATCTCCCATCCACTCGTCAAAGATTTCTCTTGAAGTGGGTCATTGAGGGACTCTGCCTAACAAGGATTGGGATTTTGTTCCAGAGTGAGGGGAGCCTCTGGGATATGAATCTGTCCCTCCAGCATGTCCTATTTATTTCTGTGCTGAGGTTTAAGTCCCTGGAGCGTGTAGCTCTAAGGAATTTGGATTTCCTGAGGTGGAACATGTCCATTAATTCTGGGTTGGACATGGCTTTATACGTCAGGCACAGATCGCCTCTGAGTAGGCGGTAAGCAACTGAGTAGAGCTGGAGTTTCTTTAGCCTAACTGTGTAGGGTATCTGTTTGAGCCCCTTGATCCTCTTGGTGAGGTACTTTTGGGGTCTTTCCAGTTGCTGCAGGTGTCAGGTAAGGTACATCCCAAATGGGGCATTGTATTCAATTATGGGCCTGATGAGTAGAGGGGCACAATGACCGCTCTTGATCTAAATGTGAACCCTTTCGTGATAAGGTGGGCTATATAGAAGCTCTTTCTAACCACTTTGGCAACGTGATTGTCAAAGGAGAGATTGCTATCTACTTGGGTCCCCAAATCCCTAATTACTTCTTCCGTACTTAATGGATTACCACCTATGTGGTAATTTGTAGGCACTTTGTTTTTCCCAAAGGGGATGACTATGCACTTTTTGGCATTTAGCTTTAGGCCATGGCTCTGGCACCAGTTATCCGTCTCTGTGAGACCCTTAAGTTTTGGAGGATGCTTGTGCCAGTCGGCGAGTCGATTATGGCACCCATTTTGCAGTCATCTGCGAACTTGGTCAGCCATAGTCCTCCCATGTTAGCCTGTACCTCAGAGAAATATATACTGAACAAGAGAGGTCCCAGGACTGAGACTTGTTGGACGCCACTTGTAACTGGTTTAGAGTCTGACATGGCACCTGCAATTCTGACCATGTGGGTTCTATCCCTCAGCCAGTTTGCAACCCATCTTGTGACATAGGGGTTGATATTTAAGCTGGTGAGCTTATTTATGATGCCTGAGTGGGGTATTGTGTCGAAGGTTTTTGTGAGGTTCAGGTAGGCTGTGTGGACTACCTTCCCTTCATCTATGGCCTTGGTGACTGTTTCAAAGAAGTCGACCAGGTTCAAGAGGCAAGATCTGCCCTTAAAGCCGAATTGGGTAGGATCCGGTGTTTGGAGGTTCCCAGTGTCTTTATGAGTTTCATGATGATACTCTCCATAGCTTTGCAGACCAGGCTAGTCAGGCTTATAGGGCGATAATTTCCGGGGTCTGTTGTGGCACCACCTTTGTGGAGTGGGACCACTATTGCTGTATGCCATTCCTTGGGTTCATATCCTGTAGTAAGGCTGAGATTGAACAGTGACTTTATGTGAGGGTTCAGTTCTTCATGGAGTTCGTGTAAGACGCAGCCCGGGACACCGTCCGGTCCCATTGATGCTGTGCTTTTTGCTTTGGAGAGGGCAGCTCTCACCTGTGCATCTGTGATATCAGGGAGGCTACACTCGTTAATGCATTCTTAATATTATTCTTTCTTATGGCATAGTTGTGTACATAAATTCTGGCGTTAAATTTCCTTTCTGTTTTACCTACATAAAATGCTAGGCATTGGTCACATGTGGCCATGTAGACCACTGCCTTGGAGTGACAGTTATATTTACCTTTTACATAATGGTCTATACCATTCACTGTAAATTTGCTGCCCAATTTCACCTTGTGGCACCAGTTACAAGACTCCACATTTGTACATCCCTACACGTTAAGTTCTAGTGTAGTTAGAACCTTTCCTAAGAAGGACTTTTAAGTTTGAGCCCCTTCTGTATGTGACTATAGGTCTTTCTCCTGTTTATACCCTGATGTCCAAGTCATCCATTAAAATGTCCCAGTCCTTATAAAAAATGGAGATCAAGTGGTATGAGTCGGAGTTGAATCTGATGAAAACACCAAACAGGAACGGCAGAGCTGAGTAAATGTTAAACTATTTATTAAGCGCTTTTCATTTGTTGTGCAACGCAAACTTCTTCAGATAAAAGTACGCAAGATACAAAGTGTCTTATTTCAAGATAAAACCTGACATCATGTGATTGACTAATCCAATCATGAATTACTGTTTAAAGCAGAAACTCCCTCTCTCAAAAAACCTAATACTGCTAAAACCTGATGCAAAAAAATACTACTTAATAAATATTAAGGTGACAGTAAACAATAATGATAATTAACAATGAATTCCTGCAGACCTCGTAACACTGACCGTTACCTAATAGGAATTAACATTATATAACCTCTATTATGACATATGCAGAAGTACGAAAATAAATGCCATCTAATGAAACAACGATGCATAGAAATACAAATTTATCATACATAATATAAATAAATATAAAAATTGATAGACCCTCTCATCTTTGTAAGCTCTTTAATTTCAAAATACAGCTTATAGAGCAGGTCTCATTTATGCCTGGAAAATTATAAGCATTTAAGTAAATTTGCCAGAACAATTCTAATTCCTCTAATTGTAGAGGCAAAGAACCACCCCTAATATCAGCGGGTAATTGATCTATGACCTTATATTCCGTATTAGACAAAATATGTTTTGCTAGGGCATTTTCTGTTTTTCCTTTGGTAATGGCATATTGGTGTTCGTAAACCCGGTCACGGAGTCTGCGCTCCGTTTTGCCAATGTAGAGTGTAGGGCAACACTGGCACCTGGATAAATATATGACATACTTAGAATTACAATTGAGTCTTTGTTTCAATTTGTACTGTATATTATTGATGTGAAAAGAATTACCAACATCAATAAATTTGCGAAAATTACATTATTCGCACTTAAGCATGCCTGTAATTTTGGGGATACTTCTGTGATGTTGTTCCAACATGTTTTCCAAGTTTTTACCCCTTCTAAATATCACTTTTAGATTATTACCCAACTTCCTGAACAACGTAGGGTTATTTCTAAACAGTTCCCAATTCATCTGTATAACCTTAACTACTAATTGACTATCAACACTGAATGCAGTATTGAAGCTCAGATGGGAATCCGCTTCAGCCCTTGCGTTATTAACTCGGGGGCTATCTACAACCACTTGGTTCACCTCATCGTAAGCAAGAAGTTGGACTATATCCCCTTGCTTCACACCAAGCATAGGGCTATACACATTATTGGTCCTCTTAAATTTAACCTCTTCAATCAAAGAGTCTAATAATTCCTCAGGATAATCACGACTTAGGAACATATTTTTTTAATAGACGACATTCATCTGAGAAATCATTGTCCTGGCTAACTATCCGTGTTGCCCTCACCAACTGGCTTTTAACAACCGACCGTTTCTGATGATGAGGGTGGCAGCTTGAAAAATGCAGAAAGGCATTTGAATAAGTGCTCTTTCTGTGAATCTTAGCTACAAAACATTGATTCGCCCTATTCTTTGTAAAATAAATGTCTAAGTAAGCAATTTCTTCTGTATTAAAAGTGGACGTAAATTGTAAAAATTGGGTAGACTGATTAAAGTAATGTACTAAACTATTACTTGTATTATTGTCACCTTTTAATAAAATAAAAATATCATCTAGGTAACGTGTGTAGAGTACTAAAGTGTTTTTCAGATCTTCATGTTTAAACACAAATTCTGTCTCCCAAAAAGCCATGACTAAATTCGCTATACTAGCTCCACATGGGGAGCCCGTGGCTACCCCCCCACTTTTTGCAAATAGAAGTCATTGCCAAACATAAAATAATTATTCAATAAAATGACATCTAAAAGTTCTTTTACTAAAGAAATTTCTGCCTCTGATGCTTTATTTTTCCTCAGCATAAAACCTATCCACTCTGTTCCTAATGTGTGGAATACAAGTATAGAGGTCCTTAACGTCCACCGTTAGGAAATTATAATCCTCTCTATATTGTAATCTATCGATTTTACTCAAAAATGGCCAAGAGTCCTTACACACTTGATCCTCGGATTCCAAGTATTTCTTTAATATTGAATCAACAAACTTTGCACATGGGTAGGTGAATTATGGCCATTAACCCAAAGGTCTCATGGGGGGGTCCACCAGATTTTTATGGATTTTAGGAACTCGAAAGAAATATGGGAACCTAGGGTATGACAACATCATGTAGTTAAAAATATTCAACTTAATCCTACCATCTATAAACAGGTGGTTAATTAGACTTTTAATCTGTTGATAAGCTCTATTAACCTCGTCACGTGAGCTTAATTGGTATGCAGCACTATCTAAAACCAATTTCATCCGTTCTGCATAATCCATATTATCCATTGTTACCAATCCCTCGCCTTTATCTGGTTTGCAAACACGGATATTCTGAGTTTTGATAAAGTTAAAATATTCCCACTCATATTTACTAGTGTTATGATTGAACTTCCTCTTATGAACATCTTTAACCATGTGTCTGATATCTAGTTCACATGTGTGTTCAAAAAAAGTGGAGTAAAGGGTGTATGGGGGGATTGTAAAACCTATTAACCACAACATCACTAGTTGCTTCACCCATCATTAAATTAAAGTTCAATTTCCAGGTGAAGGTCTTAATGTCCAAGATGGTCTTGACCAAATTCAGGTGATGGGTAGGGACAAAGGTATGTTCTTTAGCAAGAAATTCCACAATTTCAGGACTGATATTTACTGTGGAATAAGTATATACTTTAAAGTCACTAGTCTTGTTTATAATAACCGCGGGGCCTAAATTGCTGGTATTGGCAACTATTATCTCTTCCGTTTGTTGACTTTGCGGTTGTTCTTGTTGGTATTATGGAACACATTCCTCTGTTTCGGTTTGGCCCCTGATGGATAGGCCTGCCAAAAATTTTGATTGTCATGGGGAGTATTGTTGCTCCCCGAGAGGTATTTTGTAATCTTTCACTCCTACGAACCTTTGTATAAGTGGACATCAAGGTAATTCATATGAATATGGAATGGGTCACTGGTTGATTTGGAAGAGTTTTTGAGATACCTTAACACCACCACCACTACATTCCTGCAGTTCACTTGGGTGATTAACCTGGATCATATGGATTACCTTGATGTCCACTTATACAAAGACACACACAATGAAAAGTATGCTACTAGGATCCATAGGAAAGAGACATACTCAGATTCGTTCCTGCATTACACTAGCTCCCACCCCAAGCATCAAAAGAGGTCAATAGTTAAAGGACAATTAGTTCGAGCAACCTGCATGATCTCCAGAGAAGAAGATTTTCTTTTAGAATGTGACAACTTAAAAACTATGTTCTTGGGGAGGGAGTACCCAACAGACTTGCTTAATGAGCTTACGCAGGAAGTGATAGGTAAAAGAAGAGTGGGGCATTTTAAGCCCATAGTTGGGGAAAACACACTAGACAACAGCCCCTCTGAAGCTGAAGAGGGGAGACCCGAGTTGGAAAAAAGTACTTTTTGTAGATCCATGGTGCTTACATTCAACTCCAACTCATACCACTTGAAGTCCATTTTTTTTTATAAGGACTAGGACATTTTAATGGATGACTTGGACATCAGGGTACGAATAGGAGAAAGACCTATAATTACGTATAGAAGGGGCTCAAACTTAAAAGTCCTTCTTAGGAAAGGTTCTAACTGCACTAGAACAGGCTGCGTAGGGATGTACAAATGTGAGTCCTGTAACTGGTGCCACAAGGTGAAATCGGGCAGCAAATTTACAGTGAATGGTATAGACCATTATGTAAAAGGTAAATGTAACTGTCACTCCAAGGCAGTGGTCAACATGGCCACATGTGACCAATGCCTAGCATTTTGTGTAGGCAAAACAGGAAATTTAATGCCAGAATTTATGAACACAACTGTGCCATAAGAAAGAATAAATATTAACAATGCATTAGCGGGGCATATTCAAGACAACACTGGCCACAACTTCACATTTATGGCAATAGACCATGTATACGTCAGTGACAAAAAAACCTTGGGGACTTCAGTTAGAGTTAAAGGAGTTAAGGTGGCAAATCTTACTACAGGCAGACAGATGGCCAGGGATAAATGACAGGACGTCCATCTCTCCTGTATTGAAATTAAAAGCCCTAGAATGGAACAAAATATCTTAAAACATTTGTTGAGCACAAGCACTTTTGTATGTATTTTGCTTTGGGAAACATTTTAGCATTATGTGAATACTTAATGTGAGATTTTAAAAAATGACTTTGGTTTTAGTTTTATTCTATTTATAACCATTCATGACACAAGTATGAGACCAATAATTTATCTTTTAATTGCAAGTTTTAGTTGTATTTAAGATGCAACAGTTTCAACTGTAACACAGTCATCAAGGGGTTAATTAATGTTCTTGTCTCAGTGTTGCTTAGCTAGCTACCTCTCTCTGCTTACCCAATCAGTGTGCTTTTTTATATGTATATAAATGGTTATCTTACATTTTAATGGTTTCTGATGAAGTTAACACTTGTTTAACAAAAGTGCTCATGTTTTGTTTTTCTTGTGGATTTTTATCATTAAATACACCTTTGGTTTGTCATCACTTGAGTGATTTGTGCCTGTGAAACTCTGCCTGTCAGCATTTTTATTTATTTAGTCCTAGGGAATTGGATTCCTGGAATCAGGACCTGGACTCTGAAGAGGATCTTTGGCTTACTCTTCCCATATCTCTTCTCCCTTGGGCTACGGTTCAGAGGAGGAGAACTCCATAACTTCAGATTCCCCCTGGAGGAACTGTCCTTTAGAAATCCCATTGCTCGAACGATGGATGATTTTAAGTGGGATTGTTGTCAAGTATCTGAGATTCAGAAAAGGTTATATGAAATCCTACATGTGGAGTTTCCCAAACCATTTGCTGTTCCTCCTGTTCTAGCTACCCTTTTGGACACTTTCTCAGCAGCATTTGTAGCCCCCTGCACCTAAGAGGCCAGATAAGTACTATAAAGTGCCCTAAGGAGTGCATATTCCTTTGTAAATGTCCTTCTCCTGACCGTTCTGTAGTGTCAAGCTGTCCAAGTTATTGCTTTCTACCAAGCTGTTGCCTTTTGATAAGGATAGTAAGGCTATGGAAAGGCTGGGCAAGAAAGTTTGCATGTCTGCTGCTTTATCCTTTAGGAACCTCAACTACCAAACTTGTATGACTAGGTATGTTTTGGCTGTCCTTTCTCAGGTTTCTAAGGTGGTTCTGACTTTCCTGACTCTGAGGGGAAGGCTTCAGCCCTTTCCCTGCTGAGCTGTACTTCTCAAGTTGCCCACCATTTAGTCAAATGCAGCTGATGCCTCCTCCAGGGCTGCTCCCTTTGGTTTTGTTATGAGGTGTTTTTCTTGGCTTCATCTTCAGGCTTTGCCTGTTGATTAAGGTCAAACTTTTGGGTGCTCCTTTGGATAATAAAAAATATTTTAGATCTGCTGCTGAACTTTTCAAGCGTCTCCAGGACAAGGGTAAAGCCTTGCAGGATCTGAAACGCATTTATCTTTTAGATCTGCTGCTGAACTTTTCAAGTGTCTCCAGGACAAGGGCAAAGCCTTGCAGGATCTGAAATGCATTTTTTTCCTCCTTTTCATAAATTTCAGAGAAATTATTCCTCTAAGTATGTTCATAGGCTAGCTTGGCGTCCTCCTAAGGGCAAGAAGGGATCTAGGTGTGTGCCTCCTGCTAAGTCTACTCAGACTCCTTCCACCCAGAAGCCTGCTCTCCAGGACAAGCCTTGTTCTGTTTGACAATTTGCCTAGTCATGCCTAGGTCAGGATCCCTTGTCCCCCGTCTCTTTCAAACTGGCTACAAATCACATCAGAGTCTTGGGTTCTCTCCATTATTTGTCAGGGATCTTTCATGATTTGGAAGTCCTTCCTCCCTTTTCAGGCATTCCTCAGCCTCGCCAGAAACGTCTCTTTCTTTTCCAAGAGGTTCTACATTATGTTTTGGCTCAGGGAACCATTCAACCTGTACCTCCTGCCCAACTAGGGAAGAGGTTTTATTCCAGGATGTTTTTGGTCCCACAAAAGGAAGACACATGGAGACCATTTGTTGATCTTTCCAAGTTGAACACCTTTATCTAAATTCCTTCTTTTCAGATGTCATCTCTGCTGACATTATTTCCTGTTCTTCTACCACAGGCCTTTCTGTTATCTCTGGATTTCAGGGAGGCATACATTCATATCTCCATCCATCCATCCTCTCTTTAGGAAAATTTTAAATTTCTCTGTCTCTTCCTTGCATTTTTAGTTCTCTGCTGTGCCCTTGGGCATAAAAGGATTATTATGAAGACACCCTGTCTCTGGGGAAAACTAAGAAAGGAAGAGTACCTTAGCAGATGTTTTAACTCATTGCATCCAGTACAGCTCTTTTGAGTGTGTACGTTTAACTCCCAGTGGTTGTGGCTTGAGCCTTTTAAAAATGAAGTTATCCACCTTACAGCTCTAACAAATACTCATTGACAGAGATCAAATATCATTACAGTTGTGTTTGCCATCATGTATGCTTCAAAGTAAAATATTCTGATACCTTGTATGTAGCATGGTTTTGGAATTAATGCAAATATGAACCAGGAATATTTGACACCTAGAAGCGCAGTACGAGGTAACTGCAGAAATGCTTGGAGGTGCACTATTAAAGCAAGTTTCTTAACATGTAGTGTCACTTCTTCATTTTCTTTGGATTTCACTGTTCTCAGAGATTGTCTCCTCCCAGGCATTTGTTTTCATAATTGATTGGAAACTACAGTTTTGTCAGCTTTGAATATTAATCCCTGAAAGCATTTTTTTTCCTTGAATGTAAAATTGACTGAATTTCCTTTCTTATTGTTTGTACACAGGCAGTCATTTCAATGTTAACATGTTTAATTGATTGCATTTCTGAATTGATATTGGTACACATATGAAGTTCTTTTACCCAAAGAATCTCTAGTTCTTGTAGAAGCTCTGCTTCTGTGGTAACATCTCCACATAGCTCCTTTCTTCTCCTCCTCTTTCATTAGCTATTATGAGTAAGTAGAAGATTATCATTTAGTAAAATCACTCCTCTTCAGCTATTTAAATTTATTGGCCATCCCACTGTATTCCGTAGAACCAGAACAGTTAAGTCTCCACTCATTTCCACTTTATCTTGCTCTCTTAAAAGTAGTGGCTCTCCATTTAAATAGCTAAAGCTTAAGTTACCTCCACTTTCATATCTAACTGCTTAGTGCCCTCTGCAGCTCTTAGGATATTAACCCATTTTTCCATCGTACCTTTAAAATCAGCAACATCTACTCCAAGACCACCAATTATTGGAGAGCCCACGTCCAGACTCTTGGTAGTCATCTTGGGATTAGTGCTTCTGTTTTGCTCCTGATGAGAGAAGTAGCATAGTGACATTTCCTGGAGACTGTCATTCACTGGAAAGCCTAATAAATACTTCATAGGTGCCAGCTTCAAATTTGTGCATATATTTTACTCCTGGTAAGTGAAGAACCAGTGTAAATTAATTGATTGTTTCTGAATTGGCAATGACTGTCTGTCCTGATTGGTCTGTTTGCTGTTCAAGACATCTACCAGGAAAAGGCTACAACAAACCTACAGACCCTTGCATCATCTGGGACCAGACTGTTGATCACCAAAGAGCCTGTGGCCCGTTTCTCATCTTGAGATTGGTGTTACTGTTTTGCTTCTGATAAGAGAAGAAGCAAAGTAACATTGTATCCCAGTAGCATGAAGCTGTGGTGAGACCAGCACTAGTTGTAGCTAGGCAGTAGCCATTCAGGTGACTCCCCTCTTTTCGTAATTCTTGACAAGCTAAGTCTTTCTTTTCAGTAAGTACTGCTTGATTTGCACTGTCTAACCTAACTTAAGAATATCTCCTTAAATACTCTATCCATAAATTATCAGGATCTACTTATTAGTTTCATAGGTTGGTAGTAGGCTATCGGCCCTAGCCATAACAATTCCCTGGCTATTTCTTCCCACAAACTATTTACTTCCCTGGACCCCTGTCTAGCCCTTAAGTGTTTGGCAGTGTCTTACATAGACCCAGACATCTTGAATTAAGATTTGTTTCCAGTAAAAGCACCATTGAAATTTCACCAGTATCTAGTTGCAAACAGGAGGATTATTTTGCGGTGACAAGCACTGCCCCTAGAGTTGTAAACTGGATACTCCTGACAGTACTTTATATTCTCACTCCAACCACCTAATCAATTCAAAAGGGTTTGTTTCCATGGATATGAACTTTCCCATTATCTTCATTACCAGCTTGGTGGATATGGGAATTCTGAGGCAATGTAGAAATTTCCTCATGCTTACTGACAACCAGTTAATTCTGAAACAAACTGATGTGGTATGTGTGAACTGTATTTAAACAGTGTCACTGGAGCCACAGCTAGCACATAAAAGCACTCCTAATGTCATTCATGTTGTTAGTAGTACACACTTTGTACCCATCTCACACAGTTCAAAGCAGACAAATAGATCCACATACACTGAGGCACATATATGTAACCTTCCTAAACCTGAAAGACCTCCTAGACAAATGCCCTCAGCAGCCCCGAATGCACTCTTTCAAAGTCACCCCGTCAATACATACAGCCACATCTCATGGAGCCACTATATCCTACCACACAATCCAACATGGATATTGGAGACTTCATTGTGAGACATACTGATGTCCCTGTCACCAGGGTGAGTAAGGAGAAAGTCATGGTCAGTTGCTAATCAGGGGCCAGAATCAACCACATTAAGCACACATTCAGGCCATTGGACCACAAGTACCAGTATGACTCTGTCACAGTCCATGTGGGTGTAAATGACCTGAGAGGGACCTCCCTAGACTATATGAAAAAAGACATCATGGAGCTGTTGGAATGTGTCCCCCAGGCTGGTATGAGCCTAGCACTGAGGAGCATTTTACCTTCTCCAAGGATGATGCTACAATATGAACAAAAGATGATTGCTTTTAATTGGCTTAGTTTCTGGTGCATTCTAAGGGGTACAGTTTTTGTCAGCAGGGAATGAGATGTTCAACAGACCATGCTGCTTTGTGGTGGTCTGCACCTCTCCCCTTGTAGGCTTTTGAATATTGGTTAAAACACCATCCTCCCCATTGTGCCTTTTTTAGGCAATGCCAAACTGAAAGTACTGCCGACATAGCAAATCAAAAACAAAAAAATTTAAAGTTTTTTCTGCTCAATGCTAAGAGTCTAAAAGAACTCCACTCCCTAGAAGCTCCCTTTCCCTAGAGAATGCTGACGTCTGTGCAGTCACGGAGGCATGGTTTAAAGATGCAGAGAGCACACAAGACAGTGCAAGGTTGTAATGCCTTCCACACATTTAGACCAGCAACTACACAGACAGTGACTAAATGTGGAGGTGCCTGGATCTATATCAAAAATAAATATAGCTCAAGTCTGGCTAAACAGGACAATGTACTTGAACTTCCCATGTTCAAATCACGATAGACAAAATCACATACCAATTCCTTAAAAGCTATACGTCCCCCTCTGACCCAGGAAACCCATAATATGTATTTAAATTTATTGTAAACTCATACCATCCAACCCAATACCATATTCATGGGCAACTTTAATTACCCCACTTTTAACTGGGAGTCATGTACAACACCAAACATAGAGGCTCAGAGATTCCTGGACCAGATTGTCAGTAAACCAACCATCAGTGCAACCATACTGGATCTGGTCCTCAGTCATATGGAGAAGCAATGCACACCCCCTAGGGTTATGACTTCTCTTGTAAGGTCAGACCACAAAATGGTCTCCTTTGAAGTAAAAATAAAACCTGGAACACCTACCTGGAGCACCTACGCTAACCATGGAATATTCAGGAACTACTCTAAGGCCAACTTCCTATTATAAAATGATAACCTGGCAAAATTTCAAGTCCCCATAAACCCTGAGAACACTGCTGCCCATGTGGGAATGTTTACAGAAACTCTATACAAGTGTGTTCATAGCTGCATCGAGGCAGCTGTACCCACCAGGAAGATGTACTGAACTAACTCAAACCACAAGCCATCCTAGTGATATCACAAAATAATTCGGCTGTATAACAGAGGGAAGAAAATCATGGCAAACATTAGGAGGTGCCACACCCAGAATGATAAAGACACTCTCATCAGACTTAACAACCATCTTAGATTAAGTCTGCTAAAGCCAAATTTGAGATAAAATTGGCCTCCCAGGCCAAGGACAACCTCAAGACATTCTTTAGCTATGTCCGCAACCTCAAAGGCATTACACAATTTTGTTAATGGAGCAACCTATTGAGCCAGAAGATATAACAAACCTACTGGCTAACAAACTCACCTCCAACTGTACCCTGTCTCTCCCCCTCAACATTCTTTCAGGAAATGTTATCCAGTACAACTCCCCCGCTACAAATAGGGAACAGGTCCTTAATGCTCTCTCTCTGAGGCCAAGAGCACTGCATCAGTGGATCCAGACAATATCCCAGAATGCCTTCTAAATAGCATGAAACATGATCAGACACACTGGAATTGCTGTTTAACTGTAGCCTGCAAACAGGTTTCACACCTCATTAATGGAGAGCAGCATCAGTTATCCCTCTACACTAAGGTGGGACATCTATAAACCCTGGAAACTACAGACCCATAAATCTCACTAGTCTCATATGCAAAGCCATGGAAATGATTAATAATGACATGGGAAACCTTCAGACACTGTAGCAAACCCAATTTGGTTTTGTCAAGGGCAGGTTATATCTAGTCAACCTGGTAGACTTATTTTAGAAGGTCACCAAAGCAATAGATGAGGGCAGAATGGTTCACATTGCCAAGGCATTTTACACCATACCCCACTCTGGCATTGTTGACAAACGCAAGAGGTTAGGTACAAACCCTTATGTCAACCGGTGGATAGCCAGCTGACTCATAGATAGGACCCATGACTTTAGAACTGGGAAATCCACTTATACAAACAAGCCAGTCACAAGTTTAATGCCTCAGGGATCAGTCCTGGGACTGCTCCTTTTTGGTATTTACTTCTCTGAAGTCGAGGCCTGTGTTAATGGTCTCTGGCTGACTAAATCTGCAGATAATTGCAAATTTAGAGCTGCCATTAAATCAGACACTGAAACAGATGTTCTCCAGGAGGGGCTGACCCAGACAATTAACTGGTGTCAGTGCCATGGACTAAAACTAAATACCAGTAAATGCATAATAATAACCTTTGGGAGGTTGTCCACCCCCTGGTAACTATCATATTAACAACACACCCCTAAGAGATGACCTAGTAGTCAGAGACTTGGGGACACTCGCAGATAATCTAGCCTTTGGCCATCACGTGTCCACAGTAGTGAGGAAATCATTCTATGTTGTTCAGCTTATAAACAAAGGTATGGTATCTAGGTCCAAGGAAGTCATTGTTCCACTGTATTTGGTATTTCAACAGACCTATCGAGCACAATGCCCCCTTTGGTATGTACCTAACAAGGCATATCCAACAAATGGAATATCCACAGAGGTTCTTCTCTAAAAAAGGCACAGGGTGTAAGTAACATGCTCTGTACAGACTGCCTCAAGGCCTTAGCCTGTATTCTGTCTCCTACAAGCTGTTGAGGGGAGATCTGTACTTGCCATACAATGCTTTACAACACCCGACTCTAATGGAACTCCTGCATGTCCACAAAACAAACAGCACCAGACTTTCTGTTTCTGCTGTGTGTAGGTCCTTACTTGGTCTGTATTTCATCTTAAGCTCATGTAGATTATGTAGTGTATTTTACAGTTTGAAGTGCCTTGAACAATGACTTTTGGAGTGTGATTTGGAATTGTTTGTACTCTTTTTCAGACGGACCTTTTTTTAGTATAGACATATTATTGGATTTTGTCACATCTGTCTTTACAGCAGTGGTCATTCTGTTCGGTCATTTGACTAACTGCTGCTTAAGGTTTCTGGTCTTTGAATTTCCTTTACGGCTTTACTTCTGAGTGATATTTTTACTTTTCTGTGAGAATGAATCATCATTAAATTGACATCCACATGTATTGTCATCCAGATTTTTATTTTACATTTAAATTTCATCCACATAAAAAGACAGGTATACAGTTTGCAATGTTTGCTACTTCAGACTCTCAACCTCAGTTGAAACTTAATAAGGAGTCTGTATCCAGGCCTATATGATATGTATGCTAGTGATCTAACTTTTGTCTAACAGGGGTTTGTAACATTTCATAATACGAGCTGGGTGGGAGGATGGCATAATGGTTAAGGTGTTTACCTTGCAGACACAAGGTGCAGGGTTTGAGTCTCACATGAGGTAATTGGCTAGGCCTGAAATGGCCCACAAGGGCAGTTAGCCCAAGTACTAATCTATGAACTATAAACTAACTATGAACCTTGTTTAATATACAAAGGATAAATGATTCCAAAATATTGCTGGTGTAACAGTATAAGATCTTTTTAATACCCTAAGTCTATCTATATTAATGAATTATTGCACATTTGAATAGAATTATTGGGAAGCTAATACCCACTGTTAGTCCCAATAAGTCATACTGCAAATTGGTATATGCCATAATAGCATCATATCTAGCTAGCCTGTGGTATATAGGATGTAATCTCAGGTTCAGGCTCTATGTATTGGGAATAAGAACAAACACAAAGATGTTCATCGTGCATACAGTTGCAGTCATAACAGATGGGTTCTCCTGCCGTCAGGCGGGTCCTCGGTCGGCCGAATTCCAAAGTCTAGGTCCGGCGTCGGTTGTCGTCGCTTTCTTTCTTGACGTCAGTGCGACAGGGGTATACAAGACACAGCCGACGCCATTTTCTTCAGTCTTTTTTGCCGCGCGGTGCCCGAAGCAGAAGCAGTTCGCAAGTGCCGGTCGGCCAGCTCCTGAAATTACGAAAATTTGGAAACCGAAGTCTTCTTTAAAGCTAAGTACCCCGTTGGGGAAACTTTTCTTGCCTCAGACCGATGTCAGACAAAGTTAACAATTGTATTTCTTGTGGGAAGCAAATACCGCATAAGGATTTCCATTCCCTCTGTATACCTTGTTTAGGCCCAGACCACGACGTCTCGGGCTGTCACTTTTGCGCTACTTTCAATAAACGCACTATTAAGCGTCGGGCTGAGTTCGCCCAGCACTTTTTTGGTAAAGCTTTTGATTATAAAATGTCGTTGGAGACTCCGACTACCGTTTTGTCCAAAAAACGCAAGGACAAAGACCGACACGCGAGGTCCGCGGTCTCCACCGACATCACGCCAAAACCGGTTACACGTGGTCCAGTTCTCAGCGAGGCACCTACGCAGCCCCTGACTACCGACGACACTTCTCTGGCGGTGTCTTCTGTAACCGAGACCGCAGGTGCCTCGGCCCATACCCAGACTAAGCTACCGAAGCCACTGTGAGTGTTGAGCCTCCTAATGTGGACAGGTCCACTTCCACCCATGGTGTCTTTAGACCCTCATCTTCCTTTTCCATAAAGGCCTTTACTAAGTCCAAATCAGCCATGCATCCCAAGAGGCCTGTTGCACAGGGCCCATCTCCAGGCCCCATGCCTAAAAAGCAGATGCTAAAAATGGCTGAGGATTTAATTACTCTTATCAGGGGTTCCCAGCCCCCTACAGACAAGAGACCAGGAGTGGAGGAAGATTCCCCCTCTTCTGACCAGGGCTCCATTATTTCAGAACATTCTGATGTAGAGCAACACTCGTACTCCCCTTTTGAAGATTCTGATGCAGAGCAGTCCATTCCTTCTGTATCTCCCCCAGAGGATTTTTCTTTTGGGGAAACCTTGCATACCTTGAGGGAACACTTCCATTGGGAAGGCCAAGACTTTTCTGATTCCAAGAAAAGACTTAGGGAATTTCTTTTGCTGCCTCAGCACAGACCTCTAGCGATACTTCCTGTCTTGGACATACTTGATGATGTTTAGTCGGAGGCTTGCCTTAGTCCGGATTCCCTGCCTCCTGCCCCAGTCAAGCCTGATAGGTACTACAAAGTTCCTAACTCTCACCAATTTCTTTACAAAAGCCATAATGCTGACCCTGAAACCATTTCTCAAGGCCCCAAGGGAATGAAGGCCTCTACTGCTAAGAATCCACTACCTTCCGAAAGAGAGTCTAGATCCTTAGAAAGGTGGGGAAAAAAGGTATATACCTCGGCCACCCTAGCCATGAGGGCCTTAAATTGTCAGTTCCATATGCTTAAATATCAGCAGTTTCTGTTATCACAATTAAGGAATAAAATGTCTCAACCTGAACAACCAGATTTGAAGGAGTTGCAGGATATGATGCATAGTGCAGAACAAGTGGGTAAACACACCTTACAATGTGGCTATGATGCTCTAGAGGCCTCAAGTAGAGCTGCTGTTATAGGATCAGTCATTCGTAGACATGCCTGGCTTAGGGAACAAACCTTGCCTGATCATGTTAAAGCTAAACTACTAGATGCTCCTTTACAAAAGGATGTATTATTTGGTACTAATGCTGAGGAGATACTACGGAAGATGGAAGAAAAAGCTAAATCTATGCAAACTGTCAAAGCTTTTCTACAGGTTCAACCACCACGTTTTAGCAGAATTTGGCCTTCAAAAAATTGGTCCTTTCCAGCCACGGACAAGCCCCAAAGAGGTAGATACAGGCGCACAAGGGGCAGAGGACAATCTCAAGGATCATATAGAGGCAGACAATGGCAGACTCCAGCACCAAGAGGTGGCGAAGACAGTACACAACAATACAAGAAACAAACCCAATGACTTTCCCCTTTTCATGCCAAGCAAGTCTCAGCTGGCAGCACCCTTGGGAGGAAAGCTGGCATTATTTACAAAAAAAATGGCATATCACAGCAGACAAATGGATCCTGGACATTATAAACAGAGGCTGCAGATTTCATTTTCACACTCTTCCAAAAATGAGAGGCATGCCAAACCTGCCACACAATCAAAGGGCAGAGGCTCAAATACAAATTTCAAAGCTCATGGAAATGAAAGCTATTCAAGAGGTACCTACTCACGAACCAGGTCAAGGTTTTTATTCCAGACTATTCCTGGTACCAAGGAAAGGAACCGACTGGAGACCCATTTTTGGCTTATCCATCCTAAACACATTTCTACTCGTACCAAAATTCAAGATGCTCACCTTACAGCAGCTTCTTCCCATGCTGGGCAAGGAGTCTTGGCTGGTAACATTGGACCTCAAGGAGGCATACCTGCATGTCCCAATCAGACAAAGCTGCAGAAGATACCTCAGATTTCTTGCAGGTTCAATCCACTATCAATTCTCTGCATTGCCCTTTGGCTTATCTACTGTGCCCAGAGTATTCACGAAATGCCTGGCATCAGTAATTGCCTACTGCAGACTTCAAGGGATACAAATTTACCCTTATTTGGACGATTGCCTGATCCAAGCGGACAGCAAACACATACTTCTGGAACATCTGGCTTATGTAACACGGTTATTGAATTCTCTGGGATACACAGTCAACAAAGAGAAATCCAGGCTAACACCATCTCAGAAAATAACTTTCCTGGGTGCCAGCTTGGACACAAACACCCAGATGGCCTACCTTATGCCAGAAAAACAGGGGCAATTAACTCAGTACTTCAAAATACTAGCAAATTGTACCAGGCTAACTGCAAGGAAAATCCTGCAGGCTCTCGGCTTCATGGCATCTTGCATTCTTCTAATCCCATGTGCAAAGTTGCATATGAGGAAACTTCAATGGTACCTAAAAAACCTTTGGTCTCAACACAGCCACAGTTTGGAAACAATAATACCAATAATACCATGTTTGCAAAAGGAATTTCTATGGTGGGCCCAAGCATGCCAAACAAACACAGGTCTACCATTCTGCAAGCCTCAAGCAAATCAAGTCATCACAACAGATGCCTCAGACTACACCTGGGGGGCACACATGACCGACAGGTGCATTCAGGGCAAATGGTCCCAAAAGGAAAAGCACCTTCACATCAATCAAAAGGAAATGCTAGCAGTGATAAATGCAATTACAGCTTTCAAGGACCTCCTGCATCCAGGGCAATTATTGATAAGAACAGACAACACCACAGTAATGTGGTACATAAACAAACAAGGAGGAACACATTCATACCCCCTGTGCAGGCTAGCCATGTCACTTTGGAACTTGGCTCTGGAATGGCAAATCGAACTTCAAGCACAGTACCTGCCAGGATTGGAAAACACGCTGGCAGACAATCTAAGCAGAAATATGACAGACCCACACGAATGGAAGTTGCATCCTCAAGTCTTTACAAAGATAATCCAAGTGTGGGGAAGGCCAGACATAGATCTCTTTGCCACCCACAGGAGTCATCAATTGACAAAGTTCTGCTCAAGGACCTTCCATCCAAAGGCCTGGAGAGTGGACGCCCTTTCTTTCAGTTGGGCAGCACGGACAGTTTATGCCTTCCCACCTTTGCCTCTTCTGCCCAAGGTGCTCTTGAAAGCAAGAGCAGACAGACCGAAGATGATACTGATTGCTCCAGACTGGCTAAGACAACACTGGTACCCACTCCTGAGGAGCCTAACACATACTCCTCCTTGGACCCTACCTCTAATGCCTCTTCTACTGACTCAGCACAGCTACAAAACTCTTCACAGTCAGCTGAAAACACTCAATCTGGCTGCATGGAAAATTCCTTAACACCACAACAGACCCTACTCTCCAAAGAGGTGCAGGATGTCATTTTGGAGGCCAGAAGGCCATCTACTAGAAAGGCTTACTCTGCAAAATGGAAACGGTTTTGCGCTTGGAATGAGGAAAAAGGCCAGGATCCTATAAAACTGAATTTGCCTCAGATATTACAGTATCTAGCTGAGCTGTTGAACAGTGGACTTTCATTTTCCTCCATCAAAATTCATGCCTCAGCCATTTCTGCAGAATACAACACTGATCCACCCTTATTCTCTCACCCACTCTTAAGACAGTTCCTCAGAGGGGCTAAGAATATAAGACCTCCAAGGAAACAACCAATACCAGCCTGGGATCTTAATTACATTCTAGAAAAATTAACATTGCCTCCCTTTGAACCAGCTGCCTCAACAGATTTGCAATATTTGTCCTGGAAAACAGCTTTCCTTCTGGCCATTACCTCAGCTCGTAGGGTTTCGGAACTACAAGCCCTCATGGCTGTGCAGCCCTTTCTCATCTTCCATCAGGACAGGGTTTCCCTACGAACCAACCCGTCATTTATGCCTAAGGTAGTATCCAGGGTAGCTTTAAATCAGGCCATACACTTACCTACCTTTTGCCCCAATCCTCAAAACAAAGGGGAAAGGCTGCTACATTCCTTAGACATCCATTGACAGCTATGTTACTTTTTGGACAGAACAAAGCCTTTCAGGAAATCAGAACAACTCTTTGTGTCCTATGCTGTAGGAGCTCAAGGGAAGCCAATTTCCAAGCAGACAATTTTGAAATGGATAGGCCACTGCATACGGTTTTGTTACTCCTTTCATGGTAAATCTGTACCTGCAGGCATCAGATTCCACTCCACAAGGGCCACAGCTACCTCTGCAGCCTTCCTCAGAGGAGTCCCTACCAAAGATATTTTGGAGGCAGCCACTTGAAGTTCTGTGCATACCTTCACTAAACACTACCACCTACCTTTATACTCCAAAACTAGAGCAGGCTTTGCTACTGCTGTGTTGCAGGGCATTCTGGCTCCTCCCATTTCCACCTAGTGCCTACCACCCTGTGCGTAGCTTTGGGATTCTACCCATCTGTTATGACTGCAGCTGTATGCACGATGAGCATAGTACAGTTTTGTACCTACCATAAATGTAGATGTTCGAGTGCTAATACAGCTGCAGTCCAGGTTTCCCTCCCTCCTTCCCCCCTGGGTACGGACCTAGTGGCTAACTCCTCATCTTACAACTTGATTGGGTTATCCTTCTATGGTGTATTTGCTTGCAACTACTGATTATTGATTATATTGTAATGCATGATTATATATTATATATATATATATATATATATATATATATATATATATATATATATATATATATATATATTTTTTATATATATTGCCTTCCTTCTGGGGGCACCTGACATCTGGGGCAAGAAAGACTGAAGAAAATGGCGTCGGCTGTGTCTTATATACCCCTGTCGCACTGACGTCAGGAAAGAAAGCGATGACAACCGACGCCAGACCTAGACTTTGGAATTCGACTGACCGAGGACCCGCCTGATGGCAGGAGAACCCATCTGTTATGACTGCAGCTGTATTAGCACTCAAACATCTACATTTATGGTAGGTACAAAACTGTACTTTTTATTTAGTCGGTTTTGTGAAGAACCTCTGATGTCTTTTCAGGTGTTTAATAAAGGTTACATTATACATCTAGAAGATTGAACAATGCTTATTGTGTCATTGTGTTAATGTCCTCTACAATTAAATCATTATTCAGAGATTCCTAGATATAATTGGGTATAGTTTCTAATTATGTTGAGATTGAATGTGCATTGCCCTCAAAGTTGAGTTTGTCATGTGCCGTAATACCAAAGTCTCTCACTGTGTATGTCTGTTTTAGGTGATTATTGCCTCCTTTGACATGTATCTCACTAAACATATCAAACTGTTAAACCCCAAAGGTTCCTAATGAAAATATTCACAGGACTCAACTGACCTACCAAGAGAAGGCTAGAAGCTGTAGCACTATATTTAGTGTATTAGTCTTTTGAGGGAAGCTCTTTGTCTCACTTGCTATGCCATTAGAAATCTGGTTGGGCTAGATCTCCCTCATCTCTGCAGTATCTCCTCCAACAGTGCCTGAATCGGAGACTTAAATTTTCACCAACAGATAAAGTATTGTGGAGGGATAGGTTTAAACCTAGTATCTCCCAGACCTCTGAAATAAACTTCCCTTGCATTTTAAGAAGTGTGATTATTCATTTCAATGTAACTTAGCTGGATGGGCTGCCACAAGTTTAATCTGGGATTGACAGATATGATCTAGTGAAAGAAGGTGTTGATTGAACTAAAGGGAACTGACATGACTTGAATGGTCATAAAGCTTTAGTGTTCTTGGAATGTCTATAAAATTTGTGAAATGTACATATTGGATTGCTGTAATCAAAGTGCATAATTGAGTATTTTTGTATTAAACAAGATTTTATCTTTAGTTCCCTAAATATGTAATAAATTTATGGTATTCTGGAGAATTATCTGATTGTATCGTACAAGGTGACTAAACATCTGTAACTTTTGTATCATGAACAAATTTGTTAATTCAAGTTGGACTTGAGGATGACCTAGATAAAATAGAAACATTAAAAAGAAAGGGATCTGTCAGTGAACCTGAGGAAAAAGCAAAGGAAATACTCTTACCAGAATCCCCAGTTTTACAGGGGGGGGGGGCAGACACCTGGGGAGAATTCGGAATTATTGATAGATTGATGTTTCGTCCTTTCCCCTTGACAGTACACAGGATGTTAACCAGGATATGATTTGGAATGACGTGGATTCAAGAGTTTGCAAACAGAATAATTTTAGTATTTATAACTTTACAGATTTAGTAGTCAATGAGACTTGTTTTAATTTATTTACTTAAGGATTTCATTTTGTTCCTATAAGTCCTGGTTCATTGGTAAACACATTAATTGATAGCAAGTTATTTATTAGGCAGCTTAATTTACAGATTTATTTTAAAGGTGTACACCTAAATCAAGGTGAAATGTCTAGAAAGAGTTTGTTTAATCCACCAATTAATTCATCATTAAAAATTTTTGAAGAGTTAGTTGAAAAAGAAGCGAGACAACTGAATAGTAAAGACAATTACACTAACAATTTGTCAGAAGAGGAGACATTTCTGTTGAAATTATTAAAGGGCGAAAATTGTAGAGTGATGAAGCCTGACAAAGGGGGAGGGGTGGTCTTGATGTATAACGAAGAGTATGACACTTATATACACAACATTTTACAGGATTCGGAACATTATACAGTCGTTTCCTGTAATGAAATTAACATTTCATATTCTAAAATTAAATATTACTTGTCAGATCATTTACTACAAGGTAGTATAAATAAGAAATTATTTAATTTTTTGCATGTTGAGAATCCCAGGGTCCCTGCTATATTTGGGATCCCTAAAGTGCACAAAGGGATTAATGAACTAAAATTTAGACCTATAGTAGCAAGAGTTGGTAGTATCACTGAGCCTTTAGCGATTTGTGTTGACTCCCAGTTGAAGAAATTTATAAACTCTGTTCCTCACATAAAAGATTCTTGGGATTTTTTGAGGAGAATAACTAAAGATAAATATGATGCAGATACATTCTTAGCCACTATTGACGTGGTGGATTTATTCCCAAGTATCCCACATGAGATAGGTCTAGAATGGTTTGGAGAAATTTTATGCACTGAAACAGGATTAGGCAGTAATACTATTAATTTGATTATGGAATTTACTGAAACTGTTTTGAAAAATAATTTTGTTTATTTTAATGGAGATTTCTACCAACGGAGAAAAGGAGTTGCTATGGGGGCAGCATGCGCCCCTTATATGCTAATTGTGTTTTTTACTACTGGTAACATTAATTTGTCCTTAACTCAGATTGGCGGAGATATATCACCTTTTATACCCACCACCTGGGCGACATTTGTTTATTATGGGAAGGTTCAATAGGAGAATTCAATGAATTTGTTTTATTTGAAGAATTCTATTGATTTTCTGACTTTTACCTATACCATTAATGACTCTATTATTAATTATTTGGATGTTACATTATACAAGGATAAACTAAACAATTGTTTTCAGTCTAGGCTATATAGAAAACCCACTTTCTCTAACACTTAACTGCATTTTGAGAGTGGACATCCATACTATCAAAAGAAAAGGATATTAAAAGATCAGATGTTAAGGGCATTGAGAATGACTAGCATCAATTCTGTATTTTTAGATGAGGTCAAGATTTTGTTCCTTTTTTTTTTTTTTTTTTTTTATATATAAAGAAAGAGGTTACCCTAAACTTATGGTAGACAATTTAGCTGAGGAAGTTATGAAGTACAAGGACAGTAAGTTCTTTCTAGGTCTAGGGTCCATGGATGAGACAACACATTGTGATGGTAGAGCTGAATATGGGGTGGCTTTAACACGCACCTTTTCCACCACATCATGTAAAGTAGAGGAAATTATTAAAAAATATTGGCCCATTCTGAAAGTGAACGAGGACACAGAGGTACATATTCCAGAATACCCTTCTTTCGTGAGAAGGAGAGGTATGAATTTGAAGGACATGTTTGAGGAGAAGAATGACAACACAGGGAAGGTTGTCAGGTCAAGAAGAGATAATTTAAATGTGGTGCCTGCCGACAATGTGAGTACATTTCTGAAGAGAGTGATGTATGGATTCCCTCTAGAGGTATTAGGATGGTAGCCTCTACACATTATAATTGTGGTATGAAAGGGTTAATATACATAGGAATTTGTGGAGTTTGTAACATTTTTTATATTGGAAAAACTGTACGTACCCTTCGGAAGAGGATATATGAACATCTTTACGAGATTACTAAATGTAAGTAATCTAATGCCTTTTATAGGCACTGTTTAGTATGCAAAAACATGAATATTAGGTTTTCAGTAGTGGAACAGGTAGTCACTGATCCCCATGGTGGTAACGTGGAGTCCAGGGTTGAATTTGGGGAGTTACTCTGGCAGTTAAAGACTGATGCTGGCAGATCTGCTGGCCTTAATGATTGCATTAGCATTAACAGTGTTCTAAAACTACAAGCTAATTTAGGATTGTTTTGTAAAGTTTTTTTTTTAATTATCACAGTGTTTACATTGCTTACTATTTTAACAGTATTTCATTATGGGGTTATTTATTATTTTAACCTTATAATATTTATGTACAGATTTATCTATTTAGGTTAACATAAGAATTATTTATAAACTATGGTAATGTTGAATTAATTATTTTGAATACATATTGGAAGTTATATGAATTTTGAACACACATCCATTGAAACATTATTTAAGGGGAGGGATGGGTTTTCTAAGAAACAATTGTTTAATTAACTAAGAGAGTACTTAACACACCTGAAGGATTTTATTTTCAGTTCTGATGAAGCTTTATATTACACGAGGTGAAAGCGCGCTTAACATTGATTGTGTTTAGATTTGTGTAGAGCCCTGTTTTTACTGCATTTTGGAGTTCGAGCATTAAACCTATTTTATCAACAATATTACGTTGATCTGCTTGGTTGACTGCCTTGGATTTCGTTTTTTTATTGGTCTGGTTCGTTCGTATTTGTGGACTCTGATGAATTCTTTTGTTGGCCATTCTTATGCTGGAGACAGCATTAGAGGATGTCCTTCTATTCACATGTTGCACTATTCTCACTTGTGAGATCTTGTGCCTCAGGCCACTCAAATGTCGGCTCCTATGCCATAACTTAAGCCAGGCTGCTGCTGGGTGCGTGGGATGTCACACGCAGGGCCATAAATGTGACGTCCACATGCACAGACCTCAGAACTTCTCTGCTGCAGTCAAGCATCAGCTTGCTCATTCCGCTCCACACTTCTGAAGATGATACAGGTAAGTACCCCATTGGGGAATGTTGTTGTATTTTTTTCTCTTAGGCTTAGGGTGCTGTTGCTCTTTTATAGCCAGTGTCATCTAGGAATGGGAAATGTAAGTGCGGTCAGCAAATTCCACACAAGCATTCCCATGAGTTTTGTCTTTTCTACTTAGGCCAATCCCATGACCATATGACTTGTAGTATTTGTCAGTCGTTTGTCCCTAAAACCCCACGTAGCCATCTAACAGCCCTTAAATTTTTCATGGAGCACCAACGACTAAAGCGTTTGGCCCTAGGTATGGAGGCTGAACTGGCTGTCGAGGTGGAGCTACCTAAAAAGAAAGCCAAGGTTTCAAGGTCTTCTGCTGCTGCACCTCCAACATTGGACGTTCTGCCAGCTGCCGGTCTAGGTGCGAGTTCGGCAGCTACCTTGTCAGAAGCTGACCTAGAATCTCCAGTTGGCACATCCACAGAGGTTACTGCAATGTCTGCCTCCACAGTTTTGGGGGGGGGGGACCAGGCTTTACCAGACGACTGCCTATGTTTTCAGACCAGGGCTCCTTGGCCACAGGCATGAAGCCTGAATCTAGTCCTTCTCTTTCCCACACAACTTCTAAGGCATCCCCTTTGAAGAGAAAACAGAAAACTAAACATCTGTCTCCCACAACAGAAGAGCAGCCAGATTGGCAAACTTTTTCCCAGCCCTTGGTTCAGGCCCACTGGTTCTCCTACTCCAGCCTTGTCTACCCTTAGCCCTAGGCCAGCCTTAGCTGCTTCCATCCCCCTAAATCACACTTATGAAGAAGATTCCACTTCCTCCTCTGATGATGAATCACTCACATCCACCTCTCAACTGGCATCTCCCCTGGAGTACTGTTCTTCAGATGAAGACTCCCTGAAAGGAGACTCCCCACCTGAAGATATTGCCTTTGGGGAAACTATCTCTAAAATGAGAGAGCATTTCAAGTGGGATGCCACTCAAATGATTGAGGTGCAAAAGAAATATTTTGAACTCCTACAGATGGAATTTCCCTCTCCTTATGCTGTTCCCCCTGTAATTTCAGCTTACCTGGATGCTTTTGCTTCAGCCTGTAAGACCCCCTGAATCCCAGCCTCTATACCCTAAAGGCTAGATAGGTTCTACAAAGTCCTTGATGACCACAAATACCTCATTAAGCCACCTATGACAGCCCCAGCTGTCATTGCAGTGGCTCCAGATAAGCAATCCAGGCAGATTCCCTCATCCTCCCTTCTGCCGTCAGACAAAGATAGCAAAGGATGGACAGACTGGGGAAAAAGATTTATGCTTCATCCACCCTGGCCTTTAGGGTCATTAATTATCAGACACACATTGTTAAATATGCCTTGGACCTTGTTTCTCAGGCAACTTCATTACTCTCTTCCTTACCTGATTACCCTACCAAATCCCAGGTTACTTCTAAGTTCTCCTTAACAGCACAAGTTGCCAGACATTCTATTAAATGCAGCTGTGATGCTGCTGAGGCTTCAGCCAGATCAGCTGCCTCGGCCTCTGTACTGCGCAGGTACTCCTGGGTCAGACTACAGTCCCTCTCTGATGATTTCAAAAACAAGATCTTAGATGCTCCCCTGAACAGTAAATTCCTCTTTGGCAAGCAATTTGTAGAACCATTCAAAAGCTTGCAGGAAAAAAGCAAGGAACTTCAGGACCGCAAACACTTATTGGTATCACTGGTTCCTAAATTCTATATAAACTACCCTGCTAAAACCCTCCTTTGGTAGGAGAGCACCTGCTCCTTCCTCCTCTAAACACAGGAAAGGGTCTAGAAAAACTTCATCTCCGAGAACTGCCTCTTCCCAGTCCACCCCCAGGCAGCCCTTTCTAGGTGGACCAAACAATGTTTGACTGCCTAAACTACCTCCCCTTCTCTACCCGCCTTTCCCACTGTCGACCTCTTTGGCAACATATCACTTCAGACTGCCAGTTATTATCAATAGTGGAAAAAGGGTACTTTATGGCCAGGCAGGAAAATCCTTTTCTAAAAGGCAAACCCCTACCGACCAAAAAAAAAAAACTCCACCTGATACCCCACATCATCCAAGATTTACTATCACAGGGGACCATAGAAAGGTTTCCCACAGGCCAAAGAGGGGTCAAGTGTTTTACTCCAAGCTCTTCCGGTCCCAAAAAGGAGGGCCCATGGAGGCCTGTTCTGGACCTCTCTCTATTAAATCTCTTCCTGCAGGTTCCTTCCTTCCTTCCGCAAGCTAACCCTTCTTCCACTGCTAACACCCAGTGCTTTCATGACCACTTTGGACCTGAATGAGGCATACCTCCATATTCCCATTCACCCAGGGTACAGGAAGTGTTTATGCTTTGCTGTGCCATCCTCACACATTCAGTTTACTGGCTTGCCCTTTAGTTTATCCACATTACCAAGGGTCTTCACAAAGTGTCTTGCCCCAGCATTAGCCTACTGCCAAACAAAATGCATACAAATTTACCCTTATCTGGACGACCTACTCATCCAAGCAGAAGAGGCAAGTACTCTCAGGACACACCTGCAATTCACAGTGTCCCTCCTTCAAAGTCTGGGGTTTACTCTGTCTAACAAAATCCTCCCTTACTCCATCCCAAGACCAAACCTTCTTGGGCTGCAGAATAAGGACAGACTTAATGAGGACCTTCCTTCCTCAAGACAAGGTGTCTTCTCTAAGCAACTACTACTAAGTTACTTTCGATAAACACATCTTGCCAGGCAATTCCTCCATCTTCTATGCTTCCTAGCATCTGTTCTTCCTATGCTTGCCAGGTTGCACATGAGGAAGTTCCAGTGGTACTTGAAAAATGTCTGGTCCCAACACAGTTACCCCCTGGAATTCCAAGTAACCTTCCTGCCCTGCCTAAAGAAAGAGTTGAGGTGGTGGATCCAACAAATAAGCCAGAACCCAGGCCGCCTTCTGCAATCAACCAAGTCAGTGCAATTCCTGCACACAGATGCCTTGGATCTAGGATGGGAGACTACTGTTAATGGTCTCAAGGTACAGGCTCAATGGGAATGCTCCCTCCGGAGAAAACATATCAACGTGAGGGAAATTACTGCTCTCTTTCTAGCAGTAAAAACCTTCCTCCCTCTAATAGAACCAGGTCCCCTCCAAGTCTTCACAGACAGTACCTCTGTGATGTACATCAACAAGCAGGAAGGGACCAGATCCTACTTCCTATGCAGGCTAGCAATACAGGCATGGGAATTTGCCACCCAGTACAATGTCACACTGCAGGCGGTCTACATCCCATCTCAGGACAGTCATCAAGCAGATGCCCTTAGCAGATCATTCTCTCAACATCATGAATGGATGTTACACAGAGATGTTTTCTTGGATATTATCCACCGATGGGGCACCCCACAAAGAGATCTGTTTGCTTCCCCTCAGAACAGACAACTACAGCTATTCTGCTCCAGTCTCCCATACCCACTAACATGGAAAGTGGATGCCTTTTCAGTTTCTTGGAAAGGGCTGTTCCTTTATGCCTTCTCCCCCTTCCTGCTCATTCAGAAAGTCCTGCTGAAACTTCAGAAGGACAAATCAAAAATCTTGCTGGTGACCCCCTGTTGGCCAAAGCAGCATTGGTTCCCCCTTCTTCTATCTCTTGCCAATGACAATCACCACAGGTTGCCTCACAAGGTGGACCTGCTCACACAACAGAAGGGATTTCTAATTCATCCTCATCTGGAAGTCCTCAGCCTAACCCTGTGGGTGATAAACTTCTGATCCCTTTCAGACACCTCTATTCTGAAGATGTGCTATCTGTCCAGCAGGAGGCCAGGAAATCCTATTTCCTCAAAATGGAAAAGGTTCTCCAGTTGGTGTCTTCAAAGGCAACTAGACCCCTTCCAACTGGATGCCCCTCTAGTCCTAGCCTATATGTATGAGCTACTAAAATCAGAACTTTTGTACGCCTAAGTGAAAGTCTATTTGTCAGCCATTTCAGCCTGCTTACCTATTGATCCACCCTTGTTATTCTGATTAGAGGTGAAGCTTTTTCTTAAGGGGGTTCCCCATATCAGACCTCCAAGGAAACCTATCCTCCCTCCATGAGACCTGAACTTTGTCCTGAAGAAACTTACCACTGCCCCCTTTGAACCTGCAGCTACTGCCACTTTAAAGATGTGCACCTGGAAGACTGTCTTGTTAGTAGCCCTTACTTCAGCTAGGAGAGTCTCTGAGCTGTAAGCACTCATGGCTACTCCACCCTAAACTGTCTTCCACAAAGACAGGGTAACTTGTGTATCAATCCATCCTTCATTCCCAAAGTGGTCAATGAATGTCCCTTAACCAATCTATCCATTTCCCCAACTTTTTCCTTCACCACAGAATGACCGTGAGAGTGTGCTCCATTCCCTTTATGTTCACTGGCAAGTGAGGTTTTACCTGGACAAGACGAAAGACATTAGAAAGTTCAATTGGCTCTTTGTATCTTTTCACCCCAGGGCCCTGGGAAGAGCTGTATCCAAACAGACAATATTCTCCTGGATATGCAAAACTATTACCTTCTGTTACTCTTTCCATGGTAGACAGTTACCCCACTCTGTTAAACCATGCTCTACTAGAGCAGTGGCCTCTTCAGGGGCTTTTGTCAAAGGTCTGGACATGGCTGCTATACTAGAGGCAGCCACATGGTCCTCTGTACATATCTTCACCAAGCATTATAAACTGGACAACATCTCCAGAGCCAGGGCAAGATTTGCAAGAGCCATCCTCCACGGTTTCCTGGATACTGTCACCTCTTTCTCCATCCATTCTGCTTGAGCTATGGTACTCTTCCCACAAGTTTGAATACTGCAACATGTGACTAGAAGGATATAGATTAATTGTGTAAAATCTTACCATAACCATAGATGTCCTCTTCCATGTTGCAGTATTCATTCCCTCCCTCCTTTCCCTCAGAGGAACTTTTCCCTTTCTGGATGGCATCCTTTCTTTTTCCTTAGACTTATTGTCCGACTGGGCAGTCATTTCTGAGGTCTGTGCGTGCGGACGTCACATTTATGGCCCATGGTTTATGGCGCTGCATTTGATGTCCCTTGCACCTGGCAGCAACCAGGCTTAAGCTTTGGCATAGGAGCCAGATGTCCGGGTCACCTGATGCAGCAGATCCCACAAGTGAGAATACTGCATCATGGAAGATAAGTACTCCTTTTGAGACATCTTTTGGTTCATTGCATGCCTGTGTAGGTTCATGTCATCCAGGAAGGGAAAGTATAGGTGCAGTTATCAGATCCCCCATAAAGACACCTACGACCTTTGCCTTTTATGTTTAGTGCCTATGCATGACCATACGTCCTGCTCCATCTGCCAGGCCTTCGTTCCAAAAACCCTATGCAGCTGTCTGCACGGGTTGATCATTTATCTTGAGAATCAGCGCCATAAGGGCTAAGCTTTAGGTATGGCAGAACCATCTGGTCAGCCCATTGAGCCACTTAAGAAAAAGGCCAGGATTGCTAGGCCTTGCTAGGCTTGAATCCGTGGCTGCATCTCCTCCACCCAACTTCCCTGTTGTGGGTGACAGCATGGAGGAACGTTTGGTTGCAGCCCGTATGGGCGTGGGTACCATTGTGGAAGCCGCAGAACCCAGAGTGGAAGACATGTCCTTGGAGGTAGTGCAGATGTCTTCTGACAGAGGGGGGGAACCTCTGATTCACTGGCTACCCAGATGTATCCCTCCACTACTTCGCAGGTTACTGATCCCAGGCCTACCCTGGCTCACACACCCGGTAGGCCGTGTCTTAAAAGGAAAGAGTAGAGAGCCAGCCAGATTGGCAGGCTTTTTCTCAAAGCCTTTTCAATGCCTTTATGGCTCTGAGGCCTGCTACACCCTTAGCCTTCCCAGTGACTCCTCCTGTGATGAGCCCTAGGCCTCAGACTTTAGATACTTCCCAAGCTGAAGCTGAGGAATCCTCTGACTCTTCTTCAGAGGATTCCCTGTCATATGATGGGTTGCAAACTGGCTCAAGGACAGAACCCACATGGTTAGAATTGCTGGAGCCATGTCATACTCCTAACCAGTTACAAGTGGCGTCCCGCAAAGCTCAGTCCTGGGACCTCTCTTGTTCGGTATATATTTCTCGGAGGTACAGGCTAACACCGGAAGGACTGTGGCTGACCAAGTTCGCAGATGACTGAAAACTGGGCGCCATAATCAACTCTCCAGCCGACACAAGCATACTCCAAAAGGGCCTCTTAGAAACTGACAACTGGTGCCAGACCCATGGCCTCAAACTTAACGCCAAAAAATGTATAGTCATCCCCTTTGGCAAAAACAAAGTGCCCACAAATTACCACATAGGTGGTAATCCATTAAGTACGGAAGACGTAATTAGGGACCTGGGGACCCAAGTTGATAGCAATCTCTCATTTGACAACCACCCCACAGTCAGGAAATCCTTCTATGTGGCACACCTCATCATGAAGGGCTTTTCATCCAGAAAAAAGGAGGTCATTGTCCCACTGTACTCATCCCTCATTAGACCCATTATAGAATACAACGCCCCATTTGGTATGTACCTCTCAAGACATCTGCAACAACTGGAAAGGCCTCAGAAATACCTCACTGAAAGAATCACAGGCCTAAAGCAGATGCCCTACGCTGACCGCCTTAAAAACTCCAGCTATACTCTGTCGCATATCGTCTACTCAGAGGCGATCTCTGCTTAACATACAAGGCCATGTCAAACCCAGAGCTGTTGGACATGCTACACTTAAAGAAATCCCAATCCCTCAGAGCTACACACTCCAGGGATCTAAACCTTGTCATCACAATAAACAAAACATGCTGGAGGGATAGGTTCCTGAGACTCCCCAGACTCTGGAATAGACTGCCCATACATGTCAAGCAGAGAGTGCCTCTTTGGACCTTTTCAAGAGGAACCTTGATTGGATGGGAGAAAGGAAATTCACCCCAGGGATCACGTCAGTCGCCCTGCTAGACAGGGGTCCAGGAAAGTAAATAATGTGGGAAGAAATAGCCAGGGAATTGTTATGGCTAGGCTTGTATAGGCCCTAGGGCTGATAGCCTAGTACCAACCTATGAAACGTGGCCAAAGTAGTTAGAAAAACATTTTATATAGCCCACCTAATCATGAAGGGATTCACATCTAGATCAGGAGAGGTCATTGTGCCTCTATACTCATCCCTCATCAGGCCCATAATTGAGTATAATGCCCCTTTTGGGATGTACCTTACCAGACACCTGCAGCAACTAGAAAGACCCCAAAAATACCTCACCAAGAAGATCAAAGGGCTCAGATAGATGCCATATGCTGCCCGGTTAAAGAAACTCCAACTCTGTTCAGTGGCATACCGCCTGCTCAGAGGTGATCTGTGCCTGACTTATAAAGACATGTCCAACCCGGAATTAATGGACATGCTGCACCTTAAAAAATCCAAATCCCATCGAGCTACACGCACGAGAGATTTGAACCTCAGCACTGAAATAAATAAGACATGCTGGAGGGACAGATTCATAACCCAGAGGCTCCCTTCACTCGAATAAAATCCCAGTCCAGGTTAGGCAGAGTCCCTCATTGACTCTCTTCAAGAGAAATCTTGATGAGTGGATGGGAGATCGTAGGTTTACCCCAGGTATCACTTCTGTGTCACTGTTAGACAGAGTCACAGTATACTAACCTCATAAAAGGGCATAGTAAAATTCATTTAAATGGGTGGCGAAAGCCAAACACACTCTGGCTAGGCTTATAAGTGCCCTAGGGCAGATAGCCTAGTATGAACCTATGTCTCTCAATTGGCATCTCTCCTTGGCTATGCCTCCCCTGAAGAATCTGCAGAAACTGATTCCCCAGGTGAGGATCTCACCTTTGGGGAGACAGTTTCAGAAATGAGAGAACATTTCAAATAGGACTCCCCTGAGATGACAGAAGTTCAGAAAAGATGTTATAAACTTCTTCAGATGGACTCCCCTGCCCCTTCAGCCATACCACCAGTGCTGCCAGCATTTCTGGATGCATTCAATGCAGCATAAGTTAATCTTGATTCTCAAACTGCTGCATCTCAAAGGCCTGACAGATTCTGCATGGTCCCTGAGGAAGCCAAGTTCCTTATGTGCTTTGCAGTGGACCCTGGCATTGTCAGTGTCAGCTGATAAGGCATCTAAACTCCTGCCATATTCCTCACTTCTCCCCACAGACAGCAAGGCTATGGAATGCCGTGGGAAGAAGGTCTACACCTCTTCTACCTTGGCATTTAGGGTAATAAATTATGAAACCCATATGTCCAAATGTGCCCTGAACCTTCTAGGACAAACCACTAAACTTCTGAGTGAAATTCCAGACTCTCCTGCCAAGGCTCCGATGTCCAGCCTTATATCTCTATTGTCTCAGGTCACTAGGCATTCCATTAAATGCAGCTATGATGCAGCTGAAGCTTCTGTCAGGTCTACAGCATCTGCCTCAGTCCTGAGAAGGTATTCCTGGCTAAGGTTACAGCCCCTACATAATGACATTAGGGCAAAAGTTTTGGATGCGCCTCTTGATAACTGTGCCCTGTTTGGGACAAAGGTGGCTGAGTTATTCAAAACTCTGCAACAGAAGTGGAAGGAGTTACAAGACCTGAAACACCTATTTGTTTCTCCTATCCTCAAATTCCACAGGAACTAGCCTTTAAAAACACAATTCATCAGGAAAACTTCTGCTCCCCTTCTTCCTTCCAGGGGCAGAAAGGCTTCCAGGAAGCAAACTTCTCCTTCCAGGCCTGCTCAGACTCCAACCTAGAAGCCTCAATTTAAAGACAGGGCAGGTAATCTGTGACCATCTGCCATTCCTGGAAAACCTCTTGACTCCATTCCCCTATCCCTAAGGCTCTCTCACTGTCTCCCTGTTTGGAGATTGGTTATTTCATGACCTGTTTCATAACTCCTTCCTTGAGAGGCATTCCACAGCCCCCCCCCCAAAAAAAAAACAGCTTCCATTATTTCTGCCAGTTATAGGCAGCCTCATCACTCGGGGAACAATTCAACCTTTCCCTATGACCGAAAAGGGAAAGGTTTCTACTCCAAACTCTTCCTAACTCCATGGAAAGATGGCCCCTAGAGACCAATACTAGATCTTTCCCACCTCAGTCTATTCCTGCAAGTGCCCACCTTTTGAATACTCACTCTGCAGACCCTATTCCCTTTGATTTTCCCTCTGGTTCTTGGCCACCTTGGACATCAAGGATGCCTACCTGCACATCCCCATAATGCCAAATTACAGGTGATACATGTGCTTCTGTGTGGCCTGCTCACATTTTCAATCTCTGCCTTGCCCTTTAAACTTTCTACAGCACCAAGGGTCTTCAAGTGCTTGGCACCAATGGTGGCCTTATGCAGGATCCAAGTTATTCAAATTTTCCCATCTAGGCAGACTGCACAGAATCCCTGCAATGCCATCTACAAACAGTAATATCACTCCTACAAGCATTGGGCTTCAAGATGAATTACCCCAGGTCCATCCTGATGCCCTCTCAGGACCAAATGTTCCTGGGGTGAGGGATAAGGATGGATGTCATGAGGGCTTTCTGCCACCTTAAATGGTGGAAAATGTAAGGCAGTACCTGCTCACTGTACTTCAGGCCACAGACTTGACTGACAGGCAGGTACCTCAGATTCCTGGGCCATATAGCATTGATCATTCCCATGTTGCCATTGGCAAGGCTGCACATGAGAAAGCTACAATGGTACCCAAGGTCTATATGGACACAGCACACTCATCCTCTAGGGTACAGAATCCCCTTCCTGCCTTGCCTCAAGAAAGAGATTCAGTGGTGGTTGAATCAAGTGAACTGCAACCTAGGACTCCCCATAAAGGCTTCCTTGCCAGTGCAGGAGATGTACACGGATGCCTCGGATCTGTGTTGGGGAGCAGCCATGGGTTCCCTAAGAGTCCAGGGCACTTGGCCGGACTCCCATCAAATCAGGAACATATCAATGTCAGAGAGATGAAGGCAATTGTTTTGGCACTAAAGGCCTTCCAACAAGTGCTGATGCAGGGCCCATTAAAATTGTTCACAGACAACACTACAGTTCTGTGGTATGTGAACAAGCAGTGGGGAACAAAATCATACTTGCTATGCAGGCTAGCTCTCCGAGTGTGGGAGCTTTCCACAAAACAGGGAGTCATGCTGCAGGCAGTGTATATCCCTTCAGAGCAGAATATTCAGGCAGACACCTTAAGCAGGTCCATGTCACAGTCCTATGAATGGATGCTCCAGAGGGATGTGTTCTTGGATGTAGTCCACAATTAGGGTACACCTCAGATAGATCTGTTTGCCTCCTGTGTGAACAGACAACTTCCATCCTTTTGCACCAGGCTACCTAGTCCTCTGGCAAGGGCAACAGTTGCCTTTTCAATCTCTTGGAAGGGGATGTTTCTGTATGCATTCCCCTTTCCCACTACTTCAGAAAGTCCTACTGAAAATCCAGCAAGACAAAACAAAAATCTTGTTGGTGACTCTCTTGGCCAAGACAGCACTGGTCCCCCCTCCTCCTGCATTTAGCCAGGGGCAATCACCACATGTTACCTCAAAGAGTGGACCTTCTCACACAGGACAAGGGATCTCTAATCCACCCCCACCTACAGTCTGTGAACCTGACCCCTGTGGGTGATAGAATTATGATCCCTTACAGACACCTCTACAATGAGGACATGCTCACAGTCCTGCAGAAGCCCAGGAAATCTAATACTAGGAGATCTTGTATGTCTGAATAGAACGGATTCTCCATATGGTGTCTACAAAGACAGTTGGACCCTTTTCAGTGTGATGTCTCTTTGGTACTGTCATACCTGTATGAACTCTTGCAGACCGGGTTGGAGTACTCCTCTGTTAAAGTCCATCTTGTTGCTATTTCTGCTTGTCTGCCTGTGGACCTTCCTTTGACTTTTCATTTGCCTGCAAAATTATTCCTAAAGGGATTGCTGCATCTCAGGCCCCCTAGGAAACCCATCCCAACCCCCTGGTACCTGAATTATGTTTTGGGTAAGCTCATGGTGCCCCCCTTTGAACCAGCTTCTAATGCCTCTCTAAAGCACTGCAATTGGAAAACAATACTCCTAGTTGGCTTGACATCAGCTAGACGAGTGACAGAGTTACAGGCTGTCATGGTCATTCCCCCTTTCCTAATCTTCCACAAAGACAGGGTAACCCTTAGGGCCAGCCCTTCCTTCATGCTCAAGGTAGTCAGTGAGCTATCCTTAAACCAAGCTGATCACCTTCCCACCTTTTTTGCCCATCCTCAGAGTGACAGTGAGTGTGTCCTACATTCCCTTGATATGCATAGACAGCTTAGGTTTTACTTAGACAAGACCATATCCATCAGAAAGTCAGACCAATTGTTTGTCTCCTTTCACTACAGAGCCCTGGGGAGAGCAGTGACAGAGCTGACAATTTCTGCCTGGATTTCCTGGGCAATTTCCTTCTGCTGTATGGGGTCCAAAATGAAAGCACACTGCATTATGGCTATGCTTTCATTTGGAGCTTTCTTTAAAGGATTGGACACTAACACCATTTTAGAGGCAGCTACATGGTCCTCTGTCCACACCTTTACCAAGCATTACAGATTGTACCACATTTCCAAATCCAGGGATGGGTTTGCGTGGGTAATCCTCCATGGATTTGTTGAAAATAGTTTCAAGCCACCACCCTCTTCTTCCCAGTGAGCTTTGCACTCACCCAAGTGTTTGGAATATACAACATGAGAATAGAAGGACATAGAATAGTTGTGCAAAATCTTACCATAACCATAGATGTCCTTTTCCTTGTTGCAGTATTCCTTCTCCCTCCTTCCCCTCTTCTTCCCTTAAACTGTTCCTTCTTGGATGACACTGGACTTGCAGTTATCCTGGGACTGGGGTTCAACTGGACCACTCAGTTCAGAGGTCTTACGTACAGATGTCACTTTTATGGCCCATGTTCCCTTAGCCAGTGTCTGATGTTCCACGCACCCTGCAGTGACTAGAAGCTTTTGTATACTGGTTTGACGTTTGGGTAGCAAGAGAGGAAAAACCCAAGTGTTTGGAATACTGCAACATGGAAGACAAGGACATCTGTGGTTATGGTAAGATTTAACACAATTCTTTTCTGTCTCTCCTTGACAGCGCCAAAGTGTTTTACTGGCTTTCGGACTTTAGTCAGACACTAGTAAAACACTTCCTGCTCCTACATTTTTTTCTTAACTGGTAGTACGTGGAGAACATGAAGCTCCATACAGTACAATTAACTATGATCATGTCTATAACCAGCTCTAGTCTTGATATGGACACCAAGCCAAGATTTGCTACTTGAGTTTTACTCTTGCCGTGCATTTGTTGGGATCCATGTCTCAAACGCGCAGTACTCTGGTTATGATTGGAGATCTGACCATAATCCTCCATCAGTCACATCCTGTACTTCTATGCTGCTACTTCAGGAATTATCATGTTTGTTTAAAAAAAACTTTCTTTTGTCCTTCGTAAATTTTTTTCTTTAAAGGCAAGTAAAGCACTTAGCACTGCCAAACAGACAACAAGCAGCATGACTCTTAACTTTGCTTAAGAATTCTGAACAAATCCTGAAATACCAGGGTAACAAGGATCAAAATGAAGGACAGTTTATATAGATTAGTACTAAGCTAACAGCCCTTGCAAGCCATTTTAAGCCTAGCTAATTATCCCTTGTGAGACTCAAACCCTGCACCTTGTGTTTGTAAGGCAAACACCTTAACCATTAGACTACCCTCCCAACCATATTGCTGTAATTTTCTTTTAAAGTTAATAGAACAGATATTCTTTCAGTATGGATTTTCACATCAGTAAGAAGTACTAAGCTGTAATGTCTGGTGTAACTAATATACTGTAATCCTCAGTAATTTACCATAAAATCAAAAAAGTTGCCTGGGACAGGACAAAAATGTGAGGCAAAATCAGAGATAGTTGAGAAGTAAAAACAGCAGGCAGAAACAAATTGCCCTTTTGTAGAGCTGATGGCTTTCAAGGCTGTTAGACACTTTATTCTGACACTCTTCCTGTTTGTGTAAGTATAGCAGTTTTCTAAAAATGGTGTTTAATGTTATGCTGCTGCTGTTTTCCGGATGGCACTGCCCTCTGCTAGTCCCTAGCATGAGACCCAATGCCAGCAGAGTTTAGGTGTGCTTAACAGGTTTTTATTAAGCACCAATAAGTGCCGTTAGTGTTAGGTCTCCCTCTAGGGAAGTGCTTAACTTTATCTTTTTTCTGTTTTCGTCACTTAATTGTAGAGCTCTATGCACTACATAGGGGATTTATGAGCAGGTTGATGATCCTAACTGGTTTATCATGTCTTTCAGCCACAAATGTCAATACATTTACCTCGAGAGAAAAGCTCAAGATGTGAAGTGGGTGAATCTTGACATCAATGTTGAGAACATACAATAAAGGGTTATGACCGGAGATTCAGAATAGCTAAGTGCTTTACTGGCTTGGTGAACCATGTCATAAACAGTCTGAGATTTTTTGTTTTAATTCTGGTCTTTGTTTTTAGTATGGCTTTCTGACCATGTCCCAGCTTTAGCTGCAGGGGTTAGGGAAAGGGTGCGTAATGGAAGGTCTTAGTCAAATTCTATCTCAAATTGCAGTTGTACTCACAACAGCTGTCACTGAATCATTAATTAGTTTTACCTCTACTTTTAATCCTCAGAGAAAATTAGTCTTTCAAGAATTTTATGACCATACTTGCTATTACCTTGCATGAAAGCATATGAGCAGTGCGAAGCAAAAATGTTAGTAAAAGAGTTTTCTGTTCATTTAATTTCATATTTTACATCTGAATCCTAGCTAAGTGCTATATGTATGACTGCAACTTGCTCTGTAGAAAGTGTCAGAATGATGCAAGTTTCCAACAGTAGTAGAAGCCGTCTTCTATTTTTCATGATGTTCTTCATCTCACATTGCTGCAGTGAATAACTGTATTTGAAACAGATACCGCATAGAGATTATCATACTTTGTGTTGTCCCTTTGTTTAGGCCTGAGGCGTTGCGTTGTTTGGTCACTTTGTGCTAGTTCTTTAGAGGTGTCGGTGGAACCGGGGTTCCCCGGAGGTTTCTCTGGGAGTCTCAGGGGAGACTTTGTTATTGCAGGATGTGGCTCCCAGGAGGCAGGTCAGGCTGAATCCTTCTGTTTCCAAGGCTTCTCCCAGAGGCAGGCCAGGTTTAGCTTCTGTTGGTGTCACTCCTAGTTCTTCAGGATCTGTGCCCAAGAAGCACATGCTTTTAAAATGGCAGAAGATTTGATTACTTTGATTAGAGGTTCTTTGCCCCTCCTGATAGAGACCTAGGGTGGAACCTGAGTTATGTTTCAGAGTCTTCGCTGAAGACTCTGCAGAGTATTCTCCTTATTCTGATTCTGATGTGGATGATTCTACTCCTTCTGCTTCTCCTCCTGAGGATTTTTCTTTTCAGAGACTCTTCATTCCATGAGGGAACATTTTAAGTGGGAAGGTCAGGACTTCTCTGATTCCAGGAAAAGGCTTAGGGAATTTTGTTTTACCCCAGCATAGGCCTTTGGCTATTCCTCCTGTTCTGATGTTGTGGAAGATGTATTTGCAGAGGCTTCTCTTAATCCTGATTCTTTGCCTCCTGCTCCTGTTAAACCGATAGGTATTACACAGGTGCCTGAAGCTCATATAAGTATCTTTTAAGAGTCCTAGGGTGTCAAGGCTTCTGCTGTAAAAATCCGGTCCTCCAGATAAAGAGGCCAGGGCTTTGGATAGATGGGGAAAGAAGGTCTATACTTCCTCCACCCTAGCTATGAGGGCTTTGAATTGCCAGTTTCACATGAATACCAAAATTATCTACTTTCTCAATTGAAGTCTAAGGTAGATGCTCATGGAGAAGGTATTGAGTGTAAGGAATTACAGGATTTGGTACATGTTTCTGAACAGGTGGGTAAGCATTCTTTGCAATGTGGTTTTGATGCTGTTGATGTGTTGTTTGGTTCACCTGTGGAAGCAGTCTTAAGAAAATGGAAGACAAGGCTAAGTCTATGCTAGACTGTTAAAGATTTTTTGCAGTCAGCCTCCAAAGTTTAGTAGGGGAATTGGCCTACCAAGGGCAGAGCTCAGGGCTCTTCAGGCCCTAGAACAGGGTTCATCTGCAGAACAGGCCCAATGACCTACCCTTTCAGCGCTGAGCCGAAGGTTGGCACTTCTCAAGGAAAATTGGAGTTTAATTACCCAAGACAGATGGGTATATTGGATCATACACACCAAGGTTAGGGGTTTTATTTCCATACCTTTGCCTTTTCAAAAAGGCCAGCCTCTGCCAGAAGTGGGCCTAGGATTTATTGAACACGTGGAGACCAATTTTGGATTTATCTATCCTCAACACTTATCTGGGATCCCAAGTTCAAAGATCACTGGATGGTAACTCTGGATCTCAAGGGAGGCTTACCTTCATATCAGACTAAGGTGTTCACAAAAGTTCTGGCTCCAGTGATAGCTTTTCTTCAGCTAAAAGAATACAGATTTATCCTATTTGGACGATTCTGTGATTCTGGCTGCTCAGGAAGGGACATAACTTCATCATTTTTTGCAATATGATAGCAGTGCTAAGAATGGGGGGTATTCTGTGAACGAAAAAGTCCAGTCAGTCTAGTACCTCAGACATGTGGGTGTAAGACTGACTAGATACAGCATCCCAGATGGCCTTTTTTTGACCGACACAAACAAAAAAAAGAATCTCTGTACTTCATCATCAATTGTCTCTTTCCTGCCTGACTGCAAGGACAGTCCTTCAGCCTGGGGGTTCATGGCATCTGTATTCTCTTGCTCTGCCATGAATGCCAAACAATGAGGAAGCGTATCTCAAGAATGTATGGACACAGCACTGCCAGGATATGGACATCATTCAGATAATATTCTAACGACAGATGCCTCAGACAAAGCTTGGGGGGAGATCTAAAATGGGGAAGTGAAGGTTTCTGCCGAGCACAGAACTCCTTAGCAGATGTGTTGAGCAGACGAATTATATGGATCCCCACGTGAAATTGGATCCTCATGTGTATTTTCATTTGAAGTTGTGTGTGGGGGGAACAGACATAGATCTGTTTGCTTCTTCACTAAACTACTTTCTTTCAATTGGAGCAATGTCATGTGTATACCTTTCTCTGCCAAGCCAAAGATGATTTTAATAGCTCCAGATTGGCCTCGACAGCACTGGTACCCATTACTGAAGTCTGGTAGTGCAGCAAAGGAATTTGATGTTTCTGAGCCTAATTTAAGGTGGGCTCTTCAATATCTTACTGAGTTTACTGACAAGTTTTTGTCCTTCTCTTCTATTAAGGTTGTGCTGCAGCATTTCTTTCACTATGACTGTGACCCACCATTGTTTTCTTTTTCATCCTTTTGTCAAATTTCTTTAGAGGCAAAGAATATAAGACCCCCCACGTAGGCTCCCTCCTCCCTCTGGGATCTCCTTTGTGTTGGAGAAACCAGAAACTCACTCTACTTTGAGCCTGCAGCCACCGCGAGTTGAAATATTTTATCATGGAAGACTGCTTTTTTGTTACATTACCTCTGCAAGGGTAGAAGAACTTGTTTGAAAGTAGGTGGCTTGAGCGTTTTTCTATTTTTATAAGGATAGGGGATCTTCTAACATCTTTTCCTTCCTTTTATGCCTAAAGGTGTGCTTTTGGTTTCGAGTTAACCAAACTATTTTTTTGCCTACTTTTTGCAAAATAAAGGGAAAAAAGAAGGGCAAAGAGGAAAAACACAGGCAGTTGCGACACAGGCTTGATATTATTTGAGCATTGGAGTTCAGTGCATACTTTCTGTAAGCATTATCACCTTCCACTTTATTCTAATCTAGGGGCTGGTTTTGCTGCTGCTATTTTACAGGGCATTTTGGCCTCCTGCTGCTTTATTTTATAGCCTCCCCCTCCTCCCTGCTTCTTTGATCCCAAGTGTAAGGACTGCAGCAAGCAATGTGAGTGAAAGAACAACAGTAAGTTTGTACCATAACCATAAATGTAGATAGATCCATCCCACATTGCAGTCCCAACCCCTCCTCCTCCCTCCTGTAGTTAGTCTTTTGTTTTGACCTTTTTTTTTTTTCTTCTGACATCTGGGGGCAGGAAAAGACTGAGGATATGACGAGCGGGACTACCAAGTGTAAGGACTGCAGCAATGTGGATCTTCGAACATCTACATTTATGGTAGGTATAAAACTGTACTTTTTGGTTTTTGGTCTATGAATACTAGGTTTATAGGATATTAGGCTATTGGTCCAGAGGCTATAAGCCTAGCCAAGAATTTTGCCCATATTCCTACAAAGTCTCAACCTGTTTCCCCTGTCCAGCAGGAACACAGGTGGGATCCCAGGGGTGTATTTTGTTTCCCATCCAGTTGTCCAGGTTCCTGTTAAAGAGGGCTAGTGAGGTACTCTGTTTGACATGGAGAGGGAGTCTGTTCCACAGATGGGAGAGTCTTTGGGACACAAATCTGTCCTACCAACAAGTTCTATTAATATCACAAACCAGGTTGAGGCCTTGCATGTGGGTTACACGAGTGGAGTTTGACTTGCAGATATGCAGCAACTCCGTCAAGGCTGGGTGTGAGAGTGCCTTGTATGCCAGACACTGGTCACCTCTGAGCTGCATGTACGAGACTGAGTAGATGGGCATGGCTTTTAGTCTATCTGTATAGGATAGGTGTTTGAGACTCTGGATTTTCCTGGTCAGGAACCTCTGTGGTCTCTCCAACTGCTGCATGTGCTTGGCAAGGTACATGCCAAAGGGGGCATTGTACTCAGTAATGGGTCTGATAAGTGAGGAGTACAGGGATGCTATGACTTCCTTATTCCTGGATGAAATACCCATACTTATGAAGTGAGCCATGTAGAAAGCCTTGTGCACAACGGAGGCAATGAGGTGATCAAAAGTCAGGTTGCCATCAACCTGGGTGCCCAAGTCCCTCACAACTGATTATGTGCTTAGTAGGTTATTAATGTGATAATTAGTGGGGATTCATGCATTTCTTGGCATAGTTTGAGGCCATGCTTCTTGCAACAGACAGTTTGGGTAAGGCCCTCTTGGAGGATGTTCACATCACTACAGGAATTTGACAGTGCCCAGCTTGCAGTCATCTGCTGACTTGGTCAGCCACAGACCACTGGTTTTGGCTTGCACCTCAGAAAAGTATATCTCAAACAGTAGAAGCCCCAAGACCGATCCTTGGGGGGGTACACTGCTCATTACGGGTCTACTACTAGAGGTGACTTCCCCTATTTTGACTGAGTGGGTTTGATCAGTGAGCCAGTTAGCTACCTTTGTGATAACATATGGGTTGATGCCTAGCTGGGATGCCCGAGTGGGGAATACTGTCGAAGGCTTTGGCTAGGTCAAGACAGGGGGTGTGCATTGTCTTTACCTCATCCATGGCTTTGGTGACTGCTTCAAAGAAGTCGACTAAGTTTAATAGGCATGATCTCCCTTTGACAAAACTAAACTGTTGCGGGGCCAAGCATTTGGAGGTTGCCAATGTCCTTGTTTATAATGTCCATGATAATACATTCCTTGGCCTTGCATATCAAGCTAGTTAAGCGTATGGGCCTATAATTGCCCTGGTCATTGGATGCTCCACCTTTGTGTAGATGGGTGACAGTGCCTGTCCTCCATTTGGCTGGGACAAAGCTGGTGTTCACGCTTTGGTTGAAAGGAGTGCCTAATGGAGCTGAGAGTTCATGACTACTGAGTTCAAGTAGGATGCAGCCAGGGGATGTTGTCAGGCCCCGTGAAGACTGTATTGTTTGCCTTTGAGAGGGCATTAAAGACCTACGTCTTGGTGATGGGGGGGGCAGGTGCTGGGGATGTCCTGGATTACTAATGGGGAGGACAGGGGGGTGAAGTTTTCACTGAGCCTGTCTGCCAGCAGGTTGGCTGTATGTGGCAGACCTCTCAACCATCCCGAATTACTCTGTTTTTACCATGTTTTGGGGTCCCAATAATGGGGTGCCGTGATTCCCGAGTGGCACCCCATTATTTCCAATTTTTTCAATCTATTTTTTGAGTTTTGCGCTTTTCGGAGCGGACGTCATCACGTGCGTGATGACATCAGCTCCATCCGCATGCCGCGCGTTTGAATACTGAACTGACTGCCATTTACTTTACATTGCCGTGCACATCTGTTTGGGCTGTCAAATGCCATTGAAAACAGAGAGAGAACACAGGTCTAGGACTGCCAGCCTAGAGTACCTGCAGGTTGTGCTTTTTGGATTAGCCGAGGTACCGGTTTGTGCCTTTAATTCTTTTAAAGCCTAAATGACATTCGGGAGTTACTGTAAAGCCAAGGCTTATTTCGCAAGGTCTTCAGGAGCAGGTAGGGGTTTGTTTGCTTCAGTTTAAGCCTCAAAGCCATTCGGCTTACTGTGCAAGGTCTTTCCATTTAAGTCTCAAAGCCGTTCAGCTTACTGTGCAAGGTCTTCAGGAGCAGGTGGTGTGTGTGCGTGTCTGTGTGTGAAAATGCCCCCAACGAACTACATCTGTGGCTAGAGGTACTCAGGCTCAAACCCTGTACCTTAGGTACAGGTAAAAAGAGGCTAAAGTCCCTGGCCACCATCACCTGTGAATTTATGCCTCTCATTTTTGTTCTGTTCCTCATTAAATCTCTTTGCAGTAAAGCAAAACCTTTTGTTCTAGCAATTTTCTAAGTTTATAAGATCAGTATTTGAAATGTGTCCCTCCCTATTTGGGGCTGTAGTACCCCATTATTGGCTTTGTTCTGTGTTTTTGTGCTAAGAGGTTGACAGCTATGGTGAGAAAGAACTGAATTCACTAAACGATAGCCAGTTAAGTTCGTCTTACTGTCTTTTAGGAAACTGCTGATTTAGCTTAGTGGTATGTTATTCTGACTGTAGTGCATAAGATTCTGGGATCAAGATTTGGCAGTGGAATGCACAGTGGTAACCCAACATTTTATGCAAGCAACTTTCCAAAATTATACAAGCAATGTTTAAAATGTGTCCCTGTTTTTTGGCCTTTTGCCCCCCCCCCCCAAATTGAAAATAAGTGCAAGAAGCTGTGCAACATGCCTATGGCTTACACTACTGTGATTCTATATTTATTTATATATATATATCACCATATTGGTCAGCCATAGGGCTCTTTCTTTCTACTTGAGTGGTTGCCTCCTTCCCCTGTAACTTAAGTAAATTGACTCTTACATTAAGAGCTATAATACTTGCCTTATAGCTTTAGGACACCTTAGGAAACCTTGTAAACTGCAATAGCCCCGCTACGTTCGACCCTCGCTATGCTCAGGCTCTCTTCGCTCCTCTTCCTGCCCCCAATTCCCTCCCGCCCCAGTACCTCTAAATGTATAGTACTATAGCCACTCCCCCACTGTCTAGATCCTATCTGCTTTCATCTGGGGTAATTCCACCGCCCCCATTCTTCTACCTACATTTTAGTAGCACCTATTAACTTTCATCTGGCATTCTCCCATCCCCCCGTCCAGTACCTTTACCTCACCACTCTTATCTTCTGGTGTTGCATCACCAGGTAAAACAGTTTCTTAACTCACTAGCTGAATCATGCTATACTCCTCTTTACTACCCCTCTTGTTCGCACCATACCTCCTTACCTTGAATGAAAACCAGTTTCTCACGGGATTTCAGGTCCCAAAAGGCCATACTGTATCACCCCAGCTGTAAATCTTTCCACCTTCAACCATATGTACAGTACCAGATCCTATCCAACATCTTGTTCAGTCTATCAACATCTCAACCCCAGGCACATTAGCTCTAGATCCAAACACTACCACAAACTAATAAACAAATTCCTGAAGTTCATCACCAAGTGTAGACTCAACCTAATACTTGGTGGTGATATTCACCCCAACCCTGGCCCACTCACTTCAGATGCACATACCCCCTCTACTTGCAATCTAAGCTACAAACCTACAATTAATAGGCCAACTAACTCTCTCCTAGTCTGTCATCTCAATATTCGAAGCATTAATAACAAGGTACATGAATTTCATACACTTCTGGATGTCCACTCCCCTGAGATTCTGTTTATCTGAAACCTGGTTAAAACCTAACACTAAAGACAATGAAGTGTTACCACCTGGGTACAACATACACAGGCTGGATCGTGCTTCGATGAAGTGGGGTGGGGTAGCTGTACTCTATAAATCTGAGTTGAATGTCACCATAGATGTAATGCAACCACCTCAGATTAATAACTCAGAGATTCTTGCCAACAAATTGCAACCTAATAAAAATAAATGCATTAATATCATCTGTATGTACATTCCCCCAAGTAACAATATCTCTACATTTGAAGATATCCTGCACTGACTGTCATGTCACTACCCCCAAGAAACCCTACTACTTGGAGACTTTAACATAGACTGGGGCATCTGTTCCTCAGAATCCCCAACCACCCATATTAACCTGCATGCGTTTACACAAATTATATCCACCCCTACCAGGATAGGTAAACCCAACCAAAAAGAAAGTATTCTTGACTGGGTACTCATAAATAGTCACCCCCCAACTGTACACCTCTGGTACCCTCCTTGATGGCCTAAGCGCTCACCTTCTCACATATGTAATTAAGCACAAAACCATTAATTCCCAACAACCCTTACTCAGAAAGGTTAGAAACAATAAAAACTTTGACCCTGCCAAATTCCAACAAGAACTGAACTCATGTAATTGGTCTATTCTAAAACACCTCCCCTTAGAAGAAGCAGTAGCATACTTTAACAACAAATTCCTTGAGATCCTTAATTTGCATGCACCTGTTCGTTCAAAGAGAACCAAGGCAAAAACTGCGCCATGGCTTTCTAAAGAGTCTAAACTTAAAATTACCCTTAGAAACAAAGCATGAGCTTTATGGCCTTCTTCTAAAGACCCTCAAGATCACATTAAATACAGGCAATCCAGGAACGAAACCAAAAAAATCAATTTTACAAGACAAAAAAAAAATACTACTGTAATTTACAGACAGTAAATCAAAATAACCCTCAGAAGTTTTGGGCAGTTTTAAATAATCTACTACATCCTGGACAAACATCAACCCCAATCCCTGCTGCTACTATTGATAAAACCCCTGAAGATGTTTCTGATAGTTTTAACCAATTCTTTACTGAGACAATTCAAGCCCTAGCTAGCCAACTACCTCCTAGCTCCCCTGGTCCTGAAAATAGCACCCCTAGAAACCTACTCGCGTTCAGCTTCCAACCAGTCGCCACTTCACTTATCCGTACCTTGATCAAAAAATTAAAACCCACTATCAACTCCCTGCAGAGCACCTACAAAAATCAGCTGATGCTATTGCTTACCCCGTCTCAATACTAATCAATCGAACCATAGTTGAAGCTAAAATTCCCACCATCTGGAAAATATCCTATGTAATCCCACTTCACAAAGGAGGCAGCTCTACTGAATTCTCCAATTATAGGCCAATAGCTATACTCTCTCCACTTGCAAAGATTATGGAAAAATGTATTCATAGACTACTCATGCACCACCTAATCTAGAATCACCTTATGGCAGACACTCAGCATGGCTTCTGTCCTCATCACAGCTCTACTTCAGCCCTCCTAGCCTTTACCAACACCATAAACCATAATCGCAGCAATAATTATATATCCTCAGCCCTCTTCTTGGATCTTTTCAGGGCATTCGATATGGTTGATCACCAACTTTTAATCCACACCCTGCAAACATTCTGTCTAGATACTGGAGCCCTTCAGTGGTTTCAATCCTACCTGAATGGTCGACAGCAGGCTGTCCTCTGGCAGAACAAACTGTCTAACCTTCTACCTAACTCCCTTGGAGTACCACAAGGCTCTATACTAGGGCCCTTGCTGTTCTCCATCTTCATTAACGACCTTTATACTGTCATCCCAAAAGTCAGCTGTATCCAATATGCTGATGACTCTACTCTGATTTGCTCAGCCACATCTCCATTAGAGTTATGGTCAGCTACCCAGACCACCTTTAATACAATAGAAAACTGGCTTTCTGAACATCTTTTGATCCTAAATCCCAAAAAAACTAAAATGCTGTTATTTTCACCAACACGTAGGTCTACCACTTTCACCTTTACCATAAAATCAAATGATGGCACAATAATCTCCCCTGACCCCTCTACAAAACTATTAGGTGTCATCATAAACAATAATCTAACATTTGACCTACATGTTAACCAAATAATTAAAACCATCAATAAAAAAACTAGGGTCACTTTACAGAATAAAAGCCTTCCTAACCACTCCAGCTAAAATTGCCATAGCTCGCTCTCACCTTCTTTCAACCCTTCTGTATGCATCCCCTCTACTCTCGAATTTAAACAAGACTGTCCTTAAACTCTCAATTTGCTACAACCACATTGGCAGGTTTGCCCCTGGGCTCCCTTTTAAGACACATCATTACATCAATCTAAATCAGCTTGGGTGGCTTGAACTACCCAGCCTAATCCAGTATAACCAACTGATTATGGCCTATAAAATCCTCTATAATCCGGACAATACTCCTGCACTTGTCACCTCCCTATAACAATCCTAGACCGCTTCGATCCTCTAACAAACTACTAATTCAGACTAGCAAAATTAATAGCACAGCCGGTGATTCTCTCTTTGCAAACTCTGTAAGTAGATCCTGGAACTCTCTTTCAGCTGTGATATTACATTACTTTTACCTTAGGTCAATTTCAAACTAGACTCAAACAACATTTGTCACTTAACTGGCTATGTCAATGTATCAAGCCTGGCTAACTCTCTCTAGAATGTGTAAAAGTCTGTTAACCAGTTTACTGTGTAATTTAATTTAATCCTGATTTGTGCTCAGGATTAACTGTAACCTGTGGAACTTGTTTAACTTGTTTACTTATGTAATCTCTGTAAATAGTCTGTAATATGTAATGCTGGTATTATGTAATGCTGTATCTGCTTACCCTTGGAGCTTTTCTCCTCGGGCCTCCGCTGAAAATAGAAATGCATCCAGTTGGACTATCCTGGTCAACAAATGTAAAATAAAAATTAAAATATATATATATATATATATATATATATATATATATATATATATATATATTTATTGTGTGTAGAAGTAGGCTGTTATCATGGAAATGTTCTGAACAGGGCAGTTTTGTCATTATTGGTGCATGCATTTTGCTTCATTGCCTACTGGAAAATTTTTCAAACAAATTTAAAAAGCAATTGTGTGTGGAAGCAGACTTTTATGATGGAAATGTTCTGAATAGGACAGTTTTGTCATTGGTTCATGCGTTTTGTTTCATTGCCTACTGGAAAGTTTAAACAATAAATTTAAAATGCTGTCTAACTTAAGTCTAACAGTTGTGCTGTATTGTACAAGGAATATAATTTAATAAAGTCAGGAAGGTGTAGCAAAGAACGCATGTATGTTTCTCATTTTGTGTGCAAGGGGCCTATGATTTGAAAACAGCCCAAAGGTAATTTTTATCCACCACTGGCCAGATGCATTTTCTTTGGATGTGGTATGGGTATCAGTGCTGTCAATGAATGTGAGTTTCAAGGGCAGAGAAGTTTTAATGCAGTCTATTTTCATTGTGAGACAGTATTGCTTTGTTTTGCAGATATCGATTAGTGTTTGTGCATTGTGCTATAAAATGTAAAAATAAAATCCAAATCACTATAGAAGTATAGTATGCACACATTGGTGTTTATGGTCAATGGGGTGAAATAGCCAGGTAATGGGACATTGGAATGGGTGCAGGGGGACTCTGGTGCTGTATTTTGGTTCTGTTCTTCAGTATGAGTTTGAAATTTGGTATCCCACAATCCCATTGGAGTGGGCGGGGTTGTATAATTATGTATGCAAATTTTACATTAATCAGCGTACAGATTTGTACCTATTTTTCATGGGCCTGTCCAGATTTTTGATATTTCCAGGTTGAGAGGTATGGTATGTGGTGTTTTTGGCCACCAGTTCAGAGTGGATTTGGGTGTCACCTTTGAGATTGGGGATGTGTGTGAAGAAGGCTTTGTGATTCCTTGGTGGACGTGGTCAATTTGGACTCTGTTAGCTTTAGAGGATTACACCAGTGACTTTATTTGCTTGTTCAGACAAAGGAGCGATTGCTTCCAACTTGGCACCTGTTCCTTCTTGGTCCTGGACAGCAATGTTTTTTGCTTTTATTATAGAGTTTGTTTATTGCTGATGTCTACCAGATAGGTTTACATTTCCTTGAGGAAGATGATTTGGTCCTGTCAGGTATTGCCAAGTCCATGCAACTATGTAGGTGCTCAAATAGTTTTTTGTGTAGTCTTGGACATTAGTGCTAGTTCCAACTGAATAGAGACAGTAGCTGTAATCTGCTTATACCTGCTCTCAGGAGATTGTAATCAGCTTTGACCACTTTACATCTACTTTGTGTACTGAAATCTTTCCTTTGTATTGCATTTTTGGAGGTTTTCTCTCCAGGCCTCTGCTGAAAATGGACCTGTGTCCAGTCAGGCTTTCCCAGTAAACAAATGTAAAATAAAAATAAAATAAAATTTGGAAAAGTTATTTTTGTTTGACCCTGACCAAGGGATGGGGATGGAGGTTCAGGAGAGATGGTGCCTTTGAAAGTGATTGCTTTATGGTTGGATCTTACCAAGGAGGATGACACTGTAGGGGTGCTACATTAATTAACATTAATGGTTACCTACTAACACGAAACCAACAATAGAAAAAAACGTAGCTGGTATGTAACTATATATTCAGTGCAGCTCGAACAGAGGTTCTTAAAGTAAATATTCCACAGTGAAAATGCTCCACAAAAGCATTCGACTCAATGAGCAATGAAATATTTATTGATGTAAAAAGATAAAAATCCGGTTAAACGCTTTCATCTGATACTACCAGACTTCCTCAGAACCAGATGAATAACTTCCTATCCTTAGTTTAAATAACATTTTTGGCACCAAAAATTCTATTTAAAGAAACATAGGTATGTTAAATACAAAACCCAAATCACACTTATTCAACATACGACTTCAAATAATCTAATAATGGCATGGCATTTCAGTATAGTTTTTAGATACAGTTTATTGATAGCAACAAATGCATTTATTGTATTTATCTATTGCATTTATCGATTATTCATTTTTCATTTTTGAGATATATGTACATATGTGCATGGTTTTATCAAATATTATTCATATTATTCATTGTATTTTTTATATTACAGTGGTGCTATTAGATTATTATTTGAATTTGATTTATTTGAATTTGCACTGAATATATAGTTACATACCATCTACATTTTTTTCTAACATTAATGGTTGTCTGACCAGATGTAAAAAAGAAAAAGTGACAGAAGCAGTCGATTTATTTTAAACAATAAAATCCAAATGTTGCTGTCACAATGGGAGCTGTACATTACGGCAACCTGTGATAGTACTAATTCTGAGATTGCTTTACTACAGAGTAAGTATGTCAAGAGACTGTTAAGATTTAGTATGAATTCACTAAATTGTACTATTTTGACTTTACTGCTTGCAGTTACACTTTGCAGAATAAATAAAGGAAATAAAAGTCTGCACAATTAAGATGAGCTTTTGAGCTTTTTGATGAGTTCATAAAAAGCAAACACTGAGTCTTGCCTAACCTCCCCCACTACAAACACACAGAAAAACATAATAACCTTATTGTTTCCCTGTGATTAGAAACTGAAGTCTTTGACAGGTAAAAGGGCTGTGTAAAGTAAATTGAAAACAGGAGTATGGTTGATGATGTGGTAAGTGGGTCGTGACAGCTTGGGAGGCATCAGAACAAGTTTCATTCGGTCAGAATTGTAGACTCTAGGATTGTCTCTTTAAGAGATTTATGTTACGTTAGAAAAGGACAGGGACACATTACGTGAAGGCCAGTTGGCATAGTGATTGAGGTCTTTGCCTCCCATGCACAAGGTAGAAGGTTCAATTCTGACATCTGACCAAATTCTATTTGAGTTTGCATGTTCTCCCTGTCTTTGTGGGGTTTCTTCCAGCTTTGAAAAACATGCTGAGTGTTTCCATCTCATAAGTCATCTAAGAATAGAGCTGAGGGTAGCGGCACAGCATCTAGATAGTGCTGTATTGGGGAAGAGTTATGTAGCCCAACCCTTTTGGGCATCAACTATGTAACACAGTATCCTGAAGATATGGAGAACCTGGACTTCCAAGATGGTTGCACATAGAGTAACAGCTTATTTGTAGCTCTCCCAGTATGAAGACAAGCTTAGCAGAGAAGGCCAATATACTTGTGTTTGTGGGTAAATTTCAGTAACTGGCTAGTAAGTGCACTGCCTGGATGCCAGGAATAAAGAAATACAGAAGACATGGAAAAAAATCAGCTACAGAAAGTGAGGAGGCAACGCTGACTGAGGAAAACTTTGCAGATGTTCAGCAGAAGGCAATGCAACCTTCAGACATGACTTCCAATAACCTACAGGAATTTATAAGACAATTGCATACAGACCTGGTTAAAATAAACAAAAGACTGATGGAGTACATCAACATAAACAACAAAAGACTGGAAAAATGGAAGAAGCTTTAAAGGATATTCAGATGAGATGATAAAGCTGCAAAAAGAAGAGGTCGAAATGAAGAAAAGGCTGGCTGAATATGAGACTGCCCAGGAAGAGATGTTTCAGAAAATAGAATTAAAGGACAGAGCACGTAGGGAAAACCTGAGATTTTCAGCTATACCAGAAAAGCTAGAAGGAAGACTGCATTAATTTTATGAAAGCACAAATAAGCAACTGGACTGGTATTCCACAGCAGGAGTTGTTACTTGAAAGGGTACATCATGTTTATGCACCAGGCCTGGCTATAAGAAAGCAGTCTAGACCTTTAGTAGTGAAGATGCAATCCTACCAGCAAAGGGAGTTGATTCAGACAAAACTGTGGCAAAATGACAAAGTACTAAAAGTGGTAGACAGAGTGTTTGTGGAGAATGATTACTCAGTTGTACACCAGACAGAAGAGGAGCACATTTATTCCACTGTTCAGGGAATGTCGAGATGCAGGAACAAGATTCAAACTGCAGTACCCAGCTGTCTTCAAGGTATTCTTCCCTGGAGGGATAAAAATCATATTTTAAGTATATGCTAAGGAGGAAATACAAAAGTTTATCCCACAAAATGTAAGCTGTGAAACAGAAGGAGATTCTGCTTCTTGTTCTGGTAATAAAGACCATAGAGAGACTGTACCTGTTAAACCTTTTCAGATTTTTCAGTGGAAAATGTTGGAGAGAAGGAGCACAAGAGTTGACTAGAAGAATTGAGAGTACATTGGAAATGAAGCAGATACAGGATTTCAGAGATGAACAGTAATAAAACAGTAACTTAATATGGGATTATTTGTGAAATATGAGAGAATAAGAACATCTGGAAATATTGGACTTTTCAGAATTTGTTGGATTTGTGGGGGACTGTAAAGTGTATGCTCTGCTTCATGTCATTAATGTTTGGAAAAGTGCTTTGGGGAGTGCAAGAGGAGTGAGAAAGTTAACTGTAAGTAAAGATCTTTTTTCTTAAATAGTCTTAATTTTGTGGCCTGTGGTTTTCTTTACGTGCTATAAAGTAATTGTTTTCAGTTATTTTTAAGTGTAATGTGGTTGTAAATGTGCTGCTGTTCTTTTTTTATTCTTTCTCCCTTCTCTCTTTCATCATGTTCAGTTTTAAGAAATGTAGGCACTATAATGTAAAAAAAAGCCTAGTTAAAAAGCATGATAAAAGAAAAATGTGCTTTTTATCATTCTTGCATGGGGAATGACTGGATTAAAAACCTTAGATTGATTTAGTTGCAAGTTTTAAGAGAGAGCAAGTAAATGAAAAAAGAATAAAGAAGTCACGACAACTGCTTCTAGTAACCAGCAATCACACCAAGCCTTGGAAAGTATATCTTTTTAATACACACCGACTAAGCGCTTTCACCAAATAATTGGCTTCTTCAGAGTTGTTGTGACTTCTTTATTCTTAGTTCTTTACCCTGGTTTGGGAGTTGTTGAAGTAAATGAAAAATCACTGAATATTATAAGGCTTGTTTCTAGCAAATACATGTATGCTCAGTAACAGTTCTGCAGCTGGTCTTCATGTTTCCATGGAAACAATCTGATAGAGAAACTGGCTGCCTGATTCTCATGTCTCAATGGAGCAATCTGATAAAAAGAAACTGGCTACAGTATGGTGGAGACTGGCTGAGGAAGAAAAGACAAGAAGTAGAGAGATAATGTTCTCTGAAAAACATTCCAGAGGTTTTCCCAGCTGGGAGAGCTATAAAGCTAAGACTAAACCCATCAGTACTTGGTAGAAGCACAGGCTGCACCATGCATCACTAACCTTTCCTTTAGGTTAACTCAAGTCTGTTGAATGTGGCTGTCAGTTTGGGACTTTTGTTCCTATTACAAGGGTACGACTTCAGTATTTGAAGGTGCACATAGCTTTGTGTGTTAGTTTTAAGTTAATTGGTTTTAAGAGGGTATTGGGGTCTGTTTATTCTATTTTTCTTTGTTTGAGGGCTTTCAGTAAAAGAAAAAACACACTGGGCAGCTGGAGAAATGGTCACCATACACTTTTACTGCGTTCCTAGTACTTCGGCATCAAGCCCTAGGAAAACAGTAAAAGTGGATGGTGACTGTTTCTCCAGTTGTTCAGTGTGTTTTTTTTTTTTTTTTTTTTGGTGAGTTAGTTCATGGAGTGGTGTTTTGGGGCTTTCAGTAAGTAAAATGTTTTATAAGATATGAAAAGAAACTGTATAAAAGTTCAACCTATCAAACGGTGTATGCATGTAACTTAAAAGCTGGAACTAGACATTTAACAAAAAAGATTTTATATATAAAAGGTGGGAATATTTCTGTAATGTCTTTAAATGTAAATGGCCTTACAGACAAATACAAAAAAGAAAGAGTAGTGAACTACATTAAAAAATGTAGAGTGCAAATAGCTATGCTACAGGAGCCGCACATGAAAAGAGATGAACATGTGAATTTGATAAAGAAATGTTTTCAGGATGGTTGCTCAGTAGAATATTTGGGGCAAAGGAAAAGAAGAATACTTATATTAATTGTAAGAGGAGCTCCAGTAGTGATAGAAGAGGGAAAAAAGATAGTAGCAGAAGATGCATAGTACTAAGGGGCTACTAGCTAGGGAGGAGGACTACACCGACATGCATTTACATCCCCCTAAAACTGCTAAGATGGCACTTAAGAAAATTTTGGGTGAAATAATCAGCTTTCAGCAAGGAATATTATTCGTAGGTGGAGACTGGAATTTGCAACAGTGAAGATGTGTCTGGGGGGGCCTAGAAGGGAAAATATAACAAAGGAGGGTAGATTTTGAAGAAATGTATAAAACTGTTTGGCATGGAAGCTGTGAATTCAGTACTATGAGTTTGGAGGGAATTTAAATATTACTTACAGAGATACAAAAAACTGGGCTAGTCTATATAGATTTTATGTCTCACAGGAACATGTTTATCCAATTTAAGGTCTTGAAATGCACCCTGTAACTATTTCAGATCATGCACCAATAGTAACTAAAATAAAAATGCAAGGTAATGAAACAAAAATGAGGCACTGGCACTTTTCCACCTATCTGTTGAAAAGAGAGGAATGTAAGGAATGGGTTATGGAATTAATTCAGGAGCTACTAGAGAAGATAGAATTTTCTTTTGAAAATATAGCTAGAGAGTGGGATAAAATTCAAGTGCAGTTTAAAATGAGGGTAGAAATAAAAGAAAGGGAGTTATGGTTAAGCAGTAACAATTTAGAAGATTGACAACTGTTAAAGTATTGCAAAATAGGGGTAATCTCTCAGGACAAGAAAAGGAGCAACTGCAGAATGCTAAACAGAAAATAAGAGATTACCTCGATAATATGGGTGAGTTTAGAAAGATTGCTGTTAAGTAATTGTTTTCTGATAATATTTCTAGAGCACAAAAACTTTTAGCACAACAACTCAGGGAAAAGAAGGTGGAATGGGCTGTCACCAAGCTTAGAGAACCTATAACAAGGAAGATAACAAGAGACCCTGTAGAAATAGTAGAAATATTTCTGAAATTTTATTAAAGTTTGTATAAAGCAGAGTAATGTGGAAATCAAGAAAAGGTACACATGGAAATGTTTATGGAAGAATGAAATATGCCAAGGTTAGAGGTAGATGAGGCTCAACTGGTAATAGGATAGGAGGAGATGAGTTAAAAATGGCTATATATAACCAATCTACATGAAACTCCCCAGGAATACATGGTATTCCTGTGGAAGTTCAGAAGCTAGGAGGACAAAGATTGATAAAGATTGTGAAGGTTTTATTTAACAGTATTTTAAGAAAAGTATCAACATCCTGGAAGAAAGCAGTGGTAGCTGTAATACCAAAAGAGGGTAAAAGTCCATCAAATCCAGCTTCATACAGGCCTATTTTAATACTAAACCACGATTATAAAATGTACGTCTGTAATGGCTAAAATGGCAAAAGTAATGCCAAAACTGATTGATATGAATCGGTGTGTTTTTTTGGAGGGGAGGCAAACGTTTGACAACATTAACAGAACATTGATGATCAGAGGGAAGCAGAATGTAAGAAAATACCACTTTTATTGGTGGGTCAGAGAAATTTGACAGAGTAAGCTGGGACTTTATGAGTACAGCAATGAAAGCATTTGCATTTCATGTAAAAAATATAAGGTTGATTAGAAGAATATATGAGGATTCGGAGGTTAAAATGGGGGGGGGGGGGTTGGCGATTCTCTCAGGTAATTTCTGAGTTTAACAGAGGAACCAGGCAGAGTTGTCTGCTTTCCCCTTTGTTTACATTATATTTGGAACCACTGGCAGAGAAAATAAGGGACTCAGAAATTCAGGGGTATAATTGGTATGGTAGTCAGGAAAAGCTGGCTCTATTTGCAAATGATATTTTATACATGACAAAAACCAGGAAGTGACATTATAGCGTTGTGGAGCATTTTAAGATCATTTCAGATTTTCTTGGGATACATAATTAATGAAGCTCACACAAAGGAAATAGCGGTACATTATGTATCCACATACGAAAATATCCATGTTTATGTGGACATGATAAAATTAAGGATTTAGGAGTATGGATTAGAAATGACTCTGTAGTGGCAGCTAAGGATATATGTGGGAAGAGACTAAACAGAAGGTAATACAAAAATTGAGAAACTGGAAGTTTTGTTATATGGATACTAAGATAAAGCCATTAAAATGTTTTTAATCCCTTTCGTCTTGTACAACAGGTCAGGCATATTTTTATCAACCAGAGGAGAAGCTGTGGATACGAATTAAAACGTGTTTAAAGATTTTATCTGGGAAGGGATGCTGAGGGTACTTATAGTAGTAATGAGAGAAAGATGTATTCCATTTGATTTGAGAATAAGTATACATGTTCCAATATTCAGGAACTAAGGGGACATTCACACCTGTGGGCAATGTAGATGTATCAAATTCTATCACACTGCATGGATGTTCTGGAGAGGGTGCTTGATAAAGGAATGCTCAGATTAGTAGAAAGATGGGAAATGAGCATGTCGTATTAAGATTCAGCACAACCAACCCATTGTTTGCAGTAAGACAGATACTTAAGATGAGGCTAGAAATGAGGAAGGAGTCCAACTAGACATTCCTAGAAGTTAGAAATTGAGCTAGAAAGGAAGCAGTGGAACAGAGTAACAGCTTCAAGTGTCTGGGAGGTGTGGTTGAAGAGAAGGGAAGACTGAATGAGGAGGTTAAAGCTAGATTCAGAGGGGCTGCAGCCAACTGGCACAGTGTTTCAGGGGATAGTGTATGACAGAAGAATGGCAATGAAACTTACAAGTAAAGTGTACAAAACATTGTTGAGACCAGTGCTACTGTATGGTGCAGAAACCTGTGCAGTAAAGGCAGTAAAGTTGAGGAAGCTAGAGGTGATGGAGATGAAGTGCCTGAGATGAGTGGTAGGATCCACACTGTGGGACAGAAGAAGAAATGACATAAGAGCAGAAGCCAAAGTAGCTATAATTACAGAAAAAAGTCAGAGAACAGGTTATGGTGGTTCAGGCACATGAGCAGGAAAGCAGAAGGCATTCTGGTGAAGCTTTGGAACTGACAGGAAGGAGGAGAAAACAAGGGCATCCAGAAAAGAGAATGATGAATTGTGAGAGAGTAGAGCTGAGACAGACAGGAGTGAGTATCCAAAATTGTTGGAGAGTGGCATTGAATAGAGAGAGATGGCGACAAGTGACACGACACCCCAAACCCAGGTAGAAGAATGGGGAAAAGGGGGTTAGATGATGACATTGCCAGCACAGAAAGCAGGCAGAAACAAATCTGCTCTTTATTTTGCTGCTGTCTTTTGCCTGTCAGTACTGCAGGTTTAACTACCTACCATGATACCTAATCTTTGCAAGTGAAGAAGGGGGTGCTTAACATTTGTTCAGATTAGGTCTCACTCTATAGAAATGCTTAAATGATGTCTTTTTACATACATAAAAGTGTAATCACCATTCTCCATGCACTGCAGTAAAATTATCTCTATTTTCTGCTTTCTTAAAGAAATATAATTCACAATCTCAACACACTTTTATCTTACTCTGTTGTAAATTGCCTGTGTTTGACTCTCGTAAAGGGCTTTTGCCAGCTGCTGTATCCTTATGTTATAATTTTGTGCAGTTTTCTGCACAGTGTTCTTAACGATAGTCTTCTAAAATGTTTTGATAGTAGAGACCTAATAGCTTTTTAAATATGGTGTGTCTGACTACCCTCCCATTAGAATGTGGTAAAGTTCTTCAGTAACTTGCTTTCTGCAGTGACAAGGAGGAAGAAATGCTAACTTTTTATAACTCTAAACAAGTTAGTTTTCAGATTTTTATCTCATACTTTCTCCTTTACTGTGCTCCATTTATTGTTTGTAGCAGTCCACTATCACCAGTTAAGTTTTTCTCTTCTTGTGTAACCACTTTCAGTTCTAAGCCAGTTTTTTTCCAGAGCTGCACTCCTTTATTCTGGTTTACTTTTTCTCATTGTTTTGCTGATCTGTGGGAGTTGGGTTAGCCTTTGAACTTTGCATTTCAAAGTCCATAGAAACCTCCTTACATTACATAGTTCAGTCACGTGCAATGTTTTACTGTTATCTCTGTTAGGTCACGCTGATATTGGACTAACTCTCCAAGTAGAGCAACAAAATAGACTTTAATCTACTAGCACAGAGGTCTTTTAAAGTGCATTGTTTCCTTTTTTTTAATCACTCTCAGCAGATTTGTGCCTGTTTAAGTTCGTTCAGTGATTTTTTTTCTCTATCTCTTTGCTAGTTTTCCATTAGCCCTCACTAATTCTTGGACTTACTCCATTCCCCTACCTCCAATTCCCACCACCCCCTCTTACTCTACATTTATACTTCGATAGCACCACCCACATATTCCTCAAACCAATACCATCAGTTGTCTCCAAAAGAAAAACTATCTGTAGAATTACTCCCAGTAGTAACACCCACACTAGTTTACCACCTAAGACACACTCTCAAACTTAATCCTTGCCTCCTATTACATCTCTACAACCAACCTAGTATCCTCCTAACATTTTTTAATCCTAATTTACATCAAGGATAAGACACAAGTTAAATAAAATGCCCCTAACTCAGATTATTGTACTGTTCCTCCTCTCTCTACTAGTCTTCATCACCAGTTATCAAGTCCACCTCCTTCAAATTCTTAGGATTTCAACCAGTCCTCACAAAGTTTATCAACATCTATCTAGCCTTTCTCTACAAACAAACCATATCTGATGTATTTATCTATAAATATCGCAAAACTAAGTATCCAAATTTATGATCAGATACCAAACCAAGACCAAAATGTAGTTGGCCACACTCTTCCCAGTGTAAAATATCAAGTCAAAAAATTAGTGGAGATATTTACCCCAACCCAGGTCCCATTAATCATATAACCATCACTTTTAGCCCCAAATTAAACCAGTCACCTAATACATCTTAACAAAAAACAAAACCCAAATGCATCTTACTAAATGTGAACCTAAGTAGTATGTGCAGTACAATCCATGATACACTCCTGGTGTAGTTATAGCTGCTAAAACCTGGTTAAAAAAGGATTAAAGGATAATGAGATCACCACCCCAGGATACAGTATACTCTGGCATGACAGACAAAATAAGCATGCAGGTGGTATAGTAATCATCCATAAAAAAATTCCCTAACCATCACTTTGCTTCCACAGGAAATACCAAACTTTAACAATGCTGAGCTTCTAATAACATGCCTAAAAATCAACAATATGAAAACTGTATGTTTAACATTTTATATACCACCAGGGAGTAACATTGATACTGCTGAAAAGATCCTGTATTGAAAATCCCAACAAATTAACCATGGAACTATAATGCTATGAGACTTGTATATAGACTGGCAACTCCTAAATTCCACTACCTACCCTGAATCCATAAAATTCTTCAACTTCAGACAATTAATGACCACACCTACTAAAATCAATAAAACTTCAGGGAGATACTCGGCATTAGACTGGATTCTTACAAACAAACCAAACTTTCAAAAGTCGGATACCTTACTGATAGGATAAGTGACCACATACCAACATAAAAACTCAAAACTGCTGCAAAGGCAAGGCTCCAGCTTCTCAGTTTAAGAGGTAATAAAATTCTGCAGCATTTGAAGAATGTCAAGACATAAAAACATATGCATATACACCTGAAGAAGCAAATAGTGAAAGTGCTTGTGTGCCATTAAAGTAGTGCTACTGTGGAACTTGGATCTCTGTACACCTGAAGAAGCAAATAGTGAAAGTGCTCGTGTGCCATTAAAGTAGTGCTACTGTGGAACTTGGATCTCTGTACACCTGAAGAAGCAAATAGTGAAAGTGCTTGTGTGCCATTAAAGTAGTGCTACTGTGGAACTTGGATCTCTGTTTTTATGTCTTGACATTCTTCAAATGCTGCAGAATTTTATTACCTCTTGAATTGAGAAGCTGGAGCCTTGCCTTTGCAGTAGTTTTGAGTTTATCTGTGGAATTTTCGTATTTATATGCAAGGGCACCTGGTTTCTATTGGGCTGTTTTTTCTTCACATACAAACATATGCCATTAGAACTTACCTTAACCTAGGTAAATGCATCTGTAATCAAATATGAAATACAAAATGAAACCAATTTTAGCAAAGATATTTTCAGTAAAACACTAAAACAATATAATTGTTAATTTAATATATATATATATATATATATATATATATATATATATATATATATAAACAGTATAATTGGAATGTACTTAAAGCCTCTAGATACTGGTGTAGAACACTTTAGTAACATATTGTTACAGACCCTAAATAATCTAGCAACAGTACGTAGTGAGTAAAGTCAACCCCACAGCGTGGCTGACAAAAGAAACAAAAAAATCACGATTAAAAGATATAAAGCATGGAAAATTTGGTATAAAAATAGAAGTCAGAATGCCTTCCAGCAATTTAGACATATTAGAAACCTTGAAAAACTCCATGTCAAACAAAATAAGCAAGCATACTTATACCAGCCTACAAAGTGACAAAATATAAAAACAACCCAGAACTTTTTTTGGTCATCACTAAATAAACTATTCCACTCTGGGAAGACCACCACTCACTCTCTCTCCAAAAACAGACAATACACACAGTTTAATTCCTACTTTATACAGTGTTTTCTCTCTCTTAGACACTAATACAGCTGCCCGTCTTTTTCTACCCCTGTCCAATCAAAACTACCCACAGCTGTTCAGTTTTAGTCTAGCACCGAACTCACTCATGATGAAGTTGCTAGAAGTCATAGCCTTCCCTGTGCCCATGCTAATTAATAGGTCCAAGGCAGAAAGATATATTTCATCACTGTGGAAAAATTCCTACATCATACCACTGCACAAAGGTGGCACATCTTCAGAGTTAAATTACTACAGACCAATAGGAATTCTCTCTTCCCTCTCCAAAATATTAGATAAATGCACCCATATGCAACTGATGCTGTACCTAACCTCAAATAACCTGCTCTTAGAAACACAACATGGCTTTAGGCCACAGCACCAGTACTACATTTTTCCAGTATAATAAACCAACATAGAAACAATGGTCTGCTTGTGTCTACTATATTCTTAGACTTGTCAAAGGCATTTGATACTGTTTCACACCAGCAACTGCTCGTTTGATTCAACTCAGTAGGACATTCGCACTACTCCATGTTGTGGTTTCTTAGTTACCTGTGTGGAAAGCAACAATCCGTTAAATGGCAACAAACCTACTTAACCTTTCAACCAGTTACTACAAGTGTCCCTCAGGGTTCTATCCTGAGTCCTCTCATTTAATGTATTTATTAATGACCTCCACACTGCCACTCACCATACTAGTTTTATTCAGTAGACTGTATTAATGTGTGTGGCCTCCACAATAAATAAGCTCCAAGACATTACCCAACAATCTTTCTCCTCTGTAGAAACCTGGCTCAAAGAGTCCAATTTACTCAACCTCAGTAAAACTAAGTTAATGCTTTTTACCTCAAGAAGTTGCCAAAAATCAAAAGCAATCTTTTACCATAAGTCAACAGATAATGCTGTCATTGAAACTGTAAATCACAGTAAACTTTTAAACATTATAATGGATGACATTTTTAAATATGACCAGCATATGCTTCACTCTGCATACCATTAAATCTACACACCAGAAACTTGACTTCCTTTGTAGATATAATGGATTCCTTACAGATACTGCTATTGCCAACTCTCTTATACACCGCTGTTATAATTACAAACTTAAAAACAAACTCAAAGAAAGAAACTTGCCTGCTGCTACAGTAAAATGGCTACATTTGACACCAATCTTCCTAATAGGACATGCCATTGTCATAGCTCAAAGCAATTAACCTGGCTTTTGAGCTACATAACTACCTAACATTTTCACAACTAACTACAGTACACAAACTCATTCTTCATTCAGAAGAATGTCCTGCACTGACTGCCCCCTGTCCAGCAAGAGACATCCACTCTAGTGCCAAATTCTTATTACTTAACAAATAAGCCAAATGTTGCAGGAGACTCGCTGTACATTGCTAAACTCTCGAATTGTACCCCCGCACAGATAAAACTCTCCGACAAACTCAATAGTTTTAAACCACTACTTAAACAAGAACTTCACCAATCCTGGTCCTGCACATGCTCTTCCACAAGGTTAAGATTTTGTGTTCACCATACGATACTATGCTCTGCCTATACCCAGTGCTTTTGATGAGGTTACGCCTATTTCTTCATTTCCAGACCACTAGCTATTCACTTTCTCTCATAGAAGAAAATTATGCAGTTTTCTCAAGTTAAAGTATTTGGTTCTGTTATTCATCTCAGTAAGATATGCACCTATAGTTTACTATAACAGTACAACGTCCTACAGAAACTATAGATGCATATATATATATATATATATATATATATATATATATATGCATCTATAGTTTCTGTAGGACTCTGTACTGTTATAGTAAACATGTCCAATAAATAGTATATTCTTCCTGGACTGGCATTATTTACTGAGTTTAAGTGCCATTTGGTTTGTGTTGTCATCCAGAAAAATTATTAAAAAAAAAAGAAAAAAAGATAAATACTTTTATGACCTCTTCCCAGCAGTATACAGAGAAAAAGTGCACTGAACCACTTCAGACTTCTTAGCCAATCCATTTGCAGTTAGAATAAATCAAATATATTGATCATATTGATGAATGTTGTAGTTGCCTTAGCTGTACATTTATATCCTGCCAAGGATACAACAGCCAGCCAGCTTCCAAATTTTTAGGGCACCTTCTACATGGCTAAACTGCGAGGCAGCTCAAGCTGAGCTAACTAAAAGACAAGGTTGGGCATGAAACCTTTCAGAGCTTTACTGCCACCAAAAGAGTACACCGTTCAGAAGCTTTCGAGGATCGATTGTCAGCTTGTGCTTTCCTATGATGGGCAGATAGGTTTCCTTTGGGAGGCTTACTTTTTCTAATTTTGTTGATGTTTAATCACTTATCTCACAAGGAAATTTATTTTAAAGCTTGGAGTGTTGTTTTAAAAGACTGTTCCAAGACTGTAACATACTTTTAAACAAAGCTCTCCTTTTTTTCCTCAGTTTAAATGTGGTGTAAAGTAACTGAAAGTGATTTTTCTGTGGAAAAAAGTGTTTATTTTACTTTTGTGGGGCTGTCATAGTATTTTAAAGTGTTTTTTTGCTGTGTTTATTTAGCTTTTGTGGACTGGTAGTGTTTATTGGCAATTGCTGCTTGGCTTCCCTGGGAAAGAGGCACCATTTTCATCTTGACCATGGAACAGACTGACATTCCCATGGTCAGTCCTTTTTCCAGCCACAAAAAGAAAGGAAAGAATTTGCCACTATAGCAGGCTACCAGTTTGCCTTAGCTCCATGTGAGTGAATCTGCTGTGACTGTTGTATCTCGACCACTCATCTTTTACCCCCAGAATTCCCTGGTGTCTTAACGTTCACAAAACCAAGGACAGTTCAAGTCTGAAAGACTATTCAAGAGACTTTGTTGACCACCCTGTTATCTTGGCCCTTTTTTTTCTTCCAGGAAGTCTGAATCTCCATTTTTCTCTTTGGCAACAGATTGTTTCAGATAAATGGTTCTGAAAGGTATTCATCAAAGTTACAGATGGCAGTCGGAGGAAATTTCTCTTTTTCGAGGGGATCATTCCTCATCCTCCAGATCAGATTTTTTTTTTGTTTCCACCAATTATTTATCCCTTGTTGTCCCAAGGAGTGATAGAGCCTGTTCCCCCTTCCCATGTTTGGAAGTGGCTTTATTCAGGGATGTTCCTAGTGCCAGAGAATGAAAATACTTGGAGACCAGTTCTGGATCTTTCTTTCCTAAACCCATTTTTGATCATGCCCACATTCAGAATGATGTCTCTTCAGAACCAGTTACCTCTTTTTCCTCTTTCAAGTGTCCTGGCACCACTAGACTTAAAAGATGCTTATCACATCCCTATTCATCCAGACTTTCCATGTTCCTTAAATGTTTTGTGTGTCTGGATCACATTGTCAGTTCTCTGTCTTACCATTTGGGCTCTCCACTGCACCAGCAGTGTTCACAAAGTGCCTAACCGCAGTTATACATTGTAGGCTACAGCCTTTCTAGATTTTTCCATATTTAGACAACTTGCTTATTTTTGCAGAGCCTTTTTCAAAGTGACAGGAATCTTTCTGTTGACTGAGATATTTCTTGCACAAGCTGGGATTCCAAGCAACTGTTTTCATCTCTTTCTTGATTCCTTCACACAAGATTCTGTTCCTGGGATATCAACTAGACACCTCAGTTCCACAGCTAGGTCTTTTTCTGTGGTTTTCTACTCAGACTTAGCCACTACGAGGAAATACCTCTGAATTTTGGGTCTCATGGGATCTATGACTCTCATGATATCACTGGCAAGACTCCTCATGAGGAAGGTACAGTGGTGTCTGAAATCTTTGTTCCCAGCATTGACACCTTTTATCTTTTCAAATCCCAGTGCTGAGGTTTGTCAGAAGATAAATCTTTTGTTGGAGACAACAGATATTCTTAAACCTGTGTCTTCCATTCTCCCTCCCTGCTCCAAAGCAGTTGTTCACCACAGACGCTTTGGACTTTGCTTGGGGAGCAGTTTCAGGAGGGATAAAAGTGTAGGGGATGTGGGACACCAAGGATAGATGCAAGCACATAAATATCAAGGAGATGCTTGCCCTGATCAATGTGAACCATTTATGGTCCCCAGGACGTCTTAAAGTGGTTGCAGACAATACCACAGTCATGTGGTATGTCAGCAAGCAAGAAAGAACTTTGCAGACTAACCATGTTAGCTTGGGACATAGATTTACAGCACAGTCTTGCTATACAGGTATCCTATGTTCTGTCAGAGCAAAATTGTGTGGCAGACAAGCTGAGCAGGATCAGGGCAGACCCTCACAAATAGAAATTAGATCTGGGGTCTTCCAAGATTTGATCCATCTGTGAGGATTTCCTCAAGTAGATCTCTTTGCCAACTCAATCAACGGTCAGCTGGCAAGATTCTGTTCCAAGACTCGTGCAGGAAGGCCCGGTAGACAGATGCATTTTCTTTTCCTTGGACAGGAATGCACCTGTATACTTTTCTACCCTTTCTACTAATATCCAGGATAATTCTTGAAGATTCAGGAGGGAATCCCCCAAGATCATTGTGGCGACTCCCTTCTGGCCCATGCAGCTTGTGGTTCTTCCTTCCTTTGGAAGATATTGACTGCAATTACCACAAACTTCTTCACAGACTAGATCTGCTCACACAAGAACAGGGTTGTTTGAATCACCCTGACATCAGTCAAATTCAGATGATTGCCTGTGTAATAGTGTCTTAATTCTTTTTATTCGCCTGCTTACTGAGGGCGAGCAGGAGGTACTAATGGAGATAAGAATGCCTGCTCCTAGAAAATCCTGTATTAGTAAATGGAAAAAGGTTTCTAATTGGTGTCAACAACATAACCAGCACCCATTCAGGGCTAGTTGTTCTTTGGTTCCACAATATTTTTATGGGTTACTATCCTATGACTTTTTTATTTCTCTATCAAAGTTAATTTATCAGCCATTTCGGCATATCTGCCCATGGATCCTCCTCTTTCAGTGCAGTCTAATGTTCTGATGTCAGAATATTCTTGAAAGCATTTTGCATAACAGGCTTCCAAGCAAACGTGTAGCACCTCCTTGGAATCTTAATTTTCTGTTAGAGAAGTTACCACTTGCTCTATTTGAACCAGCTAATGAACCAGCTAATCAGGGTGACTTGAGGTTCTTAATGTGGAAAATAGTTTTACTGATTGTTCTGACCTCTGCAAGAAGGGCATCTTAGCTGTAAGCTCTTATGGTGAGTCAATGATATTTCATTTTCCATATGAACAAGGTTTCTTTGAGAACTAATCCTTTTACACCTAAAGTGGTATACAAGTTTACTTCAAGACCAACTATCCATTCCACTGATGTTCATTGTGCATACAGCTGCAGTAATCACAGATGGGTTTTCTGCCGTCAGGCGGGTCCTCGGTTGGCCGAATTCCAAAGTCTAGGTCCGGCGTTGGTTGTTGTCACTTTCTTTCCTGACGTCAGTGCGACAGGGGTATATAAGACACAGCCGATGCCATATTCTTCAGTCTTTTTTGCCGTGCGGTGCCCGAAGCAGAAGCAGTTCGCAAGTGCCGGTCGGCCAGCTCCTGAAATTACGAATAATTGGAAACCGAAGTCTTCTTTAAAGCTGAAACTTTTCTTGCCTCAGACCGATGTCAGACAAAGTTAACAATTGTATTTCTTGTGGGAAGCAAATACCGCATAAGGATTTCCATTCCCTCTGCATACCTTGTTTAGGCCCAGACCACGACGTCTCTGCCTGTCACTTTTGTGCTACTTTCAATAATTTTTGGTAAAGCCTTTGATTATAAAATGTCGCCGGATATTTGTCCAAAAACGCAAGGACAAAGACCGACACCACGCCAAAACCGGCTACACGTGTCTGTTCTCAGCGACCTGACTACCGACGACACTTCTTTGGAGGTGTCCTCTGTAACCAAGACCGCAGGTACATACCCAGACTACAACCACGAAGCCACTGTGAGTGTTGAGCCTCCTAATGTGGACAGGTCCACTTCCACCCATGGTGTCTTTAGACCCTCATCTTCCTTCTCCATAAAGGCCTTTACTAAGTCCAAATCAGCCATGCATCCCAAGAGGCCTGTTGCACAGGGCCCATCTCCACGCCCCATGCCTAAAAAGCAGATGCTAAAAATGGCTGAGGATTTAATTACTCTTATCAGGGGTTCTCAACCCCCTGCAGACAAGAGACTCAGAGTGGAAGAAGCGTCTCCCTCTTCTGACCAGGACTCCATTTTTTCAGAACATTCTGATGAAGAGGAACACTGTTGAAGATTCGGATGCTGAGCAGTCCATTCATTCTGTATCTCCCCCAGAGGATTTCTCTTTTGGGAAACCTTGCACACCTTGAGGGAACACTTCCATTGGGAAGGCCAAGACTTTTCTGATTCCAAGAAAAGACTTAGGGAATTTCTTTTGTTACATCAGCACAGACCTCTGGCGATATCTCCTGTCTTGGACATACTTGATGATGTTTTTGCCTAAATTCCCTGCCTCCTGCCCCAGCCAAGCCTGATAGGTACTACCGAGTTCCTAACTCTCACCAATTTCTTTACAAAAGCCATAATGCTGACCCTGAAACCATTTCTCAAGGCCCCAAGGGAATGAAGGCCTCTACTGCTAAGAATCCACTACCTTCCGAAAGAGAGTCTAGATCCTTAGAAAGGTGGGGAAAAAGGTATATACCTCAGCCACCCTAGCCATGAGGGCCTTAAATTGTCAGTTCCATATGCTTAAATATCAGCAGTTTCTGTTATCACAATTAAGAAATAAAATGTCTCAACCTGAACAACCAGATTTGAAGGAGTTGCAGGATATGATGCATAGTGCAGAACAAGTGGGTAAACACACCTTACAATGTGGCTATGATGCCCTAGAGGCCTCAAGTAGAGCTGCTGTGACAGGATCAGTCATTCAGACATGCCTGGCTTAGGGAACAAACCTTGCCTGACCATGTTAAAGCTAAGCTACTAGATGCTCCTTTACAAAAGGATGCACTATTTGGTACTAATGCTGAGGAGATACTACGGAAAATGGAAGAAAAAGCTAAATCTATGCAAACTGTCAAAGCTTTTCTACAGGTTCAACCACCACGTTTTAGCAGAAATTGGCCTTCAAAGAACTGGTCCTTTCCAGCCACGGACAAGCCACAAAGAGGTAGATACAGGCGCACAAGGGGCAGAGGACAACCTCAAGGATCATATAGAGGCAGACAATGGCAAACTCCAGCACCAAGAGGTGGCGAAGACAGTGCACAGCAATACAGGAAACAAACCCAATGACTTCCCCCTTTTCATGCCAAGCAAGTCTCAGCTGACAGCACCCTTGGGAGGAAAGCTGGCATTATTTACAAGAAATTGGCATATTATCACAACAGACAAATGGATCCTGGACATTATAAACAGAGGCTACAGATTTCATTTTCACACTCTTCCAAAAATGAGAGGCATGCCGAACCTGCCACACAATCAAAGGGCAGAGGCTCAAATACAAGTTTCAAAGCTTATGGCCATGAAAGCTATTCAAGAGGTACCTACTCACGAACAAGGTCAAGGTTTTTATTCCAGACTTTTTCTGGTACCAAGGAAAGGAACCGACTGGAGACCCATTTTGGACTTATCCATCCTAAACACATTTCTACTCGTACCAAAATTCAAGATGCTCACATTACAGCAGCTTCTTCCCATGCTGGGCAAGGAGTTTTGGCTGTTAACATTGGACCTCAAGGAGGCATACCTGCATGTCCCAATCAGACAAAGCTGCAGAAGATACCTCAGATTTCTTGCGGGTTCAATCCACTATCAATTCTCTGTATTGCCCTTTGGCTTATCTACTGCGCCCAGAGTATTCACGAAATGCCTGGCATCAGTAATTGCCTACTGCAGACTTCAAGGGATACAAATTTACCCTTATTTGGATGACTGCCTGATCCAAGCGGACAACAAGCACATACTTCTGGAACATCTGGCTTATGTAACACGGTTATTGAATTCTCTGGGATACACAGTCAACAAAGAGAAATCCAGGCTTACACCATCTCAGAAAATAACTTTCCTGGGTGCCAACTTGGAAACAAACACCCAGATGGCCTATCTTACGCCAGAAAAACAAGGGCAACTAACTCATTACTTCAAAATACTAGCAAATTATACCAGGCTCACTGCAAGGAAAATCCTGCAGGCTCTGGGCTTCATGGCATCTTGCATTCTTCTAATCCCATGTGCAAAGTTGCATATGAGGAAACTTCAATGGTACCTAAAAAACCTATGGTCTCAACACAGCCACAGTTTGAAAACAATAATACCAATAATCCCATGTTTGCAAAAGGAATTTCTATGGTGGGCCCAAGCATGCCAAACAAACACAGGTCTTCCATTCTGCAAGCCTCAAGCAAATCAAGTCATCACAACAGATGCCTCAGACTATGCCTGGGGGGCGCACATGACAGACAGGTGCATTCAGGGCAAATGGTCCCAAAAGGAAAAGCACCTTCACATCAATCAAAAAGAAATGCTAGCAGTGATAAATGCAATTACAATTTTCAAGGACCTCCTGCATCCAGGGCAATTATTGATAAGAACAGACAACACCACAGTAATGTGGTACATAAACAAACAAGGTGGAACACATTCATACCCCCTGTGCAGGCTAACCATGTCACTTTGGAACTTGGCTCTGGAATGGCAAATTGAACTACAAGCACGTTACTTGCCAGGATTGGAAAACACGCTGGCAGACAATCTAAGCAGAAATATGACAGATCCACACGAATGGAAGTTGCATCCTCAAGTGTTTACAGAGATAATCCAAGTGTGGGGAAGACCAGACATAGATCTCTTCGCCTCCCACAGGAATCATCAATTGGAAAAGTTTTGTTCAAGGACCTTTCACCCAAAGGCCTGGAGAGTGGACGCCCTTTCATTCAGTTGGACAGCATGGACAGTTTACGCTTTCCCACCTTTGCCTCTTCTACCCAAGGTGCTCTTGAAAGCAAGAGCAGACAGAACAAAGATGATACTGATTGCTCCAGACTGGCCAAGACAACACTGGTACCCACTCCTGAGGAGCCTAACACATACTCCCCCCTGGACCCTACCTCTAATGCCTCTTCTACTGACTCAGCACAGCTACAAAACTCTTCAGTCAGCTGAAAACACTCAATCTGGCAGCATGGAAAACTCCTTAACACCACAACAGACCCTACTCTCCAAAGAGGTGCAGGATGTCATTTTGGAGGCCAGAAGGCCATCTGCTAGAAAGGCTTACTCCGCAAAATGGAAACGGTTTTGCGTTTGGAATGAGAAAAAAGGCCAGGATCCTAGAAAACTGAATTTGCCTCAGATATTACAGTATCTAGCCGAGCTGTTGAACAGTGGACTTTCATTTTCCTCCATAAAAATTCATGCCTCAGCCATTTCTGCAGAGTACAACACTGATCCACCCTTATTCTCTCACCCACTTTTAAGACAGTTCCCCAGAGGAGCTAAGAATATAAGATCTCCAAGGAAACAACCAATACCAGCCTGGGATCTTAACTACATTCTAGAAAAATTAACATTACCTCCCTTTGAACCAGCTGCCATAACAGATTTGCAATATTTGTCCTGGAAAACAGCTTTCCTTCTGGCCATTACCTCAGCTCGTAGGGTTTCAGAACTACAAGCCCTCATGGCTGTGCAGCCCTTTCTCATCTTCCATCAGGACAGGGGTTTCCCCACGCCCGTCATTTATGCCTAAGGTAGTATCCAGGGTAGCTTTAAATCAGGCCATACACTTAACTACCTTTTATCCCAATCCTCAAAACAAAGGGGAAAGGCTGCTACATTCCTTAGACATCCATAGACAGCTACGTTACTATTTGGACAGAACACAGCCCTTCAGGAAATCAGAACAACTTTTTGTGTCCTATGCTGTACGAGCTCAAGGGAAGCCACTTTCCAGACAGACAGTTTCAAAATGGATAGGACATTGCATATGGTTTTGTTACTCCTTTCATGGCAAACCTGTTCCTACAGGCATCAGATCCCACTCCACAAGGGCCACAGCTACCTCTACGGCCTTCCTCAGAGGAGTCCCTACCAAAGATATTTTGGAGGCAGCCACTTGGAGTTCTGTGCATACCTTCACAAAACACTACCACCTGCCTTTATACTCCAAAACTAGAGCAGGCTTTGCCACTGCTGTGTTGCAGGGCATTCTGGCTGCTCCCAGTTCCACCTAGTGCCTACCACCCTGAGCGTAGCTTTGGGATTCTACCCATCTGTGATTACTGCAGCTGTATGCACGATGAACATAGTACAGTTTTGTACCTACCATAAATGTAGATGTTAGAGTGCTAATACAGCTACAGTACAGGATGTTCTTCGTTTTCCATTGCTGCAGTCCTTACTATTGGGTATAGTCCGCGTCCAGTCGGCCCGAATACCAGAGTATAAGGCTGACGTCGGTCAGGGCGTCATAGACTGACTCAGGGTACTAATGCGCATGACCGACGTCATATCCTCAGTCTTTTTTGACGCATGGTCCGATGCAGAAGCAGTTTTGCGAGTGCAGGTTGGCGTTCTGAAATATTTCCGAAACCGGAGTTTCAGACCGAAACAGAGTTGGCTAAGTACCCCGTTGGGGAACATTTTGGTTTTTTCTTGCCTCAGTATTTTACCGGAAGTCAGAAAGGGGCCTAGGATTTTACTCTCGCCTGTTCCTAGTACCAAAGAAGGGGAACACGTGGAGACAATTTTGGATTTATCTCTCCTCAACACTTTTCTGGACATTCCCAAGTTCAAGATGTTGACGTTACAACAGCTTTTACCTCTGCTGGGCAAAGATCACTGGATGGTAACTTTAGATCTCAAGGAAGCTTACCTTCATGTGCCTATAAGGCTAAGTTGCAGGAAGTATCTGCGGTTTCGAGCTGGAAATTCTCATTATCAGTTCTCTGCATTGCCCTTTGGCTTATCTACTCAGAGTATTCACAAAGGTTCTGGCTCCAGTGATAGCTTACTTCAGGCTTCAAGGAATTCAAATCTATCCTTACTTGGACGACTGCCTGATTCTGGCTCAAGAAAAGGAACACCTTCTACAGCATCTGGAATATGTTATAGCAGTGCTAAGATGCCTAGGGTATTCTGTGAGCGAAATAAAGTCCAGTCTAGTACCCTCTCAAGACATGTGCTTTCTGGGTGTGAGACTGAATACAGCAGCCCAGATGGCCTTTTTAACCCCGGACAAACAAAAGAGTCTGTCACTTTACTTCCATCAACTATCTCATCAGTCCGTGCTGACTGCAAGGACAGTCCTTCAAGCATTAGGGTTCATGGCATCTTGTATTCTGGTGCTTCCCAATGCCAAACTGCATATGAGGAAGCTACAATGGTATCTCAAATGTATGGACACAGCACTGCCAGGATTTGGACACTGTCATTCAAATAATACCTTGCCTTCAAAAAGAATTCTTGTGGTGGGCTCAGGAATGTCACCTAAACAAGGGACTCTCTGTGACCCGGCCAGAGGCAAGTCAGATTTTAACGACAGATGCCTCGGACATTGCTTGGGGAGCTCATCTAAATGGAAAGTGGATACAAGACAAGTAGCCTGCCAGACTACAGCATCTACACATCAACATGAAGGAGATGTTAGCAGTCCAGTTTGCATTAATGGCTTTCAAGGAGTTACTTCTTCCAGGGCAGGTGTTGATTCTAACAGACAACACAACTGTCATGTGGTACATCAACAAGCAAGGGGGAACACATTCTTATCCTCTATGCAGGCAAGCAATGATTTTATGGGAGACTGCGCTAAGCTTGCAACTAACTCTTCAGGCAAGGTTTCTGCCAGGAGCACAGAACTCCTTAGCAGATGTGTTAAGCAGACAAATCATGGATCCCCAGTGGAAAGTGGATCAACATGTATTTCAGAAATTGACAGTGTCATGGGGAACTCCAGACATAGATCTGTTCGCTTCTCCACTAAACCACCAGCTGCCAAAGTATTGCACAAAGGGGTTTCATCACACAGCTTGGAAAGTGGATGCTCTGTCTTTCAGTTGGAAAAACCTTCATGTGTATGCCTTTCCACCTCTGCCTCTTCTTCCAAAGGTACTATTAAAGGTCAGACAAGACAGGCCAAGGATGATTTTGATAGCTCCAGATTGGCCTCGGCAACACTGGTACCCACTACTACAGTCTGGTAAAGAAGCCTCCATGGCCTTTACCTCTGATTCCTCATCTGTTATCTCAGAAGGACGGTCATCTGCTCAATGTCAAGCTTCACTCTCTTCATCTAACAGCCTGGCATATTCTGTGTTGAAACACAGCAGGTCTCAACTTCCTCAACAAGTTTTAAATGTGATTATGGAAGCTAGAAGACCTAGTACAAGGAGAGTCTACGCAGAAAAATGGAAGAGATTTTTATTTTGGAGTACAGCAAAGAATTTGGAGATTTCTGAGCCTAATTTGAGTGTGGCTCTTCAATATCTTACTGAGTTATTGGGGTTTGTCCTTCTCTTCCATTAAGATTCATGCTGCAGCAATTTCAGCTCACTATGATTGTGATCCACCTTTGTTTTCGCATCCTTTGTTCAAGCAGTTTCTTAGAGGGGCAAAGAATATAAGACCCCATGAGCTCCTACTCCTGCTTGGGATCTCAATTTTGTGTTGGAAAAACTTACTCTACAACCTTTTGAGCCTGCAGCTACTGCTGAATTGAAATACTTGTCATGGAAGACTGCTTTTCTGTTGGCTATTACTTCTGCAAGAAGGGTGTCTGAGTTGCAGGCCCTTATGGCAGTAGAGCCCTTTTGATTTTCCATAAGGATAGGGTATCATTACGTACTAATCCTTCCTTTATGCCTAAGGTGGTTTCTAGTGTGGCTTTAAACCAAACTATTCATTTGCCTTTTATGCAGACCCTCAAAATAAAGGGAAAAGATTTTGCACACTTTAGATGTACACAGGCAATTGCGTTATTATTTAAGCAGGACTAAGGATTTTAGGCAGTCTCAGCAGTTGTTTGTTTCTTTTGCGTTGAGTTCACAGGGCAAGCCTGTGTCAAAACAAACTATTTCTAGGTGGATTGGCTTTTGCATTGCATTTTGTTATTCCCATCATGGCAAGGAGATTCCAGCTGGGATTAGGCCTCATTCCACTAGGGCTACTGCCACTTCAACAGCATTTCTAAGGGGGGTGGCAACTAAGGATATTTTGGAAGCAGCTACTTGGAGTTCAGTGCATACTTTCTCTAAGCATTATCACCTTCCTATCTACTCTAAGTCTAGGGCTGGTTTTGCCACAGCTGTTTTGCAAGGCATGTTGTCAGCTCCTACTTCTTTATGATTTGCCAGCCTCCCTTACCTCTGCTTTGGGATTCTACCCAATAGTAAGGACTGCAGCAATGGAAAACGGAGAACATAGTACGGTTTTGGAGCTAGCAGAAATCTAGATGTTCGCGGATTCCATTGCTGCAGTCCCCTCCCTCCTTCCCTCTGTGTTTAGGTGTGGTTGTGTAGGTGAGTTTACATGCTTATATTTTTGTATATATTCTTGTATATATTGTACATGTTTTTGGTGCAGGTATTTTGGGACTTGTCTTTTTAGGGTCTTCTGACATCTGGGGCAAGAAAAGACTGAGGATATGACGTCGGTCATGCGCATTAGTACCCTGACGTACTGGCGTCAGGCTAATGCGCCCTGACCGATACTCTGGTATTCGGGCCGACTGGACGCGGACTATACCCAATAGTAAGGACTGCAGCAATGGAATCCTCGAACATCTACATTTATGGTAGGTACAAAACTGTACTTTTCCCTCCCTCCTTCCCCTCTTGGTAAAGGCCTAGTGGCTAACACCTCCTCATACAACCTGATTGGGTTATCCTTCTATGGTGTATTTGCTTGCAACTACTGATTTTTGAATATATTGCATTGCTTGACTATATATATATATATATATATATATATATATATATATATATATATTGCCTTCCTTCTGGGGGCACCTGACATCTGGGGCAAGAAAGACTGAAGAATATGGCGTCGGCTGTGTCTTGTATACCCCTGTCGCACTGACGTCAGGAAAGAAAGTGACAACAACCGACGCCGGACCTAGACTTTGGAATTCGGCCGACCGGGGACCCGCCTGACGGCAGAAAACCCATCTGTGATTACTGCAGCTGTATTAGCACTCGAACATCTACATTTATGGTAGGTACAAAACTGCTAAACCTAAAAATGAGGTAAAAGGATACTCTATACCTTGGATGTCCGCAGGCAACTCCAGTACAATCGTGATGGAACTAAATCTTTTAGATCTTCGGATCAACTGTTCATTTCTTGTGAAGGTGTGAAAACGGGACAACCTGTGTCAAGAGACTATTTCCAAATGGTTATTAAAGGCTATTAATTCATTTTTGTTATACTCTCCATAATAAAACTATTTCAGGCAGGATTGAAGGCACATTCTACCAGGATCTTGTCTTCATCTATGGATATTTGGAAATGGTTAGATTCTAGAAGTATTCTAAAAGGTGATTCTTGGTCCTCTATATATACTTTTACAAAGTATTGTAAGCTTGATTCCTTCTCTTAGTCCAAATCAGTCTTTGCTCCAAATCAAGCTTTGTTAGGACTATTCTCCAGGGGCTCCTGGACTCTTCTCCTCCCACCTCGCAAATGTAGTTAGCTAAGGTAATCTACCCATATAGTTAAACAGTGATCAATATGATGAACAAAGTACAGATGTGCAAGCTAAACTTACCATAACAGTAGATGTTCGAATAATCACTGCTGCAGTAGCCGCTCTCTCCCTCCACCCCCTTGTTTTTATGCCAGGATGTGTACTTTTTTTCTTCCTAGCATTGCCCTTTCTGGGCTAAGCCTCTGTCTGTTCAGCTCAAGCTGCCTGAGAGTTTGGTAGGTGGATGGTGACCTGAAGCTGTGGACGTTGGCTGGTTGTTATATTCTCATTAGGATATAACCCATATAGCTAAAGCTACTGCAGCAGTGATTATTCAAACATCTGTTGTTATAGTAAGCTTAACTTACACAACTGTACTTTCTTGAACCAAAGATTACAGTTTTCAGACATATTGGCTCCATCAACAACATATTTCAGAAACATTTCTATACAAGGTATTTTAGAAGCTGCCACATACTGTTGCTTGCACTTTCCCAAGCAATTGGCAACACAGTCTAGAGGTAGGATAAGTTGTGTTAAGTTATACTACAAAGGATTGTGCAACTGTCTCACACATCCAGTTAATGCTTGTGAATTAATCCAAATATTTGACTGTTCCTGTACAAGGCAGCACAGCTGTCTATAAAATAACTTTACCAAAACCGTTAATCCTTGAGAGAGGTCTCTGTAACATTGCTTCATTTTCTCCAATTACATTGCAGTGCTCTTTCATTGAAAAGAGCAAGCTTTTTTTCCAGTCATATCTCCATGCATGAGAAATAGCTGAAATACCAAAGGAAAGTTCCAAGCAGTGCTTACTGTGTGAATGACTCCAGCACTGACCAAGATTCTATTTGGAAATCCAGCACACCACCAGCATTAGGTCTTCATAGTAATATGAACTTGGATGATGGTGAATGTGATGTGTGATAAAAAGCATATATGATGAGTGTTCCCAAATGATGAGTACCTCTTGCAATCACCTTTCTTCTAAGATCTGCTTTTTGGTCTAACCCTTTTGCAGATCTGTACTATATTCAGGTTGCCCTTCACAGAAATACTGCCTCTGAAATGCATAACTTTTGAAGGCTTTTTAGCCTAGGACCAGATTAAATTAATTGGAGCAGTTCAGGGTGGTGGTGCATCGCTCACCACCATGGAGCTAGAAGGTTCCTCAACACTGAAGTTTGTAGGGCAAGCATAAGGGTGAATCATATTTCATCATACTGTGTTTTGATAGTGTGGTGGGGTACCATGGGCAGCGATCTCAAAGAAAGGAAGCAAGTGGAAAAACTAAAAGAAAAATACAGTACTGGAAAGCTGCCAACTGTATAGTCATGTTTCACAAAAACACGGGTCTTGAATAAGATATAATACGTGCTTTGTATACAATGTGTCTGTAAAATAAATTAAGCACTGGCTGTATCAGGCACACAAAATATATAATTTATTAGGATAAGCGCTGTAGTCTGGTGCACATCACCAGACTTCTTCAGACAAATTAATAAATAACCATGACACTTTTATATTAGCAGCTGATTCAAACAAACCAACTAAAAATCACATCTAATTCATCCATTAAAGGAACACTTGATCATTATTATGAATTTAAATCAAAAGGACTTATACAGAGATAGTACAAGACTTTTACATACTTTTTTAAATGTCCTTCACAATTAATAAATATACCTTCATAAAAACCTTATAAAATATAATACATAGAATGTTGGCTGACATCTCATCTATCGTAAACCTTAAACTTTAATGTACTGGTAGTAGATACCAGTTCATTTAGACCTGGGGGGATACTTACATTAGTAAAAATCTGCCATCATGTTTCCCTGGTCTCTAAATAAACTTTTCAAGGTCCTCCCCTGTTGTTATACCTGACCTGCTCTAAAACTACAAATTTAAAGGTGTGTTGTGGGTAAATTTTAATATGCCTATATAATGCATTTTTTTCGTTGGCCTGTCTGATTTCATACATGTGCTCATATACCCTCTGTGCCAATTTCCGTTTGGTTTTACCTATGTAAAATGCTGAACAGTCCTTGCACAATGCCAAATAAACCACTGCTTGGGAATTACAATTGTATTTTTGCCTAATTATTCTTTTGTCACAAACCTGAACGCAAGTTGTTGACAAAATGTGGTTACATTGTGAGCACATACCACAGGCTGTCATTTTACCTTATCCTACACTTACCACATTTCTCCAGGATACCTTTTAAATTCTGTCTTCTCCTGTAAACTAAATTTGGACGGTCCCCCAGGACATTACCCAAATTTTCTTGTAAGATATAGTTCCAATTTTTTCTGATGATCTGAATTATAAACATATCTCTAGAATTGACAGTTACAAAGGGACAAAAGGGAACACCTCATCCTAATAAAATTTTATCATTATTACCATCATTATTACTGCTATTACTTGTGCCAGGCATGTCCTGGTTATCTACCCCTTGTACATCTATTCGTTGAGGTTCTTCATACTCAGTACTATTTCTACTCGTATCCAAAATAGGTTTATATACCAGGGTTTGCTACTTGTAAATAACTTCACTCTTAATATTTTCAATCAACCCCACTGGGTATCTTTTCTCTCTAAACATTATAGACATTTTTTCGCATTCTTCCAGAAAGTCTTCATATTCCGAGACCATACGGGCTGCTCTTACTAGTTGCCCTTTTATAATCCCCCTTTTTTACATGTAAGGGGTGATTACTGGAAAAATCCAAAATACTATTTGAGTAGGAAGGTTTCCTAAAAATAGTAGACTTATACCCCCCTCTTGTTTTTTTAGAGACCATAACATCCAAATAGGATGTTTTTATTACAATCATATCCTAGATGAACTTCAAAAATTCTGTACTCAGATTAATGTACTCCAAAAATTGGGGAATCAGATCACATGGTCCATTCCATGCTACAAACAAGTTGTCCAAATACTGAACGTATAAGGATATATATTTGTAAAAAGGAGTTGGGAATAATATTTTCTCCCACCAGGCCATCACTGTATTAGCAAATAGCACTTATTCTAATAAATTATATATTTTGTGTGCTTGATACAGCCAGTGCTTAATTTATTTTACTCAGTTTTTTGTGTGATTTGTGGTGTTACAATATGTCTATAGCAAAATACATTCACTGCTGATAGTAATGGCTTCTTTCCTTTCAACTTTTCCTTGAATTGTCTTGTAGTCATGGCATTCTGTTGATGTCATTCATTTCATTAGTATTACTAACTAGTGGGATGTATACTGCCATCAATACCATATGTCCGGACAGTATACAAAAGCTTGTGTGCCTTCCTCCTGGGCTGTATGTCTGACTCATGACTTTTGCATGAAAGTACGTACTGGTAAATAAGCGAAGCATTGGTGCAAAGCTCTTTAGAACTTTCTTGCTGCTAGCCCAAGAAGAAAGACTAGGTATCTCCATTTAGTATGTTAGCCGTATAACCTATACCAGTTTCCCATTGTTATTTTTAAACATGATTATTAAATGTCAGTTTCCCATTGTTATGGGCAGGTAAATATCCCCACTGGGAATCCTTCCTGTTTCACTGATATTTTGACTGATTGGTAATATTTCGTGTCAGCAAAGAGAGGTAAATGTGACTGCATTAGGCAGATTCCCTACAGAGACCATCATTCCAAGTGTTTTTTGCTCAAGTTCTGAGCATAACTTTAGGAAGGGCTCCATTTGCAAGTCATTCATCTTCAAGACTATCAGTAGTCATTTAGGATCTCTAAAAATGTACTTGGAGAACCAAAGACTTAAGGAACTTGTGTAAGATAGGCTAGCCTCTTGGCCATCTCTTTCAGACATCCTTCAGTATCTGTGAATGAATATCAAGAAACCTAAACCTTTGGAAGTATCTGTTGTCCTGATGGCCCCAGATGTCTGTGTTGACATGCTTGATAAGCCATCAGACCACCAGTTTCAATTGTTTTTCCTACTATTGTGAACCTTGTTGTGGCTAGCAAGATCTATATTGTAGGCACATCCCACTCGACTGATTAGACTGAAGGTAAGACTAAGAAAAGGCTACCTCTGCTGATAATTTCTGAGGGACCAGAGAGCATTTCACAGATCCTTGTTTGAGAGGACATCCCTGCTAGATTTTGAGGTGCATCTCTGCCTCACATTCCTTAGATCACTGTCGCAATATTCCAGACCATTGGGTTATCTCAACCCAAGTAACCCTTGCAGGGAGTCTGTTTACCACAATCACATTTTCCACTCCTAGCAGACATCTGATAGAGCAATAAATAACAGTAGCGTTGAGAAAAGTAAAGGAAGGTTCCCCAGTGGGACACTTAACTGGACCAGTGTAGACCAATGGTACCAACAACCGTGCATAAAACTATCAGGTGTGATGCCTGCATTCAGCGTGGCGGCACATTAGTCTGAGGTTTTACGATTGTATCCACTTATGTACCCATATGCCTGTGGGCTTGGGTCATATGTCAGATGTATGGCTCTATAGAAGGTTTTGGCTTTGGTACCTTGGCTAGACATCCAGGTTATTTGGTGTGATAACTCCAGTGTTTGTGGAATACTGCAACATTGATCAGTAGGACATCTACTGTTATGGTGAGTTAATACATGGCTTTACTTTCCTGTTATTCCTCCTCCTGGTCCACAGCATGAGTAATGTAACAGCAGTAGGTCTGTTTAAAGCTCTGATGTGATTAAAGCCTCCTCAGTTCCTTTTTACTCCTTTAATTCCTCAAAAGAGGAAAAGAGAAGTCTTCAGGAGAAGAGGATTCAGCTAAATCTGAGGAATCGTCTTTAGCTTATTATTCACAGGTCTAATCCACCAGCAGGGTGTGAGTCAGAAGATGAAGACTCTCCTTTAGAATAATTTTCTTTTGATGTTACTGTTTTTAAGGTTATGTAGCATTTTCACTGGGAAGGAAAGCAAGTGCCCCTTTGAACAGAAATAATCTTTCTGGTCCAGCTACTGCTGAGATTTTTAAAATCTCATGAAATTAAATATGCAGTTTTTTTCTCCTCTGTGTAAAAATTCCAGAGCAACTACCCTTCACAAGCAAGCCACTTCTTTCACAAAGATCAAAAATCTCAACAAGGTACTAAAAAGAATTGAGAGAAAACCAAATCAGATTTCAAAAGACCTAAAAGATACTTTTCTCACAAGCCTTCAGCCTTCAAAACGTATCACCCTACACACACACACACACACACACACACACACACACACACACACTTTCCAGTCTGCTGCTTTGGATATAATATCAAGTAAAGAGGTTCTGAGCATAATTCAGAAAGGATACAAACTAACTTGGAACCTTCCCCATCTCCCTCCTGGAATTCCTTAGGTTACTTCAAACCAAGAATTCATAGTTTTGCCTATTCTTCAAGGTCTGTACCATCAGGAAATCATAAAACTGGTCCCTCAATCCCACAGAGGACAAGGGTTTTACTCAAGATTCTTCTTGTTTCAAAAAAGGGTGTACATGGAGACCTAGTTAGAACTTGCCACCTCTAAACATGAATTCCAAAATTCAAGGTGATGTCAGATCTGCCTATGATCCTTCCTCAAGCTTTTTGGTTACCTGGAGCAGAAAGACTCAAATATTCACATCTATATTCATCCATACCATAGAAAATACTTGATATTGTTTTGGATTTAATTTTCATTTTTCTGCTTTCACCTTTGGTCTTTCTACAGCAACAAAGGTTCTTATGAAATGACATGCTCCTTTGATAGCTTTTTCCAGGCTCCAGAGTATTCACATGCACCCTTATTTAAATAATTTTTTAATCTACAGTTCTTCAAAAGACTGATTTGTCCAGGATCTTCAGTTCACTATAGATCTCTTTGTGTGTTAGGGTTTTACCATAAACATGAAGAAATCCACCCATCAACCATCATAAAATGTATTTATCTGGGATGCCTTTTTAACACTGATGATGGCTTTCCATTCTTGGGACAAAATACAGCTTTTGATTTTTTTATGTTCACTGTCTCATTCCCTTAGAAATTACCACATTGAGTAATATTGAGACCCATGGGGGTACATGGCTTCAGCTGTGCAAATAATACATTTTACTAGATGCCACATGAGAAAAATTCAGTGGTATGTCAACTCAGTTTATAGCACAGCACTGCCACCCCCTGAACTTCTCATTCCTTTTCTTGCCCTTTTTGACGTCTCTCCTCTGGACCAGTGATCAAAGAGTCTGTCCTACCACAGACACTGGTGAGGGGCATTCACTTGGAACACAGATAGATGTACACAGTATTTCCAGATGCAGCTGTCTGCACCAAGCACAATTTCCCTTAAGTGCACACAGGAAACACACTCCTATCCTGGGTCTGGGTTTCTCATCTCTCATTGGGCCCCAAATAAGACTCCACACTGACCACAGCTGTAGAGCTGAGTCCTCAGCTGAGTGTTCCAAACCAAGTCCTCTACCACCCTCTCCATGAAACCAGTGCTCTGTGTCCCTGATCCAGGTAGCTGACGCACACACTTTGAGGTTTGATTTACACACACACACACACACACACACACACACACACACACACACACACACACACACACACACACACACACCTGGGAAAGGCTGGTACAGATTTACCAACTGTGCTCACTCTGCCCAGACTATAAAGTAGGTACTGCCACCAGAACACTCCAAAGCCAGCTATGCTAAGGCTTTTATCAGGGTATCCAATTATATTTAGTAAAAGTAATACTAATACAAATGGTAGTGTTTGACCAATACAGCAAGGCTTTCAGAAGCGGCCACAGTGTCACCAAATAAATACTCTCAATGGTTAAAATATTCTCTAAAAGACCAGCCACAAAGAAAAGTTTAAATATATTTAATAATAAAAGAATATGAAAATACTAAATAATTATTTACAATAAACACCAGAGTTTCAATCGCAGGTAATGTTAAAAACACAGATGGGAAAGGTTCACACAGATACAGAAAAACAGTACTTAACTAATCTCTCTCTATTTTCCTGACTGATGTAAAGAATTACTGTCTCCTAGTTCACTTACTAGGGCAAGGCAAGATGAAGTGGGTATGTGGTCTTCCTTGTCAGGTTTCACAGACTGCCCTGAGACTTCTCTCTCATCTACTATAAAAACATTATTTCAGTACTGGATTACAGATTGACATGTGGTCACTTGACGTCTGGTTCCCACACTACCCCCGTTGCTAGAAACTGAGCCAGAATCTTACACATATGCAATACCATACACAGAGCTTTGCTAAGATGTGGTATAGCATTTGGAAGCTAGAAAACCATTTCAAAAACGTCTACCCTTCTAGGGTAGCAATTAGTTTACCTCCAAGGATAATACAGTATGATTTCTAGTTCTGGTTGTCTCTGGCTGCAGTCAGAACTGTAAGATAAAATATTTATGGCCTAAACCAGATAATTTAATTTCAGACTATTTTTCAAAGTTAGCTGGACGGAGATTAACCTCTTCTCTCCCACTATCCTTTGTATCATAACTGTTTAATGTATTGTAACAGTCTGGCTTAAAGGTGTATTTCTTTTCTGTCCAGCAGGACCCACTGTTGGTACATTTTTAACACAAGCACCTGTACAAATCAGTTTGAAATACAAATGTCATATAATTCTTTACAAAACTCTATGCTGGCTTATGTTCCACATCCACTGCCCTACTTCTCCTGGCATAGCTGTCAATACCTCACATCATCACACCCTTTGCAAAGAAGGAATTTCTTTGTTGGATTGACCAGATGTCCGTCAACCAAGGAGTAACTTTTCTTGTTCACACTCCCTGTCATGATGTCTCCACATATGATTTAGACCTGGCTTGAAGATTCTCTCTGTAGATGTAAAGGTCCAGTAAGTGTCAGTAAGGTATGATAGATTCAGAAGTAATAAATATCAGGCAAATGAAAGCCCTGATCCATGCTCTTCAATCAACACATCTGGTCTTCAGGAGCACTTCAACAATGCCACAGTCAAGTAGTATATCAACAAATATGGAACAAAATCCTAACATTTCCGCATGTTAGCTTAGCCATGAGAGCTTGAAAGATTGCTATTCATCATAGGCTGTTCCTTTGTATTCATTCACAGCTAAACTCAGTGGCAGACTACTTAAGCAGATCCAAAGTAGGCTGACACTAATGGATGTTAGAGGACTTCCTAAAGAGTTTGTTCATCAGTGGGAGCTCCCTAGATAGACCTGTTTGCCTCCACTCTGAACAGGCAGCTCAGACCGTTCTGCTTCAGAGTCCATGCACAGAAACATGAAAAACAGGCCACTTGTCAGTCACTTGGAAAGGAAAATTCCCTTATGCCTTTCTTCCTTTTCCCCTAATTCTATTGATTATAAAAGTCACGAAGGTCAATCCAAAGTTTCTGTTGGTGACACAGTTTTTCCCAGAGAAGATTGTCTGTCCTTTGTTTCATCTAGCCAAGGGGAATCACCACAAGTGACCCAAAGGATGGACTTGCACAATGAAAGATCTCTCTCATTTACCCAAACTTGCAGACAGTCAGTCTAATAGTTTGCATGATAGGATTTTTATACTATTTAGGCACCTTTTATAAGATGATGTGACACACTTGTAGATATTACAGGTAGCTAGTAAACCTGCTACTAGAAAATATGACATTTCCAAAAAGGAGATTTTCAAATTGGTGCTAAAAGAAAGGACATGACCTTTATAAACTGGGTATTTGTGTTATCTTTACATATTTGTGAGAGCTGCTCAGTTCTGGACTGACATACTCTTCCACTAAAGCACGTTTGTTAGAAAGTTTGGCTGTCTACTTATTCATCTACCACTTCACTTTTCAAAATCAAGCTATTTTTAAAAGGTGTCCTTAAACGTCAAGCCTTCAAGAAAATCTGTTCATCCACTTTGGGACCTAAACTATGTACTTGAAAATTTAGCGCACACTCCCTTTGAACTGGCTTCCTCTGCTTTTTTAAAATCTTATACATAAAAAAAAAAAAAATGTTTTGTTGATGGCTTTACATCTCTTTTTCTGCTTTATCATAGAAATAGGGTTTCTTTTGGGACTAACTCTTCCTTTACTCCCAAGGATGTAAATGAAATGTCATTAAACCAGTCCATCTATTTACCTAAATTTCTCAGTCCTCAAAATAGGGAGACAGAATCATTCATTTGCTGAATAGTCAAACACAGCTTTCTTTCTATTTGGAGAAAGCTACGTTTCAGGTAATCAGAAAATCTTTTTGTGTCTTGAGGGTAAAAAGATGGGTTTTGTTGTTTACAGACAATTTCCAGATGGATTTATCTTTCTATCTTTTGTTGTTATATTTGCTATGGAAAAGGTTTTTGTGGCCAAGTCAAAGTCCATTTTACTAGGGCCTTTTCAAGGATCTGGATTCATGTACTATTCTAGAAGCTGCCATTTAGTCTTCCATTCACATCTTTACAAAAAGTCGAAAGTTGATATACTTTCTAGGGCAAGAACTGTTTTTGCCAGTTCTGTTCTTCAGATTGTGCTTAACTTCATCTAGTTGTATTCCACACTCCTCCCTGTTTGTAATCTTCCTACTAGTTAGCTGCACTGCAATAGTGATCAAATGAATGACATGGTACAGTTGTTTAAGAGATTACCATAACAGTAGATGTCCACATACGTTACTGTTGCAGTATATGCACCCTCTCTCTCAGCTCCTTTTTTCTTTCTGTTCTTTGGCCGAGGTGGGACCTACCTTTTTCCTCTTTCTTTTCTGCTGATTTGAAATGTGTTCCTACCTTTTCCTTGGGCTAAAGTCTTTTTTTTAATGTGGCAGGAAATCTCTAAGGAGCTTTGTACTTGTACATCCCTTGTATGTTAGCATATACTCTTGTGCACATCATGAGTCAGATATACATTCCAAGAGGAAGGCTTTCAAGCTTTGATATGCTGTCTGGGTGTACAGTATCCTCAACAGGATAGTTCCCACTATTTAGCAGTAGTTCAACAGTGATCTATATGGATGTCTGTTGTTATGGTAAGATCTTATGCCGTTGTACTTTCCATATTTGCTGTTGTGGGATCGTATACATGTATTCCAATAGTTGTCTTTATTGGTACAAAGGAAATTGAGTCATACCAGACATTACCTTTTTGACTTTGTGTGCAGTTTTGAAACTTTATACGTGGTTGTGTCACACAAGTCTGCCTTTTGCTTGCAGGTATGTTTTTTTTAAGTAGTCACATCTAACTGTGTGGTGTTCATACACTAGTTACACAAAAGTTAGAGGTACTTAAAATAGTGCAAAATGATTGAGACTGGGAAAGCGATGGAGACATGTTAAATTTATTCTCTCTCCCTTCTCAGCAGACAAAATCTGGTGTTATCAACTCTGTATCAGGCCTTGGGAAGCTGCAAGTTGTTGGAAAAGTAATGTCACCTCTTCTGTCAGGAGCAGCAGTGCAGGCACAGCAGCAGCAGGTGGTAAGTGTGGATGTTCCTTTTTATTAGCGGGAGTGTTCCTCATCCTACATACATGGTAGGGCTGCAGCCCACTTCTCGTGCTATCATTTTCCCTCCACTCTAGCATTAAAGGTGTTTGTCATATCTTGAGAGGCACTCTGCAATGTGTTTGTACACTTGGAATATTCCTACTTTGTTGTTTCTTGTGCCTTTTCACACTGTTTCATGACAAGTCCCATTTTTGCCTTTCTCTGCATTGACAACCCAGTAGTCTTAAGTTCTTTTATTACTTTACCCAAGTCATTTTGGGAAAGTTCCCCTCACTTATTACAAATAATCAATCCTCGAGGTACTTATGCAGGCATTACCCCTAAGAACTAAGGTTGTCTTAGTCATTACTGCTTGATTGTAGGTCAGTCTCAACAGTAGTTGCTGCCACCAGATAAATTCAGCAACAAGGAGATGATAGCTGAAGATGTTGACCTTCGTTGCTGGTCATCATGGAATTGGAGGAACCAAGTACCTTAAGGACCAGATGGCATGCCTGTCTGGAGATCCCAATCATGAGACAGGCATACAGACTTGAGGGATCAAAAGATGGAATACTAAGTGGGTGTAGTTGCCACAGTTCAGTAAATATTGCTCACCATGCTTATGTGGTAGCATGTGTCTTCTCTTTTGCATGTTGGATCGAGACCATATTTCCTGAAGTTTGCTGCTTGTCTCCCGAGAACTTCTTCACTAGAGAACCTCCCCGACTGATGAGGTATGTTTTGAATTAGTACGTTCATCCTTGACCAACAGTCAGAATATTCTTAAGTTCTGAAGTGGAGCAGATAGCCATGGAGGCCATAGAGGGCATTGCTTATTCCTCCTTTACAGTCTGTCCTCCTTTCTTCAAATGTGGAAAACACTCATACTTGTATGTTGGAGGTTCTTCTCCACACCTTTTAAGTAGAGTTGTATATAGGCACCGCAAATGTACCTGATCTCAGTGATATCGATAATGAGGCAAGTTAATTTATATTTTTGTCTAGCTTCTGGAGCCCCATCATCTTGTCAACTTTCTTCCTCATAAGGAGCCTAAGCACCTGTATACATATGACAAGAGAATTTTCCCCTCAACTTTGTCATGTGGTATAGTTTAAAGCCTCTGTTGTGAATCAGAACTTTGACAAAATTTCATCTCTTTCCATGTCTTCTTAGTGGTTGACCATTGTCAAAGCTCCCACTTCCTGCTAGAGTAATTTTGGAAGTGACTCTGAAACCATCTCTTGACTTGGTTGCCTTTTTTGAAGCTCAGAACTAAGTAGAGTGTATGCACCATTCGCAACATATGTAACTCCACTTGCAGTTCTTTTTGAAGAGAGTCCACCGGTATAAGACTCAGATTAGCTGTTTTTCCCCCTTTATCTGGGTAAGGAGGATTTCTCCATGACTGAGCAGGCCCTGTCAGGTGAACTGTGTTTTGCTGTCAACAACCCAGCAACCTGCTGATCTACTTGAGACAGTCTGCCAGAAGAAACGCTGCTTTTGTAGGTCATGCTTTACAGATGTACCCAAGTTTGCTTGCAGCAGTCATTTGCATGGTCATCTTTTGTGCACCTTTCTTAAACAGTACAACTTAGATCTCCAGTCCTGGAGGAAGGCATATTTTGGGAGTGCAGTTCTTCAGGGCAAGTTTTCCAAACTCACTTCTTGGGCTTCTGTTTCCCTTCTTCCTTCTTAATGTTGTCAGTGTTTGGGAGTCTTCTCAGACATATACCCACTAGAAAATGCCCTGCCACATGTCACGTTTGCATGAACATTCACCATTTCCATTTGTGTTGAAGAGGGCTCTTTGTCATAGATGTTTTTTCACCCTCTTTTCTACTTCAGAATTTGGAGTTTTACACATTAGGTTTTATTTGTGAGATCATTATGTAACTGAAGTCTTTAGGGTGGTCAGCCTCTTACTGTAAAGTGAAAGCACCTGTTTGCGGTGCTGGTAACTAGCGCTGAATTAGCTGCTCTACATTGTCAGGGGGCTGCAGTCACTGGCTTGTATATCTGCATATGTGTTATATGGGGAAGGAAGTGCCAGTTACAAGTGTGGCCAAAATGGATTTGTAGGGAAAGTGGCATTCACTGTAATAGTTGTGGGCCCGCCAATTGGTAGCATACAGCCCATTGCCCAGGTTCACAAAAGGATATCCATTTTGGCAGGTTTATAGCCTTGCTTGTTGCTAGTGGAACCCTGAAGTGGTAGGTCTTGTTAAAACTTCCCAACTATGGAGTTAAAAGTGGTTATCAAAATCACCCATTCTTGTTACCCATATGTGCGAATGAATTGAAAAGGGGCAATTTTAATAGGTTGGTGAAATAAAAGTAGAAGCGTAATTAAAAATTAATATCTCAGTGTATGATTTGATATATATTTACTTACATATATTGTCTTTTGTAAACTGAAGGTAGGTGGGGCATGCAGACTTCCTTACAATAGCACACTAATGCTGCATAGGCCAAAGGAGGCATGTCTGAGAGGGCATGACTCCTTATTAAGGTTTGATGACTGCTGGAAGCAAAGACAACATACAGAAATCGTAAAAAGTTAGAGAGCAAGAATAGTATTATGGGTAGAAAAATTGAGAAAATATTTTGCCTGTAATTTTTTTTTTTTTTTAATTGTTTTTTTTTTTTTTTTGTGCTCCCCACACTGTGACCTGCCTATGGTTTCTGTCTCTCTTCCCTGTGGACCCAATCCACTCTCATGGATACCTCTGTAGCTCCACTGCACAATCCTGGATGTATCCCTTTGATGGATGGGCCCACTGGATCCTCAGGGAGTTGGCTTTATGGTGCATATCTTAGAACTGAAGAACAAAACCCTGTAGGAAGCTGGAACCATGCGCTGGGAGTTATTTATCTGTAGCAAACTGCTGGTTATAATCCCTACTCAGAGGAATAATGTGCAACAACATCAGTACATCTGTCACTTTTCCTTACAATACTCCTGAACAGCAAGGCTCCCGATTTTCACCAGAGGTCACACAGGAAGCTGTACTCCCGAATTCCTCTTTCTGGGATAGGAGAGCTGCTCATTGGCCACTTTATCATTTTAAAAGCCCCCACCAGCCATATCTGTACCTCAAGTTTGTTCCTGAATTTGGTCACCAGCAGCAAAAAATCACACTCTGTTGGTGAGCCAAGCCTTGACTAATCTGATGAAGATGACTATTCTCCATGGTTTTGATGTTTTATGAAAAACATGTTCCATGTTGAATAAGTAGCTGTGGACAGCAAGTGAAGTCCATCACCACACATTTTCAGTGTGCTACTACTCAGAAGGTTTGTTTTTGATGGGCCAAGACACCCCAGAAGATCATACTAGTTGCAAGTGAGTAATGCATGTTGACAGATGGAGATGGGAAAAGAGCCAATGAATTTGTTGGCCTATTTCATGACTCTCTCAAATGTTATTGAGAGAGGGCCCTGTTATGGCTTCCTTGGGTGGCATTTATTATAGATCTGGCAGCTCTGTTACAGTGTCTGCAGTTTAGTAAATTATCTTAGAGTCATTGTTTAAAGAGATCCCCTGCATTGATTTGTATCTGTGAGCATTGGTCAAACTTGAATTTATAATAGCAGTAAAATGTTCAGTGGAATACATGCTTTCAAAGTGTCCATCAGTAGTGGCTGTATTGGTAGTGGTGGTTATATTGGTCAAAGCTGAATTATTTCATTACCAGGGAATGTCATATTTGGTTTTATGAGCATTCAGAGTTAGTTATGTAGCTTAGATTACTTACTTAAAAAAGCCTGTCATAAAGTTGCTTCTGTTGCAGAACAGAGATGAGTCATCTGCTTAATGTGGAAAGAGGTTCAACTGTTCACAACATTCTTAAGTCAAATACATGAATGGTAAGGGTATGTGAACCAAGCGAATCCTTGTAAAACCCATCTAGTATTGATAGACTTAGGTGAGTAGGCCTCTAGTCAGTCTTCTGACAGCATGAATAGTGTGTATACGTATGAACCAGTAGAGGAAGGCTATGAAGTTATGATGTTGTCTTCCCATTTTAAAAGTTGTTTTCTACTGGATTGTTGCCAGAACTTGGCAAAGTGGAAGCTGTTCAGGCATGGCCTGTCCTGTTACCAGAAAGCAGGTGAGATCATTTTTGGGGACACCGGGGTATTCTAGAAACTTTGTTCCCAATTATAGTACAGTAGCTGCTCCCCTCACATTCCCAATGAGGAAAAACAGGCCAGATAAGGTAGTGTGGACCCCAGCCTGCTAACAGGCATTCCAAAAGCTTAAATGGGGTTTGGGAGGGACCCCCTGTGTTAGTTAGCCAGTCCAGATTACAGCAAAGAATTTGTTGTGCAGCTGGATGCTTCACACCATGGGGTGGTGGCTGTACTCAGCCAGGTTTCCTCAGAGGGAGAAAGGCACCCAGTTGTATATCTCAGCCACAGACTCCAACCCAGTGAGGAATGTTATACAGCTGTAGAAAAAATAATGTCTAATCATAGTATGGGCACTGCAGAAACTTCAACCCTGTTTTTATGAAAGGAAATTTATTGTGGTTATAGACGACAATCCCTTAACATGGCTACATCATATCAGCCAGCAAAATGTTAAGTTATTAAGTTGGAGCCTAGGGTTGCAGGCATATGACATGACAATGTAGCACAGTAGTTGGGTCAGCGATGCCAATGCAGATGAGTTCTCAAGATAAGTATAGGTTAATGTGTTCCTAGACAGGTTCATTTCTCTCAAGCAACGTTTTTCCAGGGTCACTTGAAAATTAGCTTGAGTCTTCAGACTAGGAGAGATGTGATGATATGAGGTAGTGCCATCTGTGCTAGGGAAAGTAGGGTAGTGCATGTGTAACATATGAAACCCAGAACCGCACGGAATTGCATTCCATGCCAACAAATGAGAACACAAACCAAAAGCCAAGGGAATGAACTGGAGACCACAGTAAAAAAATATTTAATACCATTAAGTGCTTTCATCTGAAAATGCAACAGACTTTATCAGAGTTATAAACATATAAAAAACACATGCTTAAGAAACTCCTTCCCCTTGGATCACATGATAAATGTCCAGTCAAATTCAAAAATACGCCATTAAAACTTAAACAGTATCCAAAGTAAAAAATCATGGCAAAAACATTTATAAGCATACGCCCCCTATATTATTTAAACAACAAAAAAATGCATATCAAACAAACTTATACTTTATAAGATTTTAATCTCAAAAGACTACCAATGGAGATGGTTTCTTTCAAATTCCTAATGGATTCAGTAAGGGAATGGGGTACCCTCTAGCAAGGAACATGTCCCCTAAAACTTTTCCTTCAACATCAAACATAACAGCATCAGAAATCATCCTCGCCAGCCTGATGTACTACCCTTTTACTATCCCCCTCTTGAAATTCGGGGTGATTACTGTTATAGTGCAGTCAACTATTACAATAAGTAGTCTTTACCAATTTTAACATCCAGTAAGTCATAGAATAAAAATCAAAATTATCAGTGAACCTGAAAAAGGAAATGGTTGAATTCACTTAATTTACAAATGTTCTATCATCGTCAGGGGCCCTTGTCCCACACAATAAATATATCATCCAAGTATCTGTTATATAATTGCCAGGGGTTAGGATAAAATGGTTGAATACAAAATTTTTCTCCCACTGGATAAGGACGATATTTTTAAATTTGCGGCACAGGAAGCACCCATAGCCACCCCATTTACTTGTTGAAAATATTGACGACCTAAATAAAATTATATTTTCAAACAAGCTCCATAAATAAAATAAGAATGCCCATCTCATTGTTATCCAGATCAGTAGATTCATGTAAAAATTCCTCAAACCAAGAACGCCCCATGTCGTGGGGAATAACATTAAATAATTCCACAACATTGATTCTAAGAAAAATGGCGTTTTCAGAAAAAGTAAGGTTTTCAATTTTTAAAAGAAAATCCCAAGATTCTCCGCACAAATATGTGAAAAGCACCTTCCAAACTCATATGTACATGGTAAGTGTGGTTATTGTTTAGGCCCATCTCAAGAAGTGCCCTAGGGATCATATTCTCTACCCCTCAGAGGATGACCTACAGAAAACAGGAGGAAGGCAAGAGAATTTGGTTTTGCAAATCTCAGAGATTCACACCTGATACCCCCCCAAGCAGAAGAGAAAACCCTTATAATGGACATCACCCAAGGGGCCTGCAAAATCAAGTCTTCAGTTTCGTTCTCAGAGAAGCCTTTCCAGCACTTCTGAACAGTTAAATTCTGTGGTACCAAGAGGAGGCAACATTATTCCAAACTCAGAATTTGTTAAAACAAGTTTAGTGTTTGTTCCAGACATCACATGGAACTTTGTCAGAACCGAGTTCCCAAAACTGTGAAAGCACTTGCCTGTCTTTTTTTTTTGTGTATTAAATATTTTGCACTGTGTTGATTTTATCTTGACATGTCTTAGTTTTACTATGGTGTAGTGGAAATTGTTGGTTCTTGTATTTGTGTATTCTTGCTTGCAGCAACTTTTACTCGACAGACTGCTTTTGGTTTTATATGATAGCATCAGTTCCAGACAAGCACAGCCTTGTTCTTTCATGACTTCATCATATCCATTTTTGACATCAGAAATAGTGAGATTTCAGTTTCCTATGCAAGTCAAGCTTCAGAAACTCAGCATTCTGCACCACAGCCTGATACTGATTCCCAAGTGTCCACTGCAGGTATGTGTATGGCACAAAGTGTTGTAGTTTTTCAGGGACTTACATGATTCCAGGAAATTTTTGCCATCCTGTTTGAGCATTCAGATATTGCTGGCAAGAGATCTTCTAATTGCACCTTTTACAAAAGTGCACTTGAACAGCTGCTATGGGTTCCAGCCGACTTTCTGCAGGAAATAACTGATCAATGGAACCATTAAAGGCAGGCATTATAAATTAGCAACTATTGCCCTGTAAGTGAGGAAACAGTGCATTAAGTTTGACTACAATGCTTAAGATGTCTACAGTAGGGGCGTGGCCACAAGCCAGTTGTTAGATAAGATACCTGTCTTATAATTCAGACACCATCTTTTTAACAGTTTTATTGAGTTATCGCTTGACACAGGTAAACTTACATTTATATAAATTTACTCAAGTCCTGTTACAAATTCATGTTTATAAACATTACAATACATATATTGCTATATGTCCTCTAATCTAGGCAACATTACATAAGTTAGTCACTTCATGCTTTCTCATAAATCTCATCACACTGATATCCCTCTCCCCAAGCTGAGTAAAGACAAAGTCGCGGTCAGTTGCTTATCAGGGGCCAAGATCTGCCACATTGCACACTACTAAGGTGACTGGACCACTGGTACCAGTATAATGCAGTTGTAGTTCACACGAGTGTAAATGACCTGTGACATACCTTCATAGACTATATGAAGACATGCGTCTTGGAGGTCTCGGAATATGTGACCCAGGCTGATATTGAGCGTAGGCATAATACGAACCAAAGATGACTGACTTTAATAATTGGATTAGTTTCTGGTGTCATTCTAAGGGGGTGCAGTGTTTGGCAGCATGGAATGAGGTAGTCAACAGACCACTTTGCTTTGCCAAGGATGGTCTGCACCTCTCTCCTCCAGGCTTTCAAATATTAGTTGAAACATTGTCCTCCCCCATAGTTCCCTTTTTAGGAAATGCCAAACTGAAAGTAATTCCAACATAGTAAATCAAAAAACAAGAAAATCTAAAGTCTTAGTCTAGAGTCTAAATAAAAAACTCCATTCCCTAGAAGTTCTGTTCACTCAAGAGAATGCTAACTGCTGTGCAATCACTGACACAGTTTAAAGCAGCGGAGAACACACAGACAGTGCCAAGGTTATAATGCCTTACACATATTTAGACCAGCTAATGCACAGACAGTGACCAAAGGTGGAGGAGTTTCAATTTACATCAAAAATAAATGTTTATTTATTGGCATTTGTTTACCAGGATAGTCCATTGACAATGGGTTGTTCTTGGCCCACTGGATGCCCAGGGAGAAAAGCTCTCCAAGAAAATGCATAAACTGTATACAGAAAGACGCATATAATACAAAGTGATACAACTAAAGATTTCAGAGAAATATGAGTAAACATTGTATCAGCTCTCTCCGAAAAGCACAAGATGTACCACAAAGAGAGTACGAACTGCTTTAATCCAAATAGTGAAAACAGTGAAACAGATAAAATGAATGCAATACAGGTTAAGCACTTAACCTATATTGCATTCATTTTATCTGTTTCACTATTTTTACTATTTAGATTAAAATAGTTTGCACTCTTTGTGGTACATTTTGTGCTTTTCAGAGATTGTTTGGAGGTTATTGTATCAACAGTCTAGCATGTACATAGAAGTATTGGGTAAATGTTGTCAAATTTCTAGCATACACATTTTACAAGGGTTCTGAGCTCCCATTCCTAATCATCAATTACTATTTGAGAAGCTGTTGGAGATGTAGACCATGAAGGATAAGGCGAAAAGTTAGTGGGAGAAGAAGGGAATGTTAGAAGAACGTAAGAGGTAGGAAGAATATTGTTAATACTAAAAAGTGAAAAAAGGAGAGGGAGTAGCTAGGTAAAATGTAAGAAACCGTTATTAGAAGTCAGCAAAAGAGTAGCTTATTGGTTGTTGGATGCATTAGGGGATAAAGGGAATGATAGGAGGATGGTGACAGGTTATGGAAGGAGGATGTTTAGTACAATTTCAAATCCATCTAGAATGGAGGTGCACATGCAGAGATGCTTTAAAGGAAGTAAGGCTTTGAGTGGTGCGAATAGCTAGAGGAAGGCCATTCCAGGTTTTGGCTATTGCCCAAGAGCACAAAAGTTGGCCAGCAGGTAGCTTGCGTTTTTGAATTTGCAGGAGGTGTTGATTTTCTGATCTCAGAGACCTATTGGGATTATAGTGGGAAAATAAGGAATTTGTGGCAGGTTTGAAGAGTATTTTGTAAGTGCTAGTTGAAGGTATTTGAAATAGTGGGGGAACTTCAGCCAGTTTAGAGACTATAGGGGAGTGCAGTGGTGAGTGGATAGGCAGGTATTTGTTTCAAATTTTGTGATTTTTGTTTTAGCATGTTTCTAATTTAATTTCGAGTGAGGATTGTAGGTTGATTAGAAGGGGGGGGGCATAGACAAGAAAAGGAAGTAGATAGTTTGAAGAAAATATTTGTTTAGTGGAGGGAGAAAGGAAATGTTTGTAAAGAATGCTCAGATGTCCTTCTGTTCCCATGTTGCCGTATTCATACTGTGGGATTTCCAGCCCTCCGGCGGCCTGATGTCTGCTCCTATACAAAAGCTTAAGCCTGGCTGCCGTAGGTGCATGGGACGTCACACGTAGGGACATAAACCTTGGAGTATAAATGTGATGTCAGCACGCACAGACCCCAGAACTTTTCAGTCTCAGATGACAATAGCTTCGACCGCTTCGCTCCTACGTCCGAAGACACTGAAAAGATAAGTGCCACCTTAGGATTTGTCTTTTTCACTCTTGCTTAAGCTTTAGCTTGGTTGCTGTAGTTTTTCTATTAGCCGATGTTGGAGAAAGAGTAAATGTAGTTACGGGCACCAGATTCCACAGAGACTCCCACGATTGCTGTATCTTTTGCCTAGTTACAGAGCACGACTATAAGGCCTGCTCTATTTGTCAATCCTTTGTACCCAAGGCCTTGCACAGCCATCTGGCTGCATTAAATCTGTATTTAGAAAATCAAAGGCTTAAATGCCTCACGCTTAGGATGAATCCCGAGTTGGCCGCCCAAGCCGAACAACCTAGGAAGAAGGCGAAGGTCTGCAAGCTTTGTCCAGATGCCGCTCCACCTTCAGGTGTTCCGCTGACTGCCGTTCTAGGGGCTGAGGGACACCTGATTACTCCGGTTCCGACGGTTCCTCTGGAAGAGGCCATTACAGTAGCCATGGAGAGCATGTCAGTGAAGTTGATACAGATGGCCATAACCGACGTCGAGGGGGAACCATTGCTTGATTGGCCAACTAAGACTACTTCTACCTTAGTGAAGACTGTTTCCCTACCTACTCGGATACCCACTCCTACAAAAAGGAAACAAAAAGTGAAACACTTGAGCCCGACACCTCAAGCAGCCCCAGATTGGGAATCCTTCACTTCTTCTTTGATGCAGGCATTTATGGCACTTAGGTCTACAGGCCCTACTCCCACCAGCATTCCTGTGCTGAGTCCTAGGCTGGCCTCTGCTTCCTCCCTGCCTTTAACTACTACAAAGCAAGCGGTTACTCAAGATGACCCTGACCAGTCTTACCCCTCCTCTGAGGAATCTGTCTCCTTTGTTTCTCAGATGGCCTGTCCCATAGACTATTACTCCCCTGACGAGGACTCTATTGAAGGGGACTCACCACCTGAGTATATTTCATTTGGGGAGACTATTTCAAAAATGAGAGAGTATTTCAAGTGGGATACTTCCTTAGTTTTTGAAACCCGAAGAGATACTTTAAGCTTGACTCTCCCTCACCTTCAGCCATCCCTCCAGTGCTCCCAGCCTTCTTGGATGCCTTCAATTATGTTTCCAAAAACCCAGACTCTCAATCTCCTGACCCTAAAAGGCCAGATAGGTTTTACAAAGTACCTGATGATTACAAGTTCTTAGTAAAACCACCCATGTCCAACCCAGCAGTTATTGCAGTATCCCCAGACAGACAGTCTAGACAGTTGCCTTCTGCTTCTCTACTGCCATCAGATAAGGACAACAAAACTATGGACAGAATGGGGAAAAAGGTATACACCTCCTCTACCCTAGCTTTCAGGGCTATAAATTACCAAACGCACATGGTGAAGTATGCCTTAGAACTGATTTCTCAGGCCACCACTTTATTGGCTTCCACCCCTGACTGTCCAGCCAAATCAGATATTACCTCCAAACTATCCCTTGCCACACAAGTAGCCAGGCACTTTTATCTGTTGCAGTTATGATGCAGCAGAAGCAGGTGCCAGATCTGCTGCCACTGCATCAGCCTTGCGCAGATACTGTTGGCTCAGATTGCAGCCTCTGCCAGATGATTTTAAAGCCAAAATCATGGCTGCCCCTCTGGACAACAACCTTCTGTTTGGCAAAAATGTTGCAGAACTTTTCAAAAACTTGCAAGAAAAACGCAAGGAGCTGCAGGACATTAGGCACTTACTACAGGAACTACCCAGCCAAACCATCCTTTGTCAGAAGGGCCCCGTCCACCTCTTGGCCTTCTGCCTGACCATGTAGGGGACCTCAGAGACAACCTTATCTTATCCCAGACCCCCTCAACCCCCCCAACAAACATTTTTTTCCAGATAGAGGGGGGTCCTTCCTCCGCGTGACTGCCTTGCCCAAGCAACCCCTGTCTGCTCACCTTACCCTATGCCTTCCCTTCTGGAAAACCATCACTTCAGATCTGTGGGTTCTTTCAGTCATCCAAAAAAATGATACTTTCTATCCTGGAAAGAACCTGCACCAAAAAAGATACCTTTTCCTCCCAAAAATCAACTCCCTCTACTTCCTCACATCCTGCAGGAACTTCTGTCCCAAGGAACCATAGAACCCGTTCCCTCAGGACAGGAAGGGTCTAGGCTTCTACTTCTGCCTTTTCTTACTCCCAAAAAAGGATGGCCCCTGGAGACCTATCCTGAACCTCTCATACCTAAACCTGTTCCTACAAGTCCCCTCCTTCAAGATGCTCTCCCTTCAAACTCTTTTACCCCTCATCCCATCTCAAGCCTTTATAATCACTCTAGACCTCAAAGATGCATACTTGCACATCCCAGCCAGACCCTCCCACAGAAGATTTATATGGTTCTCTGGGCCCTCTTCTCATTTTCAATTTACTGCCTTGCCCTTTAGCTTATCTATGGCACCCAGAGTTTTTACCAAGTGCTTAGCCCCAGCCATCGCCCATTGCAGAACCAAGGGAGTGCAAATCTACTCTTACTTGGACGACTTTCTCATTTTGGCAGAATCAGAGTCCACCCTTCTAACCCATCTCCAGTTCACCATGTCCCTACTACACAAACTGGATTTCATCCTCAACCTGTAAAAATCCTCTCTCCTCCCACAACAGGACAAGGATTTCCTTGGGTGCAGAATCAGAACAGATCTAATGAAATCCCTCCTCACACCAAAGTACAGTGCCTCTCCTCCCATTTTCTAAGCCTATTGACAGAATCGCACCTGACTCCAAGACAGTTTCTGCAAACTATAGGTCTCCTAGCTGCCACCATCCCCATGCTCCCACTAGTAAGGATGCACGTGAGGAAATTCCAGTGGTACTTAAAGAATGTTTGGTCTCAGAGCCAACAGCCTCTAGACTGCCTAAAAATAGAGCTGAAGTGGTGGATTCAGCAGGCTTCCAGCAACCATGGAATTCATCTGCAGCTCCCTCCCACTACTCAGTCCATGCACACAGATGCATCAGACCTAGGGTGGGGAGCAACCCTGCAGGGCTACAGAGTACAACAGTGCTGGTCCCCTGCTCTGCAAAAACAGCACATCAGTGTCAGGGGAATGACTGCTGTCCTGCTAGCTCTAAAAGTCTTCCTTCCCATCCTGCAACCAAGGATACTCCACATTGTGACAGACGAACACTACTGTCATGTGGTACCTAAACAAACAAGGAGGGACAAAGGCATACCAGTTATGTCGGATAACCCTGCAAATCTGGGAAATGGCAGCAAAACACGATCTCTTCCTTAAAGCTTCATACAGCCCCTCTCAGGAAAACAAGCAAGCGGACTTGCTCAGCAGAACCTCCTCTCTGCAACATGAATGGATGTTGCACAGGGATACCTTTCTACACGTAGTCCACCAGTGGGGCACACCTCAAGTTGATCTGTTTGCCTCCCCCCAGAACAGACAACTAAACAAATTTTGCAGCAGGACTTGCTCACCACTAGCCTGGAGAGTGGATGCCTTCAGCTTTACATGGCAGGGGATGTTCCTATATGCCTTCCCTCCCTTTTCTCTATTTCAGAGAGTCCTTTAGAAAATCACAAAGGAACAACCAAAAATCTTGCTGGTGACTCCCTGTTGGCCAAGGCAGCACTGGTTCCCCCTTCTGCTTTCCCTAGCCAAGGGCAATCATCACAAGTTACCCCACAAGGTGGACCTACTAACGCAGCAACAGGGATCCCTCCTTCACCCACAACTGTCTTTACTGCACCTAACTCTGAGTGATCAACATTTGATCCCTTTTAGACAGCACTACTCGGAAGACGTGCTGTCAGTCCTGAGGGAGGCCTGGAAACAAAACTACTAGAAAAAACTATTTGTCTAAATGGCATAGATTCTCAAAATGGTGTTCTCTTAGAGACAAGAATCCATTTCTGGCAGATCCACCCCTTGTCCTGAACTATACCTGTGAACTCATTAAGAAGGGACTAGCTTACTCTTCAGTCAAGGTCCATCTTTCTGCCATTTCTGCATGCTTGACTTTACAGCCACCTCTTCTTTCCAGACTGGATGTAAAACTTTTCCTGAGAGGGGTCTTGCACATCAAACCACCAAGAAAGCACATCCCTCCTCCCTGGGACCTCAACTCTGTGCTGAAAAAACTTACCCCTACCCCCTTTTGATCCCGCCAGCACAGCATCTCTTCAAATGTGCACGTGGAAAACCATTCAATTAGGGGCCATTGCCTCTGCTGGAAGAGTGTCTGAAATACAGGCTTGCCCTCCTTACACCACCTTTCATAATGACAGGGTGACCCTACACATAAACCCTTCCTTTATGCCCAAAGTAGTAAACGAACTATCCTTAAATCAGTCTATTCACATACCCACTCCCCTACTAACTCTGCAGAGAGGATTCTCCATTCCCTGGATGTATATAGACAACTGAAATTCTACTTGGACAAAACTAAGTCCATCAGAAAATCTGACCAACTATTCATTTCCTTCCATCCCAGGGCTTTGGGTAAGGCAGTCCCCAAAAAACGATCTCCTCCTGGATCAGGAAATCCATCCTCTTTTGCTACTCTCATCATCACAAACCATTGTCTCAAGGAATGCAATCACATTCTACCAGAGGCATGGCTACATGAAAGGGCTAGACGCAGCCTCCATCATGGAGGCAGCCACCTGGTCTACAGTCCATACTTTAAGCACTAAAAACTTGACCAGGTCTCTCGAGCCAGGGCAGGATTTGCCAGGGCAGTCCTGCAGAGATTCTTGGAATCCTCTACCTCTGCCACCTCCCAGCATTCCTCCTAGGTGTGGTACTTTCCCGCAATATGAATACTGCAACATGGGAATAGAAGGACATAGAATAGTTGTGTAAAATCTTACCATAACCATAGATGTCCTTATCTTTCATGTTGCAGTATTCCATCCCACCCTCCAACCCCCTGGTATACTCAGTCTTCTCCAGTGTATCCCCTCCCTAAAGCCCAGTCTCTACAGCCCTGCAGGGACATTTGCTTTTGCTTCTCCTTGGCCTTATAGTCTCTTCTCTGGGCTTCATGTTCTGAGGTCTGTGCATGCCGACATCACATTTATACTCCATGGTTTATGGCCCTACGTGTGACATCCCACACACCTATGGCAGCCAGGCTTAAGCATTTGTGTAAGAGCCAACATCGGGTTGCCTGAGGGCTGGAAATCCCATAGTATTAATACTGCAACATGGAAGAGAAGGACATCTATGGTTATAGTAAGATTTTACACAAATATTCTTTTTTGGTGGGTCTTTGATATTATGTGAATGTGTGCGTCAGATTTTAGGCTTTCATTGGTAATGACTCCCAGCAGTTTTGTGTGGCTTACAATTTCCGTTTTTGTGTGGTTAAAGGAAAGTATAGTAAATTGAGATTTGTTGATGGGAGTAAATAACATGAGTTTGGTTTTATTGGGATTTAGAGACAGATGGTTGTTGTGCAGCCACGTCTCTATGGAGGAAAATGTAGATTGGATAATGTGTTGTATTTTCAGCTGAACATATAATGGTGGAGTTTGCATATTGTAAGAGAGATCCCTGACTAAATGATGAGTGAAGGTTATTGATGAATATGTTGAAAATAAGAGGCCCTACTATAGAGCCTTGAAGAACACCATTGGAGTTGAGTATGTCGGGATGTAGTGTTGTGCCATTTTACTGCCTGTTCTCTGTCAGATAAGTAGCTTTTGAACAGGTTGAGAAATGGAGCAGATAGACCGATTGATGAAAGCTGTTTTAGAAGGAGTGAGTGAGAGCTAGCATCAGTGGCTTTTGTTAAGTGTAAGCAGAGAGTGGACACAATCTTACCAGAGTTGGGGGCTTTCTTGACCAAATCCATGAATGATATTAGGAAAGTTGATGTGCTGTGAGCTGGTCTGAAACCATGTTGAGTTTGGGATAGGATTTGATTACTATGAAGGAACTGCAAAAGTTGCACGTGAACACACTTTTTCAAGGAGTTTGGAGATAGAATAGCCATGGGACAGACGTTAGAAATATTGGTTGAGCTGCCAACTTTGTGGAGGGGTCGAATATAAGCTCTTTTCCAAAGATTGGGGATATAAAGATTCTTGGATAGATCTGTTGGTGAGTATGCTAATGGGGTAGGCTATGGCTTCTGCAGCGACTTTTAGGTAATCTGTGGCTAAACTGTGTGGTGCGTTGGAACTGAGTTTTAGTTTAAGTAGTTGTCTTTTTATAGTTGAGGTGGTTTACTATTAAAAGGTCGAACGGCACTCCGACTGTCGTATAGTCGACAACGGAAGGTCGAAACTGATAATCGCGAACTCAAAAAAACAATCTAGGAATGGGTTTCAACATGGGTCGAGGTAGGGGAGATGTTTGTAGTTCAGAATAATACGAACACCTACCTCAACCCATGTTAACACCGTTCCTAGATTGATTTTTTGACTTCGACATTTACGACCTTCTGTTGTCGACTATAGTACAGTCGAAGGAGTGCTGTTCGACCTTGTAATAGTAAACCGGTTGAGGTTGGGATTGTGGCAACTGTGAATTCAGGGAGTAAGTGGGACTGAAACTGTGAATGATGTATGTTTTGATCAGGAATGTTTGTTGTAGGGAGGGGTTGTGAGGAGTTAGTTGTAATAGTTGTTTCGCCTGTGAAGTATGAATTAAAAAGGCTAGCTGTTTGTTCTGGTGTCTTATCAGGTTTAGGGCAGGGGTTGCTTTTTTTGCCTGGGTTTAGGAGAGTTCCAGTGGAAATCCAGAATTGTTTAGGGTTATGCTTATGTTTTTTTGAAGTAGGTAGTAGTCTTTCTTGTATATAGATACAAGTATTTTTACTTGGTTGCAAAGTTTATTGAATTTTATTAGGGCAGAATAGCTTTTATCTTTTTGTCATGGTTTCCAGGATTTGTCCCATGGTATCATTAGGTCTTTTGTAGGTTTAGTTAGCCATGGAATATGGCTAGTATTCAATCTTTTTACTCGGGGGGGGGGTGCAAGGCTGTCTAATATTATTTCTAGAAAGGTTGTGTTGAAATAGTAAAGAAGATCATCAAGAGGGAGGGATTTTAAGCTATTCCAATTGATACTTTTCAGGATGTGATTGAATGTCTGTGGATTGAAGTGGGAAGGGCTTCTAACATGCTTGAGGTGATGCAGTTTATGGAGAGTGGGTGTAGTTCAAGTAATAAAAGCAGGAAGGTGATTACTTAATTTGTTAGGGAAGGTATTGGCTGTTGAGATCTTAGTGAGGTCAGAAACTAGGATCCAGACTAGGATGGAACCTTTCTTTGTACCATTGTTGTATCTGGTGGGGGTGGTGATGAGTTGGGTAAAGTGAAACAGGCTTATATTAGAGGATGGAGTTTTTGAAATAATTAACCAGTTGATATTGCCAGGTGTTATGGTTTCGTTTTTTATGGTATGGGAGACCCAACATAGTATATCTTCCAAAATTAATGTATTACAAGACAGAATTTGTAGTACTACGATAAAAAGAGTTTGAGTTATTTATTTTTAGGGAGGAGACATTGGGGGATGTGATCACTATATTGGTAAAAAAATAAGGGTATTAGGGAAAAGGATGGCAGGTAACGGCACCACCTTGTTTGCTGGGTCTGTCAATTCGAATTGTATTGAAGTTGGGTGGGAGGAATTCTGAATCTTTTATATTTGGTTTTAGCACTCAGTAGTGGCAAGGATATTGAGTTTATTATGAACTAGCCAGTCATGCATGTTAGTAGTTTTATTGCAAATGATCTGCAGATTCAGAGTAGCAGTATATAATGATTTGTAGCAGTTAGTGGGGATGGATGTAGTAGGGGGGTCGGTAGTAGGACATGTATTGGGGTGGCTGTCACCACAACTGTTTAGTATATAAAAGTTGGTATATGTGAAAGTAAATGTGATAATGTGGGGTAGAAGGGAGAGGGTATGCCATGAAGAAAGGGTTGAGTATTTGTAGAGAGAATAAGTATGTTGGAGCAGAGAAGTGGAGTTATTCGATACAAGCTAGGATGTATTTCTGAGTAGCTTTCTGATGTGGTGGACAGGATGATGGTGGTAGATGTGTATGTAGTGAAAGTTAAGGTAGAGTGTAATGAAGGGAGTTGTAGGGATAGGGCTAGTAGTAGTAAAGTATGAGATAGGAAGAGTATATATATGAAGTGGAGGAGGCCATGGGTATGGGTAGTGCTAGCAGTAGTAGGTGGGTATGGGAAAAGGGAAGTATTTAAAATTTGGGTGGTTTGTGGTGGTTTTGTCTGAGGGATATACGTATAGGGAAAGATGCAAATTCAGTACTAGGAGTTCAGAGTGAATTTACAGTATTATTCACCAAGATACAAGAGCTGGGCTAGGCTAGATAGATTTTATATCTCACAGGAACATGTGCATTTAATTTAAGTTCTTGAAACATACCCAATAATTATTTTAGATCATGCACGAATAATAACTAAAATAAAAACACAAGGTAATGAAATGAAAATGAGACACTGGCACTTCCCCACCTACCGGTTGAAAAGAGAGGAATTTAAGGAATGGGTTGTGGAATTATCAGGAGCTACTAGAGAAGAAAGATTTATGTTCTGAAAACATAGCTAAGTAGTGGGATAAAATTAAAGTGGAGTTTAAAACTAGGTTGGAAATAAAAGAAAAGGAGATATGGCTAAACAGTAACAAGAATTAGAGAGATTGACAAATGTTAAAGTATTGCAAAGTAGGGGGAATCTCTCGGAGCAAGAAGAGGAGCAACTGCTAAACAAAATAAGGGATTTACCTCAATAATATGCATGAGTTTAGAAAGATTGCTGTTAAGCAACTGAGTTTTGATAATTCTTGAGCACAAAAACTTCTAGCACAACTCAGGCAACAAAAAGTGGAAAGGGCAGTCACCAAGCTTAGAAAGCGTATAACAAGACACCCTGTAGAAGTATTAGAAATATTTCAGAAATTTTATGAACATTTGTATAAAGCAGAGAAATGTGGAAATCAAGAAAAGGTACAAATGGAAATGTTTATGGAAAAATTAAATATGCCAAAGTTAGAGGTAGATGAAACTCAATTGCTAACAGGATAGGAAGGGATGAGATAAAAATGGCTCTGTATAACCAATCTACAGGAAAGTCGCCAGGAATAGATGGTATTCTTGTGGAAGTTTGGAAGTTAGAAGTGAAAAAATCTGATAAAGATCTGGAAGGTTTTAACAGTACTTTAAGAGGAGGGAAAAGTACACGGATCCTGGAAGAAGACGGTGCTAATGGTAATAACTAAAGAGGGTAACGATCCATTGGATCCAGCTTCATACAGGCCCATTTCAATACTAAATCATGATTATAAAATGTTTGTCTATAAAGGCTAAAAGAATGGCAAAATTGATACCAAAATTGATAGATATGGATCAGTGTGGTTTTGTGGAGGGGAGGCATATATTTGACAGTATTAACAGAGCATTGATGATCCAGAGGGAAACAGAATGTAAGTATGTACCACATTTACTGGTGGGTCTTAATGCAGAGAAAGTATTTGACAGAGTAGACTGGGACTCCATGAGCAGGACAATGGAAGCATTTGCTTTCCCTGATAGTTATAAGGTTGATTAGAAGGAATATATGAGGGATCAGAAGCATGAATTAAAGTGGATGGGGTCCTCTCTGATATTTTCTGCTTGAGTAGAGGAATCAGGCAGGGTTGTCCACTTTCCCCTTTGTTGTTTACATTAAATTTAGAACCATTGGCAAATAAAATAAGGGAATGAGAAATTCAAGGATATAATTAGTGTGGTAGTCAGGAAAAGCTGGTTGTATTTGCAGATGATATTTTATACATTACAAAACCAGAAATGGGACGTTACTGTGTTATGGAACATTTTAAGACTGTTTCAAATCTTCTTGGGATACAAAATTAATGAAGATAAAACAAAGGCAATGGCAGTAAATTGTGTACCCATACACAAATTGGTCCAACAATATCCATATTTATGGGGACATGATAAAATGAAGTATTTAGGAGTATGGATTAGAAATGAGACTGTGGTGACAGGTCAGGATATGTGGGAAGAGACTAAACAGAAAACACAAAATTGAGAAACTGGATGTTTTGTTACATGGATAGGGATACTATGATACAAGCCATTAAAACATTTTAGTCCCTTAAGTCTTATACACAGGTCAGACATACTTTTATCAACCAGAGGAGAAGTTGTGGATAACAATTAAAAAAGAGTTGAAAGATTTTATCTTGGAAGGGAAGACAGCAAGGGTCAGCTGTGGGATAAGCTGATTCTACTAATAGAACAAGGTGGACTAAGATTACCTAATTTGAGGGGGGCATTTTAGAGCAACCCAGTTAAGGCTCTTATACATAGCACAAGCAGAAAACTGTCATTTAAAGTGGAAAAGAATGATGCCAACACAGGGAGGAAGCTCAAGAAATAAGGAGAGATTAGGATTTTGGATGCAGACTCTTAAGGAGAACAATGAAAATCATGCAGAGTATTATAGTCATAAAATAGCAAGGAGTATTCTAAGAACTAAATCAGCACGTGAATGGAGAAAAGAGATTTGGCCGATAGGGTTGAGTGTGGTCAGGGATACAGGTAATAGGCAAGAGGGGGCTGGAATTTATTGGAGAAAACTGGCAAAGGAACCAAGGTATTGAGAGCAAATAACTAGAAAGGGAAAGATAATAGAATGGGAAGAGGCCAATAATTTATTTGGACTGCAGGTTAGAGATTGCCTTTCCTATCAAGGATTGATATCAGAGTATAGGCAAAGAGAAGGAAATAGGGGGCTCCTAAATGAAAGACCAGCACTGGTAGAGTTTTTAATGAAATCTAGAACAGAAGCTGCCATTAAAAAAGGAATATTTAGTAAAACACACAAAATATTGCATGATAATTATAAGAATCACTGAGAGGAGCTTAGAAAAGATTGGGAAGAGAGACTGGATAAGCAATACACAAAGCGACAATGGGGGATATATGTATATCTCTGAAGCAAAGTCTAGAAGATTTCGGATCTTTGCCTGGAAGTGTTTACGTAGGTATTTTTATAATCCAAGTAGACTTCCTCAGGTGGATAGCAAATTTTGGAGGTGTGATGGGCAGGAAAGAGGTAGCTGGGAACATGTTTTTGTAAGTGTGATGAGCTGGCAGACTTTTGGAATCCCTTGCAGACCGCTGTGTTGGAAATGCTGGGTGAGCAGATTGGACTGACTGGGGAGATGATTTTTTTTGAGTTGTGCTACAGAATGGGAATTGCCTAGACATAGTAAAGCCTTGCTGAGTCTAATTATGGTGGCTGCCAAGAAAGCAATTACTAGAAAATGGAAATCAAAATTTAGACCAACTTTACTAGAAGTAGTGAATATAGTAACAGAGATAAAACAACTGGAATTGGGATCTTTAGAAAAGGAAGGGAGAAAAACTACACAAGGAAAAATGGGAATTGTGGGAATAATATATGCAAAGCAGGAACAAGGTTTGAGGTAGGATTTGAATGAGTTGTATAATGTTTAACTGACAATGACTGGATGGTTTAGAAATTATGTATAATGTTTGCAACTACAGTTGTTTCAGTGGTGTCTTTGATATAAACTGTTTGCAGGTAAAGTGCTGTCATTTTGTATGTTTTTCATATATATAAATATAAGATTGCCTTTGTCATAGGTGTACATTTAATAAAGATGTTTTGGGGGAAAAAAGATGCAAGTTTAGGTGTTATAGGGGTGGGTGGGAATTGGAGGTAGGTGAGCGGATCAAGGGCAAATGGAGCGTGATAGACCTGGCTATGAGAGAAGGAGTCATCAGGAACAGTCAGTCAATAAGTTTGATCTTAGGAGCAGTTTTGTAGGATTTGTTAACTGAAATTACACATTGTGTGCATGCTGCAAACCTGCCCATAAGAAGGCAACAAAGAATAGTACTAAAGATGCAATAATTCCAGCTGAAACAGTTGTTCCTGATTAAATTGTGGCAAAAATGAAAAATATTCCAAATTGGAGACAGAGTGTTTGTGAAAAATGATAATTTACTGTAAAACAGTCAGAAGGAAAGCAAGTTTATCCAAACAATCAAGAAATGTTGAAAGGCAGGTGTGAGATTCAACCTGCTGTACCTAGCTTCTTTCAGAATACTCTTTCCAGTAGGATCAAAGACATTTATGATGCAGAACAGGCTGAGGAGGAAATAAAATGTTTATCTAACAAAGAGAGAGCCAGCGAGCAGTAAGGGACTCTTGTTTCTCTCTTTCTGCTAACAAAGCCCATAGACAGATTTTACCAGTAAAATCAAAGGAAAATGAATGAAAGAGAGAGAGAGAAAAACACAGGCTCTGAGGAAAAATTAGTACCTTGAACCTGAACTAGAGACCGGTGAGATCAAGAAAAAGACCAGCAATATTGAAATTGGTGAATAAATGACAGACAAAGCATCAATTCCATGGATATATAAGAATAGACATGTGAAACTTGGCTTTGCAAGAAAGCGTCTGAGAGAGACTGGAATTGTGTTGACTTTGTTAAACTTGTTGGTGGACTGTAAAGCACATACCCAACTTTATGTGAATAATGTTTAGGACACTTAAGGGAATGAAAACAAAAACTGTTTTGCTTACAGTTGTTTTTTTATTTATATAAAAAAAATCACAATGTAAATTGCATATCATGTTGTGAAGCAGTTTTGTATAGTATGCAGTCAGGGATATTTTAAATGAGAAGAGGGAGAGTCTTATCTGTGACTTCCATATATGTTAAAGATATTAAAACAAGCAAATAATTTTATTAAGTTGCAAGATGCACAGACTTTATACTGTATCAAGATAAAGTGTAAATAGAGGCAAATTAAAGTTAATGCTTTGATCTTGAGCTACTGGGGTAGGATGGGGTATAAAAGTGTACTGATCATATTCTGTGCAGAATTAAGATAATTTATCATTTTCATAGGGTTAGATATCTAAATTAATGTCCTTGACTTAAGCTACACCAAGTGTTTTTTTTAATCAAATAGACTTAAACAAAAAAAAGACAATGATGAAAGGCAAGGAAAATTGCAAGTTTTATATCTACAAAGTTGTTAGCTTGTATTTATCTATTAGCAAATGCTGTTAGTGGAGACAAGATGTCTATGTTCAGGCATTTGGTCAGTGAAGATCTGTACTTGATGTTCCAAGTGAAACTTAATATATTTATAAACTTACAGATTCTTTCACGCATCTGCAAAGTTGTTAGCTGGTTTTTTTTTGCTTTCTCCTGATGACTGATTTTACTTGGGTGTGATCTGTTTGCAGGTGTATGCCATTAATTTTGAGAGTTCATGGGACTTTTTATGCTGCAAGAAATGTAACATTTAAAGCTACAGTAGCAAGCAGTTCAACTGAAAAATAAATGACGTTTAAACAATGGGAAGAGAATAAGAAGAGTAGCCTTCTCAACAACTTTAACCTAATGTATTTAACAGAGCAGTGCACAATTCAGTTTAAAGAGCATTGATCAGTGTGGTTTATTTATTTAATGGTAGCCAGTGCACTTTTTCTTAGGGCTAAAAGTCAGTTTTAATAAAAGAAGCAAGCTGTTTTTCACATCTGAGAGGGGAACAAAGATAAAATAAATGATAGCAATCACTATAAATGGAAAAACAGACTGTGATATGCACTTTAGCATGTATAATGTTAATTTTAGATTAAATAATGTCTGAGCAGCCATCAGTTAGGGACAACTGCTCAAACCTGCAGAGGTAAACTTCATTTAGTGAAAATGTACGTGTGTCTGTGTGAAGGAGATGGGGCACAGAAAATTTATTTTTTGTTGTTTTAGTGTTTTCAAAATGTGACAAATGAAGATGCAAGTCAAATGTTGGAAATACAAATTCAAAAGAACTGTCTTGCATAATAGATTGTACTAGCTTTCTGTCATACTTGATTACTCATTCCATATTATCATGGAATGTAAATGGCCTTACAGTTATAGCCAAAAAGCAAAGAGAACTGAATTATATTAATAAATGCAGGGTCCAAATAGCAATGCTGCAGGAGACATGTCAGAATTGAAATTCTTTACTCTTCCAGTTCTGCTCGAGTTTCCACCCTTTCTCAATGGTGATGTGTAATTAGCTAACAGCGGTAATATTTTTTTCATTTATTATTGCAATAATTTGAAATACAAGTAAGTGTGGGAGCTGTGGGGCACTCAGCTTTTACAGGACTGTGACTTGAACATCTGTTTAATACGATTTATGCTAAGTGCTTCTTTGTTGTATTACCTCTTACTGAAGGCATTGCTTAACTAGCATGGGTTGCTCACTATGTTTACAGCTGCTACCTGAACATCTGCACTAAATGCTTTAGTCTTGCTGCAAATTCAAAGCTTAAGATTAAGTTGTATATAACAAGAGTGGTTCGCTCAGCACTGGAGAGGCTGTTAACGAATTCCTGCATTATATGTTGTAGTCTAAGTGCATATTTAGGTTGCAAGATAACTAGCCTGGTCACTCAGCATTTAAAGGCTGCTACCTGAATGTCTGCACTGTTTGCTTCATACTAAGTGCATTTACATTGTATTTCCTGATGTATAGCGTTTATAATGTAACAACTGTGTGAAGCTCAGTTTTAAAGGCTGCTACCTGAACGACTGCACTATTTGCTTCATACTAAGTGCATTTATATTGTATTTCCTGATATATAGCATTTGTAATGTAACAACTATGTGACACTCAGTTTTATAGACTGCTACCTGAATGACTGCTCCACATGCTTAAGTCTCTGAACATTTTCTAATATAACTAGCGTGGAATGTTTACTGTTTAAAATGCTGCTACCTGAATGCCTGCACTAAATACTTTAGTCTACATGCATTTTACATTGTATTAGTTGCTATAGTAATTATAATTAAGCTGAATGCTCAGTATATTAAAGCCTATACCTGCTTAATATAGAATTATGTAATAGTGCCTCTCTGTATTTAATTTTCAAGTTTTTCTCATTTTGAACTTATGTAAGATAAGCTAGACTCTCAATATTTTAAACAAAATGCTTTTTACCTGATTTCTACTTTAATGAGCTGTAACATAAGTGCATTTAATTGTATTTTGCTGTGATCACCCACCTTTTATCTATGTGAGTAGCTCCATATTGTTTATTATTATTTAAGGCTGTCTTGTTTGAATTGTAACTGCTGCTGCATTTGTCTGTCTTATGTCCTTGTCTCCTTCACTTCTACTGCTGTTCCTTACTTAAACTGTTCCTTCCTTTTCCTTCCCTTAACTTCTGTAATTTCCCTTCCTGGTTTACCACCTTCTGCTACTGCTCATCTCCTGACCTGTTTGCTGTTTCACTATAACTTTACTTCACAACTCTTAATTTGTTTCTGTTCTTTCCTTTTCCTAGGTTAAAAACTCACTTCTAACTTCCAATACCAGCTGCCTCAGTATTCCTAGCCACAAGTAAACAGTCTCTCACCAAGTTGTGGACCCCTGAGAGCCATTAATGCCAGCAGCCTACAATTGTATGTTTAATGTGTTCTGCTGTCTTACTTATTTCTGGTCCATACCTCCTCATAGCTGTATCGCACATCACCGTTACCCCTGTCACTCTCCACTTCTTCCCCTCTTTCCATGCACAATTTATCAGAACCTGTATATATCCTCCTAATCCATACTTTACTCTGTTTTCCTTTCTCCCTACTGTCTTTATTTAGCTGACTTGCCTTCTCTGTTGTAACTTCCACCTACTTTTCTACCCTGTTCTCCACTCTCCACCACCATCTTCCGTACTTCACTTAGTTATTTAATTTATTGATGTAGCTTCTCTCTTTACATTCACTTTCAAACCCTGACTGCAGTACTGCTAGACTCCTATCTGCAGTTATTCATTTAGGTACAATAAAATAGCATATACAACATATTTTCCTTCAGTAAAATAGTAGAAACAATTTCAAAAAAGCAGCATTTCCTTACTGATTGTTTTCCTAATAAAACCGTCATTTGAGTCTGATTTAGCCCACTCTATTCGCCCCTCGCTCCGCTCAGGCTCACTCTGCTCCCCTACTGTACACCCAATTCTCACCCACCCCCACTTACTCTAAATTTATACTCACTCTTCTTTTCCCCTTCCCTTCTAATCCACCTCTTCCTGTTCATCCCCACCAACTGACATTCTCAATCTTCCTCTTCACCACACCACCTCTACCTTCTAACCTCTACCAAATGACACACTTTACTATCCTGTAATCCACTATTATCCACACATCTGATAACCTTTTACACCTCAACACTTTAGCCTTAAACTCTTTCAGCTCCGTGGAAAGGTGGCTAACTGACAATCAACTTGTACTCAGTCCCCCCCAAAAAAAAACAAATAACTTATTTCTCCCAAAATCTCTCTCGTATCTTAAATTTTCATTGAGTATCACATACCTTGACAACACTGTAGTAAATGTAGAAACACACAACAAGCTCCTGGCCGTTATCACTGATCAACTAAAATTTGATCTACATGTTCAAAATTGCATAAAAAAGACTCACCGAAAACTAGGTTTGCTCTACAGAAACAAAAACATTCCTCACCAAGGACTCTATACTTTACATTGCCAGTGCCTATCTTATTCCTAGACTACTTTATGCCTCTCTAACCTTAACAAACCTACAATGCTCTGTAAAGACTAAACTTGAACTCTCATAATAAAGTCTCTAGGTTCGCTACAAATCTGCAATTCACATCACTGTCTGTTTCTCAAGTCCCTAAACTGGCTTGAACTCCCCAGCTCCTCCTAGCTCAACTACTCCTTATTCACTCCATTATTAACAAACCTACCTCCTGCCCAGTCATCTTATCTCTTGTCATCTTTCATACTTTCCAATTGCTCTTTCCGGAGCTCTATCCAGTTTCTTTTGGAAATCTACAAGCCCAAAAGAACAACTGGCCAGTACCTGTACAGCTACTCCATAGCCTTGGCCTGAAACAAACTTTCTCTGACCATTAGAACTATATCCAATACCCTCAACTTCAAAAGGACATTAAAAGAGACTTTACTGAACTCATGGTTCTGCCCCTAACAAAACCTAACCTAACTCTGTCATCCTCTCCTCCCACCCCTCATTTCTCACTGTTTCCCTGATACCTCACCACCTTATCTCCCCCTCTTACACTCCCTTATTTAACTTCCTAATACCCTACCTTACTGTGTCCCCACCTATCCTTCACTTTACTTGCCTATCACTTTCACCCCCTCCCCTAATACAAGTAGCATATTAGTGTGACACTTTCAAATTCCCTTGATTCTTCTGATCCACATGCCTGTTTGAATGTTTGCCTATGGAACTAGGAAATTTGTAAACAATCTATTGCTTTATTGGCCTTTCTATTCCCTCATGTACCATCTTCTTTAACTAGTATTTTATTTCATATTTCTTTTCTTCCTGGCTTGCAGATTGTTTTATTTTGTGCTGTATTTTGAGATTTTTATTCACCTACAGTTACTTCTGTATTTAGCTTCCATCAGGTATTTGAAGGTTTATGTGTTTTGTGCTATTTCTGCTTTAAAAGTTGTTCTGTATGGAACTTTTCTCCTGGAGCCTCCTCTGAAAAAGGGCACATACTCAGTTGGACATACCTGGTTAACAAACGTCAAAATAAAAATAAAATAAATAAAATAAAAATAAACATGTGAATTTGACAAAGAAAGGATTTCAGAACAGACATTCATCAGAATATTAGGGACAAAGGAAAAAGGCAGTAACACCAACTGCTAATGGAGTGACAATAATGACAGAACAGAAAAAACAAAGATAGTAATGGTGAATTTCTGGTAGTAAGGGGCTATTTGCAAAGGAGGAGGATTATACTGGTATGTACTTACTTTCCACCAAAAACTGCTAGTATGGAGCTTAAGAAAATTTGGGAGAAATACTTTGCTTTCAGCAGGGAGTTTTATTTATTGGTGGACACTAGAGACTGACTTGTAACAGAGAGGATGCATTAACGGAACACGGAAGGGAATATACAACAGAATAGGATAGATTTTTGAAGCATTATATGAGAATATTAGGTATGAAAGATGTGAATCCAATAGTAGGATCTTAAGCAGAAAAACATATTATTCCCCAAGGTACAATAACGGGGCGAGACTGGATAGAAATTGTATTTCACAGACCATATGTATTTAATTGAAAGCTTTGACATGCATCCGATAAGTGTTCAGATCATGCACCATTAAACAGTTAGATAAGGGGTGAAGGGTAATGAAGTAAAAGTGAGACACTGGCACTCCTACTTACCTGTTAAAAAGAAAGGATTTTAAGGAATGGGGAGTAGACACTACTTAAGAGTTATTGAAGAGAATAGAAATGTATTACGAAGTGTTAGCTGGTGAGAAGAATAACATGAAAACTGGGTTTAAAAATAAAGAAACAAATGCAAAAGGGATATGATAGTCTGTTCTTTTCAGTTTTTTTTTTTGGTGAAAATCTCAGCCTTTCTTTACGCATGCTGTCTTCTAACTCTGCAACTGTTTTTGTAACTGCTGTTCTTGAGAAGTCACACTCAGCCAACCTTTCTTAATTTCTTCCTCTGATTGTTGCAGTTTTATCGGTTCATCTGAATTGCTAGTTAAATATTCTTCTATTTTTTGCCATCCTTTTATTTGAGTTAATATAATCATTCAGTGTTTCACTTGTTTTAACCACTTCTTAGTGCATTTGATTTATTTTTTTCTTTTATATTACTGGAAACCATCTCCTTTATCAAAGCTGAAACTTGAACTGCTGTTTGCTGAACAACTGCAGAATTCTTCCCAACTCGAGTTTTCTCTCCTCCTTTTCTGTTAATTTCCTCTCAGGTTCTCCAATTGACTTCCTTCCCAGCATCTAAGCAGCGTAGTTACTAGACAGTAACTAAATTTTACCCAAACTGACATTTTTTTTTCACAGTTTCTGTTTTAACACTGAGGAATCTCAAATTAACTTGTTGATCTGTGTGCAGCCATCTTTGAAGTACCTCTGAGAAAATCACTTAACCAGACAGTGCTGTGTGGATATTACGATAGGCTTTTCAAAGATATAGTGGATTCCATGCTTAGTAACTACATATGAACTAATGAAGATGAAGTAGAAAGTGCAGAAGCTGGTTTGCTGCTGAACATTAAAAAGCACTGAGACTATCTTATGTCGTTATCAGTTGTTTGCATATAGATGAGGATGAATTGAAGGCAGTGACAGTGTTTGTTGGGCTTCAAAGATCTCCACAGATGGGTATTACGTCCATGAAATTAAAATACCTTTTGGGAGGAAACCTATTGCAAATTTGGATAATTTGTTAATGAGGAAAGACATTACATTCTTAACAAAGGTCTGTATTAACGTGACTGTGAGAGTTGGACTGTAAGAATGTACACTAACAAATCAAAATCAGTGCTGTTAAACTTTAGTGTTGGAGAAAAAATGAGAATGATATGGACTGCAAGAACAAGTCTGTCTTTACTTAAGGAAATAAACCCAGATTGTTCACTGAAAGGTCTGATATTACAACTAAAATTTAAACTGACCACTTAATGCACAGAAATGATTCACTGGGGAATGCACTGATGCTGGGAAAGATTGAACTCAAAAGAAGAGGAGGAAGGCCAAGGATTTGATGGATATACAATATTACTGAAATAATGAATATGAATTTCCAATAAATTAAAGAAGCCATTGTAGATAGACAGGCCCTAGAATTCTTGATATTACAAAAAGTCAGACTCAAATAAGCAAACACAGATGAGTTCTGTTTACATTCATTAGACCATAGACAATTTTCATGTCTCTTACACTGTATACTGAAAATGACTCTCAGCATTTTTTAATACAGTCAGAAGTCTCAAAGTATGAATGAAATTCTGGTTTATTTTTAATGTGTACCGGAAATAACTTGTGTACAACTCTTAGAGTGAAGATAGTGATAGGGTGCAGGTCTTCTTTAGTGTGCTTTATTAGCTAACATATTTTGTCCAAAACAAGTTGATCTAACTTGGATAACCCTCCTTAATGGTAGTCTTTTCTCCTCCAGTCCCCATTTATTAAAAACTTTGAAATTCTGCTTTCAGAGGTGCTCTTTGATTTACATCAACACATGTTGTGACATAATGTGCCAGTTACATAATGGTATATGTCCCATTGCATACCAGATGTTCTTCGTGTTTCACTGTTGCAGTCATCACATTTGGGTTATCTGCCTGCATGTAGCCCATCCGGCCTGAATACCAGAGTCTTCGGATTTCTGCTTCGGATGCTGTCGCTTCTTCCCTGACGTCAGGTCATCAGGGGTATAAAACATGCAGCCAATGCCATTACATCAGTCTTTCTTGCCATGCGGTGCCCGAAGCAGAAGCAGTTTGCAAGTGCCGGTCGGCCGTCTCCTGAAATTTTCATTTTCGAATTTCAGACCCGAAGTCTTCAAAAAAGATAAGTACCCCGTTGGCGATCCTTTTTCTTGTTCCAACCGATATCAGTTGTCTTACCTGTGGAAAGCAAATACCTCATAGAGATTTTCATTCTTACTGCATCCCCTGTTTAGGCCCAGACAACGACGTCCCTCTCTGTCAGTTTTGTGCCTTGTTCAACGCCGAACTATTCGTCGTCGGGCCATTTTTGCAGCCAATTACTTTCATACATGATCTACGTACTCCGAAATGGCTTTGTTAAGCCATCCGACTACCGATCTTCCGAAAAAAAACAAGGATAAAGACTGAGACAGACCTAATAGGTCCAAAACTGCCGACATTGCTTCCATTAAGCTAGTTGCCAGTCTGTCGGTACTCAGTGAGGTGCTTTCGCAGCCCCTGATACCCGCTACTTCAGATTTGAGTCCGGTATGCCGCGAGATGCTTCTTCGACTATGGAACCTGCGGATGTCTCTACTTAGGATGGGTCTGGAGCCGCTGTGCAGGCACCGGCTTCTGAGGGTGTATTCAGGCCTACAGACATTTATATTAAACGAACGCCATCCAGAAGTTCTGAATTCCTCAGGCCAAAAACTCGCATTGCGCCTAGAAAACTGATGACCAAACCCGCAGGCTCAGGCCCATATGCCTCAAAAACAAATGCTTAGAATGGCTGAAGACCTTATTACCTTAATTAGGGAAAAGCCAGCCTTCCCCCTTCAAGAGACTTAGAACTGATTTTCTTTCCGATTGTTCTGATCAGGAATCTGATATTTCTGCTCTTTCTGATTACCAGGATTTGCCCTTATCTACTTATGAGGATTCTGATGGAGAGGATTCCATTCCCTTTGCTTCTCCTCCAGAAGATTTTTCTTTTGGTGAAACCTTGCTTACTCTTAGGGAGCATTTCCGCTAGGAAAGCCAGGATTACTCTGAGTCCAAAAAGAGACTTGGGGAATTCTTACTCCTGCCTCAACACAGGCCTTTAGCTATGCCTCCTGTTCTGGACATTGTAGATGATGCTTTCTTAGAATCTAGCCTTACCCCAGACACTTTGCCTCCAGCTCCCAGAAAACCTGACTGGTACTACAGAGTACCTGACTCTCACAAGTTCCTCTTCAAGAATCCTCCTGCGGATCCAGATAGCATTTCCCAAGGACCAAAAGGCATTAAGGCTACTGCTGCCAAAAATCCTACCCTTCTGATAGAGTTTCTAGAGCCTTAGACAGATGTGTACGAAGGTATACACTTCTGCTACTTTGGCCAGTAGGGCTTTAAATTGCCAGTTTCATATGTTAAAGTATCAGCAGCATATTATGGGACTACTTAAACAGAAAATTATGTTGATTCCTGACTGTGCTGAACACAAAGAATTGCAAGATTTAATGCATTCTGCAGAACAAGTTGGTAAACCTACTTTGCAATGTGGTTTTGACGCTTTAGAAGCATCTTGCAGGGCTGCTGTCACTGGGTCTGTACTTAGAAGGCATGCTTGGCTTAAAGAACAAAACTTGCCAGATCATGTTGAAGCTAAATTACTGGATGCTCCCTTAAACCAAGACTGCCTTTTTGGCAACAAAGCAGAAGTCATCCTCAAAAGGATGGAGGAAAAAGCTAAATCTATGCAAACTGTTAAAGATTTCCTACAAGTACAGCCTCCCAGATTCAGTAGGCATTGGCCTTCAAAGAACTGGTCCTTTCCAGTCCCTTCCAGGCCTTCTCAGTCCAAACCCCGGAACAGCAGACCACCTAGGCTACAGTCTCAACCTACGCACAGATCTAAGCAGTGGGGGCTCCCACTTCCAAAGCATGGAGTAGTAAGCCACCCCCTACAGAAAATTGGCACAATGACTTAGCCTTAACCCTTACAAGCCCTGCTCAACTACTTGCTCCCTTAAGAGGAAAGCTCGGCCTGCATGCAAAAAAACTGGGAACTCATTACCTAGGACAAATGGGTTTTGAACATAGTTTCCCAAGGATACAGATTCCACTTCCCCACACTACCAACCCCAAATGGTTGGCCAGACCTACCCCCAAAGCAATGGGTGGAGGCCGAACAGCAGTTCCTCTCTCTTCTCAGTATCAGGGCTATTCAACCTGTCCCAGCAGAACAAAGGGGACAAGGTTTTTATTCAAGACTTTTTCTGGTACCCACAAAAGACAACTCCTGGCGTCCTATCCTGGACCTCTCTATTCTCAACACCTTTCTGGTGTTTCCAGAATTCAAAATGCTAACTCTTTAACAGCTTATTCCTATGCTAGTCAAGGTTGCCTGGCTGGCAACCCTAGACTTAAAGGAAGCTTACCCGCACATCCCAATAAGAGGATCCTGCAGACAATACCTATGTTTCAGGGCGGGCTCCATGCACTTTCAGTTCTCTGCACTTCCCTTTGGCTTATCTACTGCACCCAGGGTGTTCACAAAGTGTTTAGCTCCAGCCATTGCATTTTGCAGACAGAGAAATATTCAAATTTACCAATACTTGGACGATTGTCTGATTCAGGCAGAAAGCCAAGACTTGCTATTACAACACCTGGCATTCGTAAAGAAACTTCTAACCTCATTGGGATATACCATCAACGAAAATAAATCTCACCTAGTACCCTGCCAACAGATTGTATTCCTGGGAGCAAGCTTGAACACAACTTCCAAGATGCCATTCCTCACTCCGGAGAAACAAGTTTATTTGACAACCTACTACAAACTATTGGCCACAAAACCCCAGCTATCTGCAAGGAAAATACTGCAAGCTGTGGGGTTCATGGCCTCTTGCATTCTACTAATTCCATATGCAAGACTGCATATGAGGAAACTCCAATGGTATCTAAAAAGCCTATGGTGTCAACATTCTCAGGACCTGGAAACAATGATTTCTATCATTCCTTGTACGAAGACAAACAGTTCCTTTGGTGGGCAGAGGCCTGCTACCACAACAAGGGACTCCCTTTCACTCTACCCCCTGCTGCCCAAACCCTAACAACAGATGCATCAGACTAATGGCAGGGCAGTGCATTCCGGGCAAATGGAACCCGAGGCAGATGCACTTGCATATCAGTCAAAAAAAATGTTAGCTGTACAGAATGCTCTGACAGCCTTCAAAGACCGTATTCTTCCAGGACAACTATTGGTAAAGACAGACAACACCACAGTTATATGGTACATAAACAAGCAGGGGGAACCCACTCGTACCCTCTCTGCAGTCTAGCCATGGCTCTGTGGAACACAGCCTTGAGCTACCAAGTACACCTCCAAGCACAATTCCTGCCAGGCAAACTAAATTCACTGGCAGACGACTTAAGCAGAAATCACATGGACCCACACGAATGGAAGCTAGAACCCAAAATATTCAACCTCTTGAACGAATGGGGGACTCTAGAAGTAGACCTGTTTGCCTCCCCTCAGAACTACCAGTTGAACAAATTCTGCACAAGAACTCCCCACAGTCAAGCTTGGAAAGTGGATGCCCTGTCCTTTACCTGGGAAAGCCTCTCGGTTTATGCCTTTCCCCCTCTCGAAGGTTCTACTAAAGATCAAACAGGACAAGCCAAGGACAATACTGATTGCACCAGACTGGCCAAGCCAGCACTGGTACCCCTCTTGCGCAGTATGACACTGCTACAACCATGGCACCTGCCTCAGACTCCTTCCCTGCTGTCCCAGCAGGCGGGCCAGATTCTGCACCCTCAGCTTCAAACCCTGAACCTTGCAGTCTGGCTAATTCCTTGAGCTCTCCTCTAGCATCCCTCAGTAAGCAGGTGCAGGATGTCATTCTGGAGGCAAGGAGGTCTAGTACTAGAAAATCCTATGCTGAAAAGGGGAAAAGATACTGTTCCTGGAGCCAGGCTCAGAGGATGGGCACAACGGTGCCCAGCTTACCTCATATTCTAGAGTACTTAAAAGAAATGCTCCACAAGGGCCTATCCTTCTCGTCAATTAAAATTCATGCCTCTGCCATTTCAGCACATTGTAATACTGAGCCACCCCTCTTCTCTCACCCCTTGCTAAAACAATTCCTTAGAGGGGCCAAAAATTTAAGACCCCCCCCCCCCCAGGAGAGCTTCCACTCCAGCCTCGGACCTTGACTTTGTATTGGAAAAGCTCAGTCTTCCCCCTTTGAGTCAACTGCAACAGCAGAGTTGAAATACATTTCTTGGAAAACAGCCTTTCTTCTAGCCATCACTTCAGCAAGAAGAGTGTATGAATTACAGGCCCTTATGGCAGTGGGAACCCTTCATTATCTTCCATACGGGCAGGGTTTCCCTCAGGACTAATTCTTCCTTTATGCCCAAGGTGGTGTCTAGTGTGGCCCTAAATCAGTCCATTCATTTGCCTACTTTTTTCCCTAATCCACAAAACAAAGTGGAATGAATACTGCACTCTCTGGACATGCACAGACAACTTAGATTCTATTTGGACAGGACTAAGCCTCTCAGAAAATCTGAACAGCTGATAGTTGGCTTTGCACAGGGGCAGAGGGGAAGGCCATTTCAAAGCAAGCCATTTCCAAATGGATAGCTCATTGCATTCATTTCTGCTACAAGCACCATGGAAAACCTACCCCACAGGTGATAAGATCACATTCCACCAGGGCTGCATCTACCTCTGCGGCATTTCTCAGAGGAGTCTCTACCAGGGACATCCTAGAAGCTGCTACTTGGAGCTCTGTACATACCTTCACCAAGAATTGCCACATGCCTATCTTTTCTAAATACAGAGCTGGATTTGCCACTGCAGTCCTGCAGGGCTTAATAGCTGGCCCTGGTGCTCTTTAACTTCTTCCTCCCTTCCTTAGCTTTGGGAATCAACCCAAATGTGATTACTGCAACAGTGAAACACGAAGAACTTAGTACAGTTGTGTACATTTACCATAAATGTAGATGTTCGAGTGTATTCACTGTTGCAGTATTGGTTACCCTCCCTCCAGCCCCCTGACTTCCCTTGGCTCTACCTTTCCTTCTTGTTGGTATATTTATTTTTTCTTGTGTATTTGCTTTTCGATGGGGATGTACCGTACCACATATTTGCTTCCTATTCTGGGGGCAGCTGATATTTGGGGCAAGAAAAACTGATGCAATGGCGTCGGCTGCATGTTTTATACCCCTGACGACCTGACTTCAGGGAAGAAGTGACCGCATCCAACGCAGAAATCCGAAGGCTCTGGTATTCAGGCCATCTGTGGGCTACCTGCAGGCAGATAACCCAAATGTGATGACTGCAACAGTGAAGACACTTGAACATCTACATTTATGGTAAGTGTACACAACTGTACTTTCTTTTTTGGCACTCATATTAGTGATACTTTGTAGTGTCTGTGAAATTATACAGTGAAATACCTATATATCTGTACATTTTGTGAGCTTATTGAATTACCAGTCTTCTGCAAGTTAAGGTATTTATGATTAGACAAAACATTTTCATGGAACAGTATGAAGAGTCAGTACTAGTCATTTTTATAGTGTGTATAATATGATGCTGTCCCTAGGATTATGATGTACAAATGAGTACAATTTCCCATTTGGCACTTAACCTAACCAGGCAGTTGAAACAGAACACCCACAAAGGTTCCTTACCAGGAGAATCCAGGACATAAGTACCCTGTCTGGCACAGATCACCAGAGGCCCTATCTCTATACTCAATATCCAGCAGGCTGCTGAGAGGCGATCTATGACTCACTTGTAAGACATCCACAGATCCAGCCCTGATGAATCTTTTGCGCATCTGCAAAACAAACAGCCCTAGAAATACTAGCTCCAAGATCCAAGGATTTGAACTTCACTTGTGACATAAATAGAACATGCTGGAGGGATGGATATGTGACTTAAAGGATCTCTATGTTAGGGAGTAGGCTCCCCATTTATGTGAAGCAGAGTACATCCTTGACCCTATTCAAATGAAACCCTGACCATTGGATGGGAAATCCCAAATTCTCCCCTAGTGTAGCTCCCATGTCTCTGATGGACAGAGGTTGTCAGTAAGTAAAATGTTCTCCAATTAACATCTCCCCCACAAATCTCTTGGCTATCTCCTTACTAACATACCCCCCCCCCAATAGACACACAAGGTACTCTGGGACAAACTGAGTTTGGGTACATGGCTAGGCTTGTAAAGGTCCAAGTAGTCATTAGCCTAGTAACATCCTATGAGCCAAAAAATGTGCTATGCTACTGAGCATGAAGATGAGTCCGTAGAATTCTAGACAGCAAAGGGAAAGGAGGAGAAAGAGTAGAAGTGGTTAAGTAGAGTGTGAGCAGGATAGAGAGAAAGACGGGCTGTGGGGCAGACATGGGTAGGGAACAGTGTTCAGAGAGTGATAGAAGATTGGTAGCAACAGGAAGCTGAGGAACAGAGAAAGCTAGCTAGTCTGAGGGTAAGGGAAAGGAGGAAAACAAACAAGCTAAGTGGGTTGTTTTAGGGGACAAGGTAGAATATGAAGTAGAAATACAGCTGTTGGATTTAATTTGGCTGGGTAGACAGGTAAAGTAAAAGAGAACCAAAGGGTCTACACTAATTGAGAGGTGTAACAGTGTGGAGGGGGTGAGCCAAAGGCAGTCTGGGGATGTGCAGCAGATGACCAAGGGCTGAAAGTATTGCATAAAGTAAAGATTAACATGGTACATACAATTTTAGAAGGTATTTGCAAAAGGCAGCGGAGTTTAGGTTTTCAGGAAACAGACCAGCAGGTTGCAGTTTCACAGCTGACCTTGCAGAGGTGACTAAAATGTTTGCGATTTCAGAATCTGTGAAAAGGGAAAGAGGTGAAGAGTTAGATTATGCTTAACTGCATAGCACAAATGAGTAGTAATTATTCTAATAAATGAGGTATAGTGGGACAGAACGACAAGGAAGAGTAGAAACAAAATACATATTAAAGTTATCGCCTTGTGTAATGTAAACGTGTTAGCATTCATAAGCAGAGATGACTTTAGAGCTCATAGAAGTGAAATTGTGTAATATGCCTGCAGTAAAAGTTATACAAATACTTTATAGTTAGATGTCCTAGGGTTAGAACAAGTTATGTGTTCGACTGTCTTAAAAATTAAGCTTAGAAAAAAATGGCAGCATTAGGAGTAAGGGTTAAATACTGCATTTCAGTGTTTCAAATAACAGCTTAGCCAAGCAAGCAAAGCAGAATATGCAACTTAGTTGGAATACAGAATACCACTGAAATAGTATCATGGTCATTAAGATGTAGAGCAAGATTGCAAGAGAAATACAGCAAACAGTGGAAAAGTTGAGGTTTTTTTTTTTCCTTATTCACAATTCACAGTTATAACAGTAAGTGAAATGGCCCAGAGTCCTCAAGGCTGGTGAAACAGGACAATGCACTTGAGCTTCTTCATATTGAAATCACCATAGGCAAAATCCCATACTGCTTACTTGCAAGCTATAGGTCCCCCTCTGTGACCCAGGAAACCTCTAACATGTATTTAAACTTATTGGAAACACTCCCCATCCAACTCAATACCATATTCATAGGCTACTTTAATTATCCCACTGTTAACTGGGGAGCATATGCGACAACAAATGTAGAGCCACAGAGATTCCTGGATTTTGTAAGCACAAGCCCCCTGGACTAGAATGTCAACACACAAACTGGGGTGTGCAGTTATACTGGATCCTAGTCCTCACTAATATGGGAGAGTGCTTCACACTCCCCTAGTGTAATGTCTTCCCTGGTAAGGTAAGACCACAAAATGGTCTTTTTTGAAGCAAAAATAAAACTTGGAACCCCCAGCTAACCCTGAAAAAAAACATAAACCATAAAGAATGCTGCTGCCTACTTGGGACTGTTAACAGAAAGCCTACAGAAGCATGCTAACTGCATAGAAGCAGCAGTGCAAACCAGGAAGAGGTATAGAATTAACAAGCTACCTTGGTAGAATCATAGCATCAGTAGGCTGTGTAACAGAAGGAAGAAAATCATGGAACTAAGTAGGAAGTGTAGCACCCAGCAGGATAAAAGTACTCTCATCAAACTAAACAAACAACTCAGAGGACAAATAGTCTACCAAAGCCAAATTTGAGGTAAACTTGACCTCCTAGGCCATTGACACCCAGAGGGCATTCCTTATCTACATCTGCAATCTCAGTCGGTAAACAATTGTGTGCAGAGCTAATTGTTATTGAAGCCACCTGTACTGAGCCAGGAGGTATAGCAAACCTACTGGCTGACAAATTCAGCTCCGACTTTACCCCTCTCTCTCCCTTAACCTTCCCTCAGGAAATGCTATCAAGTATAACTCCACCTGCTATTACTAGGGGACAGGTCCTTAATGCTTTAGGGCCAAGAACACCATTAGTGGGCGCAGACAAAATCCCAGGATGCCTTCTAAATAACATGAAGGATGATCTGTCAGGCCCTCTGGAATTACTATTTAACTGCAGCCTGCAAAACATCTTCCTGCCTCATGAATGGAGAACAGCAACAGTCATTCCTCTTGCACAAAGGTGGGCCATCTACAGACACTGGAAACTACAAACCATAAGTCTCACTAGTCTCATATGCAAAGCCATGGAAAGAATTACACTGGACCCAACCCAAATTGGTGTTGTCAAGGGCAGGTCATGCCTATTCAACGTGGTGGACGTCTTTGAGAAGGCTAACAAAGCAATCGATGAATGCCAAATACAGTGCAACAATAACTACCTTGGACCTAGATGCTATGGGTCTGTGTTCCGTGATCAAAAAAATATTAAATCAAATGTTTGTACATTGAATGTTGGTCAACAAACAGCATTTTTAATGAACAGGGATGTTATCAAAAATAAAGTCATCAAATGGCCATAGTTGGCCAACATAATACTATTGAGATCTGTTGTCAGGCCAATCAAATTTTCTTTAAAGCAGGGGAGTCGCCCAGCCCAGCCTGACAGGGAGGGATGCATAGTCCATAGAGAGCCTTTCCTTCTGAAGTAGGAGTGAACCCGATTCCCCTGCCCTGATGTTCATCGTGCATACAGCTGCAGTCATAACAGATGGGTTATCCTGCCGTCAGGCGGGTCCTCGGTCGGCCGAATTCCAAAGTCTAGGTCCGGCGTTGGATGTTGTCGCTTCTTCCCTGACATCAGTGCGGCAGGGGTATAAAAAAAACAGCCGATGCCATTTTCTTCAGTCTTTCTTGCCGTGCGGTACCCGAAGCAGAAGCAGTTCGCAAGTGCCGGTCAGCCAGCTCCTGAGATTACGAATATTTTTCAACCGAAGTCTTCTTGAAAGCTAAGTACCCCATTGGGGAAACTTTTCTTGCCTCAGATCGATGTCAGACAAAGTTAATAATTGCATTTCATGTGGGAAGCAAATACCGCATAAGGATTTCCATTCCCTCTGCATTCCTTGCTTAGGCCCAGACCACGACGTCTTGGCCTGTCCTTTTTGTGCTACATTCAGCAAACGCATTATTAAGCGTCGGACGGAGTTTGCCCAACACTATTTTGGCAAAAAGTTTAATTACATTATGTCGTCGGATACTCCGACTCCAGTTTTGAGTAAAAGACGCAAAGATAAGGACCGACATACGAGGTCCGCGACTTCTACCGACACCACGCTAAAGCCGACTATAGGTGCTCTGGTTCTCAGCGAGGCACCTACGCAGCCCCTGACTACCGTTGACACTTCCTTAGCAATGTCTTCTGTGCCTGAGGTCGCAGGCTCCTCGGCCCACACCCCGATTACAGATACCGACGCCACTCTTGGCGGGGAAACTCAGGCCTGCCACCTCTCAAGGTGTCTTCAGGCCTTCTTCTTTTTCCATTAAGGCTTTCACTAAATCTAAAGCAGCCATGCATACTAAAAGACAAGCTCCACAGGGCCCCATGCCTAAAAAACAGATGCTCAAAATGGCTGAGGATTTGATTACCCTTATCAGGGGTTCTCAACCCCCCTCGGACAAAAGGCCCAGAGTGGAGGAAGAATACCCTTCCTCGGACCAGGCCTCCATTACTTCAGAACATTCTGAAGACCAGGAACATTTATACTCCCCTTTTGAAGATTCTGATGCAGAGGAGTCCATTCCCTCTGTCACCCCCCCCCCTGAGGACTATTCTTTTGGGGAAACCTTGCATACCTTGAGGGAACACTTCCACTGGGAAGGCCAAGATTACTCAGACTCCAAGAAAAGGCTCAGGGATTTCCTCTTGCTCCCTCAGCACAGGCCTCTGGCTATCCCTCCTGTCTTAGACATACTAGATTATGTGTATTCAGAGGCCAGCCTTAACCCAGATTCTTTACCTCCAGCTCCAGTCAAGCCTGACAGGTATTACCGGGTTCCTGATTCACACCAATTCCTATACAAAAGCCATGCGGCTGACCCAGAAACTATTTCACAGGGTCCCAAGGGAATTAAGGCCTCCACTGCCAAAAATCCATTACCTTCAGAGAGAGATTCCAGAGCTTTAGAAAGGTGGGGGAAAAAGGTATACACCTTGGCCACTTTAACCATGAGGGCATTAAACTGTCAGTTCCATATGTTAAAGTATCAACAGTTTTTGTTATCTCAGTTGAAAAGCAAAATGTCACAACCTGAACAACCAGACTTGGAGTTGCAGGATTTGTTGCATAGTGCAGAACAAGTGGGTAAACATACCTTGCAATGTGGTTTTGATGCTTTAGAGGCTTCATGCAGAGCTGCTGTTACAGGATCAGTCATACGTAGACATGCTTGGCTCAACCTTACCAGATCATGTCAAAGCTAAATTACTAGATGCACCTCTTCAAAAAGATGTATTGTTTGGTGTTAAAGCTGAGGAGGTATTAAAGAAAATGGAGGAAAAGGCAAAATCAATGCAAACAGTAAAAGATTTCCTACAGGTACAACCTCCACGTTTCAGTAGAAATTGGCCTTCAAAAAATTGGTCCTTTCCAGCCACGGACAGACCTCAAAGAGGTAGATACAGGCGCCCGAGGGGTAGAGGGCAATCTCAAGGATCATTTAGAGGAAGACAATGGCAAGCACCTACACCAAGTTGTGGAGAGGATAGATCACAGCCATTCAGAAAGCAGAACCAATGACTTTCCCCTTTGCATGCCAAGCAAAGCTCTAATGGCAGCACCTTTAGGCGGAAAACTGGCATTATTTTCGAAAAATTGGCATATTGTCACAAAAGACAAATGGATCCTGGACATTATAGACAAAGGCTACAGATTCCACTTTCACACCCTTCCAAAAATGAGAGGCATGCCAAACCTGCCACAAAATCAAAGGGCAGAGGCACAAAAACAAATTTCAGCTCTCATGGACATGAAAGCTATTCAAGAGGTACCTGCACAAGAACAGGGTCAAGATTTTTATTCCAGACTATTCCTGGTACCAAGGAAGGACAAAGATTGGAGACCTATTTTGGACCTATCCATCCTAAACACATATTTACTCTACCAAAATTCAAGATGCTCACATTACAGCAGCTTCTTCCCATGCTGGGCAAGGAGTCTTGGCTGGTAACATTGGACCTCAAGGAGGCATACCTGCATGTCCCTATCAGACAAGATTGCAGAAGATACCTCAGATTTCTTGCAGGTTCAACCCATTATCAATTCTCTGCATTTCCCTTTGGCTTATCTACTGCCCAGAGTGTTCACAAAATGCCTGGCATCAGTAATTGCCTTCTGCAGACTTCAAGGGATACAAATATACCCATATTTGGACGACTGCCTGATCCAAGCGGACAGCAAACACATACTTCTGAAACACCTGGGGTTTGTAATAAAGTTGTTGAACTCTCTGGGATACACAGTCAACAAAAAGAAATCAAGACTAATACCCTCTCAAACAATAATTTTCCTGGGTGCCAGCTTGAATACAAACACCCAGATGGCCTACCTCACGCCAGAGAAACAAGGGCAACTAACTCAATACTTCAGAAAACTGGCAACCTTCACCAGGCTGACTGCAAGGAAAATCCTGCAGGCTCTGGGATTCATGGCATCTTGCATCCTGCTAATCCCATGTGCAAAGCTGCATATGAGGAAACTTCAATGGTACCTAAAAAAACTTATGGTCTCAGCACAGCCACAGTTTGGAAACAATTATACCACTGATTCCATGCCTCCAAAAGGAATTTCCATGGTGGGCTCAAGCATGCCAAAGAAACATAGGTCTCCCATTCTGCTTGCCTCAAGCAAATCAAATAATCACAACAGATGCCTCTGACTATGCCTGGGGGGCGCACATGACAGATCAGTGCATTCAGGGCAAATGGTCCCAAAAAGAAAAGCACCTACACATCAATCAAAAGGAAATGCTAGCAGTAAAAAATGCCATTATGGCTTTCAAAGACCTACTGCATCCAGGCCAGCTATTGATAAGGACAGACAACACCACAGTGATGTGGTACATAAACAAACTGGGAGGAACCCATTCATATCCCCTGTGCAGGCTAGCCATGTCTCTTTGGAGCATGGCTCTGAAATTACAAATCCAACTTCAAGCACAATTCCTGCCAGGCAAGGAAAAGACGCTGGCAGACAACCTAAGCAGAAATATGACAGATCCACACGAATGGAAGTTGCATCCTCAAGTTTTTACAAAGATAATTCAAGCATGGGGAAGGCCAGACATAGATCACAGAAATTACTAATTGACAAAATTCTGCTCAAGGACCTATCATCCACAGGCCTGGAAAGTGGACGCACTCTCTTTCAGTTGGACAACAATGACAGTTTATGTCTTTCCACCTCTTCCTCTGCTGCCCAAAGTTCTATTAAAAGCCAGAGCAGACAGACCAAAGATGATTCTCATTGCTCCAGACTGGCCAAGACAACACTGGTACCCACTCCTGAGGAGCCTGACGCATTCCCCACCATGGATCCTGCCTCTAATGCCTCTTCTGTTGACTCAGCACAACTTCAAAACTCTTCACAGTCAGCTGAAAACACTCAATCTAGCCGCATGGAGGATTCCTTAAATTCACAACAGACCCTACTCTCCAAGGAGGTGCAGGATGTCATTTTGGAGGCCAAAAGGCCTTTTACTAGAAAAGCCTACTCCGCAAAATGGAAACGGTTTTGTGCCTGGAATCAGAAAAAGGGTCAGAATCCTGGAATACTGAATTTACCTCAAATATTACAGTACCTAGCTGAGATGATAAGCAGTGGACTTTCATTCTACTCCATCAAAATCCATGCCTCAGCCATTTCTGCTCAATACAACACTGATCCTCCTTTATTCTTTCCTCTCACCCTCTCTTAAGACAGTTCCTCAGAGTGGCTAAGAATATAAAACCCCCAAGGAAGCAACCAGTACCTGCTTTGGACCTCAATTTCATTCTAGGAAAAACTGACCCTGCCTCCATTTGAGCCAGCTGCTTAAACAGAACTGCAATATTTGTCATGGAGAACAGCCTTCCTTCTGGCTATCACCTCAGCACGCAGGGTTTCGGAACTACAAGCCCTCATGGCTGTGCAGCCTTTCATAATTTTCCATCAAGACAGAGTTTCCTTACGAACCAACCCTTCCTTTATGCCAAAGGTAGTATCCAGGGTAGCCTTGAATCAGGCTATCCACTTACCTACCTTTTACCCTAATCCACAAAACAAAGGGGAGAGACTACTACATTCCTTGGACATTCACAGACAGCTTTGTTATTATTTGGACAGAACAAAGCCATTCAGAAAATCAGAGCAACTCTTTGTGTCCTATGCTACAGGTGCTCAAGGGAAGGCTATTTCCAAACAGACAATCTCAAAATGGATAGCCCACTGCATACGCTTTTGTTATTCTTTTCATGGTAAAACTGTACCTACAGGCATCAGATCTCACTCCACAAGGGCCACAGCTACCTCTGCAGCTTTCCTCAGTTCCTACCAAAGATATTTTGGAAGCAGCCACTTGGAGTTCTGTACATACTTTCTCCAAGCACTATCACCTACCATTATACTCCAAATCTAGAGCGGGCTTTGCCACTGCAGTCTTGCAGGGCATCCTTGCTCCTCCTAGTTCCACTTAGTGCCTACCACCCCTTTTTAGCTTTGGGATTCTACCCATCTGTTATGACTGCAGCTGTATGCACGATGAACATAGTACAGTTTTGTACCTACCATAAATGTAGATGTTCGAGTGCTAATACAGCTGCAGTCCAGGTTTCCCTCCCTCCTTCCCCTCTTGGGACAGGCCTAATGGCTAACACCTCCTCATACAACCTGATTGGGGTATTCTTTTATGGTGTATTTGCTTGCAACTACTGTTTTTTGATTATATTGCATTGCATTATTACATAAATTTATGTTTTGCCTTCCTTCTGGGGGCACCTGACATCTGGGGCAAGAAAAACTGAAGAAAATGGCGTCGGCTGGTTCTTCTATACCCCTGCCGCACTGACGTCAGGGAAGAAGCGACGACATCCGACGCCGGACCTAGACTTTGGAATTCGGCCGACCGAGGACCTGCCTGACGGCAGGATAACCCATCTGTTATGACTGCAGCTGTATTAGCACTCGAACATCTACATTTATGGTAGGTACAAAACTGTACTTTCTCTACCAGCTTTCCATGATTCCTGCTTTTCTTTAAATGTTTTCTGTTTAAAATATGTCCCTGTGATTGTCTGACCATTGGTCTGTGTGGTAGGGAATGAAAAAGCTGCATTATGATAGGGTAGGAATTACGGGGAATTCTAAGATAGCTGCACACTGATAAACGGCTAAACCTCAGTTCCTCCAGTATGAAAACAGAAACTCCAGCCAGATATATTGTCAATGTGAGTAAAGTTCAGCTACTGGCTAGTAAATACACTTCCTGGATGCCTGTAAATAAGAAATTGAGAGCATGAATGAAAATCAACTAGAAATGTTAATGAGAAAACACTGACTGGGAAGAATCCTGCAGCTGTTAAGCAAAAAGCAGTACAAGCTCCAGCTTTGGTGCAAGGCATGGTTTCCAATAACCTAGAGGAAAAATAAGTCAAGTGTGCTCAGATCGCATTAAAATAAAAGAAGTACTAAAGGTGTGTATCAACTCAAAAGAATGGAGAAAATGGAAAAAAGCTTTGAACAGTTATTGAGATGAGCAGAAAAAAATCAAAAATCAGAGGTCTAAATGAAGAAAAGGTTGATTGAGTATGACACTATTCAGAAAGACATATTTCAAAAAAATGGTAGAATTAGACGGCAGAGCATGTAGGGAAAATCTAAGGTTTTCTGCTGTACCAGAGAAACTAGAAGGAAAAACTTGCGTTAATTTTACAAAGGCACAAATGAGCAGCTGGATTTGTATTCCACACCAGGAATTGTTAATTGAAAGGATAAACCGTGTACACGTTCCATATATGGCCATGAGAAAGCAGCCAATATTTTTATAAGTAAAGATAGAAACCTACCTGACAAATTGTGGCAAAAGGGAAAATATTAAAAGTTGTAGATGGTATAGTGTGGAAAATGATTATTCACTGTATACCAAGCAGCAGAGAAACAAATTTATTCATGTAATCAGCGAATATAAAGAGGCAGGTGTAAGATTCATCTGCCGTAACCAGCTGTGTTCAAAATATATTTTCCAGGAAGATCAAAGTGATTTTTGCTGCAGAATAGGCCAAGGACAAAATGCAAACGTTTGCCCAACAAAAAATGAGCTGTCAGGCAGAAGGGAACTCTGCCTCTCATTATTCTGATGATAATGAAGCTCAAGAAGTGACATTGCCAGTGAAGTCTTTGCCATTGTTCCAAAAGAAAATGCTTGTGAGAGAGAGAAAAGCACAGGAATTGACTAGAAAGATTTGGGAGTATCATGGAATTGAACCTCAATCTGGAGTTGGGAGATAGAGATGAGCAGGAAGAAGACCAGCAACATGGAAATTAGTGAATAAATGTGAGATTCAAAGCATCAGTCACATTTGTGAAATACAGCTGTATAAGAATAAGTGGAAAGAGTGGACTTCTTATGAGGACAGAGAAGTTGAGAAATCAAGAAAAAGCACAAATGGAAATATTTATGAAAGACTTAAATATGTTTCCGTCGTTCAGGTTGACTGTAGTAGCATGGGAACCTGGAAATGACCTTTGAGCAAGCTGTCCCAACTCCAAGCTATATACATCTGTTCAAACCAGAACTCACTAGTAGACTAACTGAGGAGGTCATTTTCTAACCATGTGTAAACTGGCGGCTGAGGTGGTGCATCGGTTAGCGTTGTCACCTCACAGCAAGAGGTTCTCTGGTTCGATTTTTGGCTGGGGTGCCTTCTGTGCAGAGTCTGCCTATGGTCACGTGGATTTTTCTCTGGGTGCTCTGGTTTCCTCCCACATTCCAAAGACATGCAGTAGGTGGATTGGACACATTAAATTGTTTGTGTGTGTGTGTGTGTGTGTGTGTGTGTGTGTGTGTGTGTGTGTGTGTGTGTGTGTGTGTGTGTGTGAACTACCATGGCAGCGCTAGCCACTTGTCATTGTAAACCTTGGCTCAAGGTGATGGTCACTGTGGAAGTGACAGCCCAACCCCATGTGTAAAAATGGGAAAAGGCATTGAGGATGGATGTGTGTAAACTGGATATGCATGACTTTCAGACACAGGTACAAGAGCAAGGAAGACCCCAAGACGGACCCATTTCTATCTCAAGATAGCAATCCGCTAAATAAATTTTGTTGCAGTAGCCATGCAAAGCAATCTGTGAAGTCTGCATTCTCCACTCTTGGCATTAGAATTTTTTGCATGCAATTTCATCTATCCCCTTCCTAGAAAATACTCTAAAGGTAAGAAAGCCCAGGACTTGTTCTGTCAGTCCCAGTGTGGCTGAGGCTAGACCGTTTCAGTGAGGATAATACTTGAATTTTTGCAGCCCATTGCATGTTTCTGATACAACAAACTAGATATTCACTGTAACCAAATCTGAAAAATGTCAATTTACTCCCCTCCAGTAGCCATTTTCCCAAATTGTAGTTTGTATTTTACTCGGAGACAGTAAAGTCAAAACGTAGAATACATACATTAGTTAGCTACACAAACCCACTTGATAGCAAGTGCCCCTTTTATAGGGCAACCCACTGGCAATGCCTCATTAAGAGCATTGCTTTGAGTCGTACTGTAGGTAAATGGGGACTGTGAAAGTCAAACCATCTTTGCATGTCATCAGACTAGTAATACAGTATTAAACCTCTGCATCAGTATTATCCATTCTCAAATAATTGACAGAGCTTTTGAGTAGGGCTTAACTTGTTTGTCTGCCATTGCAGCCTGCTTCTTGGATGTCCTCATTTGTCTTTCCATTCTGTAGCTAAACCATTTCTGAAGGCTATCTTCTGGCTTAGACTAACCAGGAAATCTATTCCTCACTTTTGGGTCTTGAATTTTGTTATAGAGAATAACCTTACCACCTCCTAAGCCAGCTAGTTAAGCCTGCAGTATTAAGTCATCCCTGTGGCATAGAGAGATGAAGTCCTGACTGCACCCTAGATAGTCCCAGTTAGATTAGCAACCTGGGTGTTGAAATTGTTGTTTGAGGAGATGTAATAATGAACATGTTTATCTGCTGTGGGGTTAGGGCTGGTTTTTATTTCCCCAGAATGTGTACTCTGCTTGCAATCCTCAATTGGTTGGTGGGAGATAGATGGAGCATCTCCCTACAAGAGAGGTGGAATCCGGCTTTTGGTAGTTTTATCACTCATTGAAGGGGATAATAAGCTCTTGTACTGACCCCAGTGCATGTCCAGCCCCTGCATCCTTGTGGCCATGGGGATATGCATAAGGGATAGTCGCACTAAAAAACATTGGGTAGCTGTCCAAGTGATGGACATGCCATGGCCCTTTTCTTGCCCCTTAAAGTTAAATGAAGTAGATGCAGCAGTAGGTACAAGAGTGCAAAAAAACCAACAAAAAAAACCTGTCTATGAAGATTGTGATTCTGGCAGTCCTTATTCTGTCAGGAAGATTTCTGAATTGTAGGCCCTGATGTACAATTAGCCTTTTACACTCTTGCAAAGAGTTCTTAAAAATCTGCCAGCTCATTGCAAAAAAATATGCCCCCAGTTGCCTGTCTCTTTCCAGTCACACCTCCATCATTGCCTACATTGGACAGCGCAGTGGTGCAGCAGTAGCGTTGTCGCCTCACAGCAAGAGGTTCTCCAGTTTTATTCTCGGCTGGGGTGCCTTCTATGTGGAGTCTGCATGTCCTCTGTGCATTTATGTGGGTTTCCTCTGGGTGCTCCTGTTTTCTCCCACATTATAAAGACATGTGTCTGGACCCTTTCTCCCTGGGCCTTTGCTGAAAATTGGCTTTGTTCCAAGTCAGACTTTCCTGGTAAACTTAAATAAAAAAACAAATGAAGAAAAATTTCTTTGAACTCTAGGGTGTAGAAATACCTATGCAGACATTTCCATGCAAACATCCGAAGCCTTCTGAACTTTGTTGCATCTTTAGGAGCCATAGAGGTGTCCTCACATTGTTCCTTTGTAATCTCCTTCAGAGTCTCTCTTCATAATCTTTTGTAACTTCTACAAGTCGATCCTTGTAGTTATCATACAGTGTTTTATATTCCTTTGTACTTGTTTCTTTTTTGACAGCAGCATCTATTCTGGACTCAACTGGAGCTTGCTTTGGGGGAGGGGGGAAGGAATCAACTTATCCTGCTTAACTCTTGTTCTTCTTCCCTACTAAATAAATTCTTTAAACTCTTTATCATCCACAGATTCTCCTCTGGTTGTTAAAATATGCCTGACCTTTGTGTAGAACTAAAGGGACTAAAAATGTTTGAAATGCTTGTATCTTGCTGTCCAAATCCATAATGAAGAGCTTCCAGTTTCTCATTTTTTTCTTTTGTTTAGTCTCTTTCCACATATACTTAGTTGCCATAATAAAATCTTTTTTTAATCCATACATCTAAATACTTCATCTTATGTCCCTATTGTGATTGCCGCTGCACTGGCCCAGTAATCAAGGAGCCTCAATCCTCACCACTGACAGTGGAGGATGTACACACTGGGAAGATAAGTACATACACAGTAAAGGGCAATTTCCCTTAAGAGCACACAGAGATCACATTCAGTCTGGGGCTGTTTTCTCCCTCTTTCCCAGATCCCCCAGTAAGACTCCCCACTGGCACAACTGTAGGGTTGAAATCTCAGCTGAGTGACCAAGCCAAAACCTCCAGCACACTCTCTGTCCAACCAGTACTTTGTGTCCCCTTCCCAAGTAGCTGACACACGCACTTTGAGATTTGATTGATATACAAACACACACCTGGGAAAGGCTGGCACAGGTTTATTAGCTCTGCCCCCTTCTGCCCAGACTATATAAGGTAATTCTGACTGCTACCAGCCAACTCTTTATCAGCTACGTAAGGCCCTTAACAAAGGGTGTCCAGTCCTGCTGTGTAATGTTACTGTTATCCAAATGAAAGTGACCAAGAGCAAGGCTGTTTAGGAGTGGCCTGTACAGTGTCACCGTATAGATATGCAAGTATTCTAAGAGCTTAAATATGTATCTCAAATATCAGCCAGAAAGATAGGTTGAAATATATTTAATAATAAATAATAAAAGAACAAGACAATACACAGTAAATCAACACAGTAACTTCAGAGTTCATAATCACAGGAAATATTTCAAACAATATCGCAGAACAGTTTCAAATAAATAAAGAAAATATCTAAGCTATAGCTTACTAATAAACCTGTGCGGATGGCGCAGTGGTGCAGCGGTAGCATTGTCGCCTCACAGCAAGAGGTTCTCTGGTTTGATTCTTGGCTGGGGTGCCTTCTGTGCGGAGTCTGTATGTCCTCCCTGCATTCTTGTGGGTTTCTTCCGGTTGCTCCGGTTTCTTCCCACGTTACAAAGACATGCATCTGTAGCATTTCTCCCCAGGCCTCCACTGAAAATTGGCTTCGTTCCAAGTTGGACTTTCCCAGTTAATAAATGTTAAAATAAATAAATAAAATAAATAATATATTCCTATCTAAATCTAAAATAGTTTACTTTACCCTAAAAACTTAACTTGCAGCAAGGCAAGTGCAGATGAGTGGATGTTTCCTGGTCAAAGACAAAATACAAAATGCACAGTCTCTCTCTGAATGCATTTTTAAATTAATATCAAATATTACTACTAGATTACCTTGCAGGACATCACTTTTTATCACCTGACTTTAGTTCCCAAGTAAAACTCCCTTTGTCAGAAATTAACAGAATTTAACATGTCCATGTGAAAAAACCTCTCTCTCAGATGTTTGAAGACCCTGGGAGTCATAAAACAATAAAACACTTCTGCATCTCAAACCTAGTAATTACATCTCATCAAAGACAATAGAAAAGCTTCTAGCTCTAGATATTGTGTCTGCTACTGAACTGAAACTGAGCAATAACTTTTATAGCCCAATCGTAAAACAATTTAATTTCAACTTATTTTTTTAAGTTTTGAAAGTTAACCCTCTGTGTTCTAGTTTCTACTGTTAAAACATATACATTTACATAATTACAATACTTTATATACGTTTCTGTTCTAAGCCAGTGGGGCATGCTGTGGTTACATTTTAGCTCATAACTTTACACCTTTACTCACACTTCTCTATGAATCATGTCAATATTCACAAATAACATAGAATTATTTACAAAATTCCAGATAGCTGGGCTGGCAGTATTTCCTTTTGTGTCACCCATAAATGTGGGTTTTGCAGAACTGATTTATGCATGGGTAAATGTTTTACTGCTATAGCCTTTGTTTTACCTTTATTAATTTTATATTCTGATGGTTTTGAAATGTTCCACAACAGCAAAATGCCTTTTTCACGGGTTTTGCAAGTACAAAAAGAGTATCAGAAATGTATAGCTTTTCTTGACTACCATACTGTTTATATCCTTGAATTTATAGCTCCTTTATTTTCTTATCCAGTAGCTCAAAACTACCCACATTCTTGTGTAGGGAACATACTGCTCTGCTACCTCAAGCCCCATTTCTGAGATTGGAACTGAGTCTCCCAGTGGAAACTGAGAAAGTATGTGCATTTGCTGCTACTAGGGCTTTTACATCTTTTAACTCCTGCTTGTTAGTTTTTGTAAAGCTATCTCCCTGCCAGGATACCCAGCAGCCTAACCCCTTCTTATTCTCCCTCTCTATTCTCTCTCCTATCTTTATCTGAGTTTCCAGCTCTTCCTTAGTCCTTCCCTTTCAATCCCAAGTCCTCCATAGTGGGCCTTGTATAATCCTGTACTGCCTACTTGAAGGCATCCCCTCCCCATTGCCTTTACTCTTCTCCACTCTTCTCTTGCTTCCTCTGCTTTTACTTGCACTCCCCACTCTCTCATTCATTCATTTTGCTCACTTTGCCTATTAAGTATTGTACTCTTCCTACCCTGTTACTACTTACTCACACCTGAAACCTATGCTCCACTGACTGATTGGCTCTCGATCCTCTCCTGGTGTCTCGCTCTGCTTCCTCCGGCTCACTCCCTCCCCTACCCTGCCCCCAAATCCCACCCGCCTAGCACCTCTAGCTATATCCTCTTGTTACCACTCCCACTTCCTCCCTACACCAATCACCCACAACTCCCTAGACACACCCCATATCAGCCTATCATCCAATTGTAACCACACCTACAGCTAACCTATAATACTACACTTCATTCCTAAACTCACACCCCTAGCACTATTCCTACTGCTTTTTACTCCACTCAACACTGTAATACTCTCTTTATCCACTACACAATAATCATATAACATAGATAAGACAACTATAACACTTAACACCAAGTAATTTGCAGTCATGCCTTTAAATCCCCCATCTATCTCTATTTTACTATTACTATCTCTTAAACTATCATATCTTTATTACCTTACCCAACCTCCTACTTCCTACCATTCACAACTTTATCACACTACCTACCACCTGAACTCCCCCCTCTCACCCTTACACTCTCCTATTTCTCCCCATCTATACCCAATAACACATCTTCTAACCTTCTCATTCAAAGTTTTCCCCTCACTGAGAAACCCTACCCCCATAGTAGCTAATGACCCTCTGATCATCACTACAAATCCTAAACATTTCTTTACTCTACTCAATCACCTTTTCAACCCAATCTTTCATCTCATCACCAGCCTTTTATCTGGTGACATCCATCCCAACCCTGGCCCCTCCACCTCTTCCTCCTCACACAGGCCAATATATTTTACTTCTCTAAACTCACAAAGTATTGTTAACAAAGTCCCTACCCTCCATGCATGGCTCATGTATAACAAACCTGACATACTATCTATTTCAGAAACATGGTTGAAACCATCTATAAAAGATTCTGAAATTTCTCCACCTAACTATTCAATCATACGAAAAGACATGACCCAGAAAAAAGGTGGTGGAGTTGCTCTCCTATATTCTTCTTCCTTGCTAGTTACCCCCTGTAATAAACCTACTCCGAAATTCAATAATGCTGAAGTACTCCTCACTCTCCTACAAGTTAACAAGCACAAATACATCTGTCTAGCATCCCTTTATATTCCCCCAGGGGATAATATTTCCACACTTGAAAACATCCTCTCTTGGCTCTCTAACAATATCAGCAATGAAACCATAATCTTAGGGGACATAAATATCAACTGGGCTTCCATCCAGTCTTCAAACAACCCTCTTAATATCAACCTATTTAAGTTTTCCCAGCTAATCAATACTATTACACACCCATCAACAAACCCCTCTTGTGGCACCATCCTTGACTGGATTCTAGTGTCACATCCCCACTATTTCTCCGACAGTGGTACTCTTCCCGACCCTCTTAGTGATCACTTGCCTACTTTCACTGCCGCCTCCCTTGCATCTCTTACCGCACCCATAATTTCATCACTACCCGCAATGACAAAAATTTTAACCCATCAACCTTCATATATTCTCTAAAAGCAGTTAATTGGAACAATCTAAAGACACTACCTTTAGAAGACGCAGTTGCTCACTTTAACTTTACCTTCTTAGAAATACTTGATTCCCAAGCCCCTATAAGAACAAAAAGAATAAAAACAAACTCTGCCCCCTGGTTAACCAAAACCACACTATCTACCATGCACCTTAGAGACAAAGCCTGAGACTCTATCTGAGAAATAAGACTCCAGAACAACATATTGCTTACAAAACCCTTCAAACAAAGTAAAAAGCTCATAACTCTGACAGACAAAATACTTCTTTACACTCCAAAACAACAATAAAACTAACTCAAGAAAATTTTGGAAGGGGATCTCCACCCTCCTTAACCCCAGCAAACCACACACCCTAACCCCAGACCCAAATATCCCAGACCAAGATCTAGCTACACAATTCAACTCATTTTTCATAGATTCCATTAGCAAACTTACATCCTCCTTCACACACCCCACCTCATTACCTAACACACCCCCAATCTCTCCTGCAATCAACCCTCCCGGCCATAACCACTTCCACCACATTCTCATCTTCTCACTGTCTATCTTCCACCTCTTCCACTACTCTTACCCCCTCTTCACCCATATCTTCCACAAGTTCTCTCTCTCCCAACTTTTCTCTATTCTCATTTAAACCTATCCCCACTTCCACCATAAAGAAACTCCTTCAGAAACTGAAGCCATGTACCAACGCTCCTGACAACATTCCTCTTATTTCCTAAGTATAGTCGGGGAAGCAATTCCCTATCCCATCAGCATTCTTATCTACCGCTCCATCCATCTATGTACACTTCCTCTACTATCGAAGCAAGCTCTTCATCATCCCTCCATAAAGGAGGCAACAATTGCAATGTCAATAACTTCCGCCCTATTGCTATCCTCTCCCCTATATCTAAACTCCTGGAAAAGTGTATCCAGCTTCAACTCCTACCCCATCTCTTAGACAACAACCTTTTAACCCCTACACAACATGGATTCAGGCCAAATCATAGCACTATGACAGCCCTCCTGTCCTTTCTTGAAACGGTTAATAGAGCACGCGATTCCGGCCACATTGTTTCCACCTTACTACTAGACCTCTCCAAGGCCTTCGACACCATTTCACATAGTCTGCTCCTATCCAAACTGTCAGAACTTAACCTCTCTCCCTCCTCCATAAATTGGTTCTCCAGTTATTTATCAAACAGACACCAAGCCGTAATATGGAAGAAGGCCACTTCCTCTTTCCTTAGTACCCCCACTGGAGTTCCCCAAGGATCTATTCTTGGTCCCCTCCTCTTTAATATATTTATAAATGACTTCCACAAATCCATTCCACATGCAAACATCATTCAATATGCAGACGATTCTACAATTATCTGCTCTGCCACCTCCCCCTCTCTTCTCCAAAAACTTACTCAGGAAGCTTTCTCAATTACTGAGCATTGGATGAAAATAAATCACTTGGCACTCAATGCCTCCAAAACAAAACTAATGGTATTTACCCCCTCCAAATCTACTTCTTTTGACATAAACTCTTTCTCAATTACCAGCCAAAACAACTCATCCTTGGAACTGGTATCTGAAACCAAGCTACTAGGTGTTCTAATTGACAATCAACTTACGTTTAACTCCCATCTACAACTAAATATTAAGAAAACTCATCAAAAACTAGGTATGCTCTACCGGCAAAATCAGTATCTTACTAGTTCCTCCAAAGCCACTCTCGCTTCCTCCTTTCTCATTCCCTCTCTTCTCTACGGGGCTCCATTACTGACTAATCTTCAGACCTCTCTAAAAGCCAGCTTTCCTCCTGCTATAACAAAATTGCCAAATTCGCTAATAGCCATAGGTCCTCCATCCACCACTGTTCCTCTCTCCAAAACTAAATTGGCTCGAACTACCTAATCATCTTATCTATATACAGCTGACCTTAGCTCATAAGCTCATTCTCAACCCCTCTCTCTGTCCCTCTCTGTCTTCTGCCTTCAAAATGCACCTTCCAAATAGAGTCCTAAGATCCAAAAATCAAAACCTACTAGAAGTCCATAAACCATCTTATCCCCAGGTAAACACCTATTATCCTCTAACCTTTCCCGCCTCTGGAACTCACTCCCACCATGCATCCGTCACCTCTAATCACTACATATTCAAAAATCTCTTCATTCATATCTCAGGTCCCAATGGGATTGTTCTTGCTCCCACCCCTCATAAATATATGGTATCTTACCTCCTGTATACTTTGAGACTTAACTTTTCCTAACAAAGCATGTTTCCCTTCTGAACAATTACTCTGTAATGTAATGTTGTGTTCCTTCTCTAACACAACTCTGCTACGTAATTCACCTTATTGTCTCAGCTCACGTACTTCTCATTAATCTTCTTTTATTGTTTGTTTTGAATGCTTCTTGAATTTTTCTGAGCTAAATGTTTTTTCCACTACTTGTATAAAATAATAATATTTAGCAATCTTGTGTATGTAACTAAGTTTTGTCTGTGCTGGAGCTTTTCTCCCCAGGACTCCATTGAAAACGGGTTCTTTTGGCCCAATGGACTATCCTGGTAAACCAACTGCAAATAAATAAATAAAATAAATGGAAAAGAGGACACTCCTGACTTGTTTCTATGTTCAAACACAGCTTGCCAGAAAGGAATTCCCCCAGTTAATTCTTGCCCTACTCCTCTTGTATCTTCCTAATTAACTCTGTTATTCCAACAGATAATACAAATGCCACCATTGCCATATTGCCATTTGGTTACATTTTAGCTCATAACTTGACACCTTTACTCACACTTCTCTATGAATCATGTCAATATTCACAAGTAACATAGAATTATTTACAAAATTCCAGATAGCTGGGCTGGCAGTATTTCCTTTTGTGTCACCCATAAGTGTGGGTTTTGCAGAACTGATTTATGCATGGGTAAATGTTTTACTGCTATAGCCTTTGTTTTACCTTTATTAATTTTATATTCTGATGGTTTTGAAATGTTCCACAACAGCAAAATGCCTTTTTCACGGGTTTTGCAAGTACAAAAAGAGTATCAGAAATGTATAGCTTTTCTTGACTACCATACTGTTTATATCCTTGAATTTATAGCTCCTTTATTTTCTTATCCAGTAGCTCTAAATATAAAATAAATAAATGGAAAAGAGGACACTCCTGACTTGTTTCTATGTTCAAACACAGCTTGCCAGAAAGGAATTCCCCCAGTTAATTCTTGCCCTACTCCTCTTGTATCTTCCTAATTAACTCTGTTATTCCAACAGATAATACAAATGCCACCATTGCCATATTCATAAATTCCCAGCTGACTTTAATTGAATGCTTCTCTGTAAGAATTTCTGCTAACAGTACCAGTGTTTTCATGCCTTCTTCATGCCTCTGGATGATCATTGTTCTATTAATGTTGTCAGTTGTTTGCCTCCCCTCATTGATCCCATATCTTATCAGTGTTGGCAGTGCCTTTCCATTCTGTTAGCTTGCATACCCATAACACTTTATAATGGTTTTAAAATTGAAATGAGCCCAGGTAAAGCAGAGCCTAAAGGATCGTCTTTGGATAATACAGGCACTGCTGTAGCTTTCTTCCAAGACATGGGTTCTCCATCTCTCCTTTTAAAATACTGTTAAAGAAAACTGTCCAGATCTTTATCGCTTTATTTCCTGTCAACTTCCACAGGAATGCCATCTGTTCCAGGAGACTTCCCTGCTGATTGGTTATATATCACCAATTTTATCTCCCCTCTTTCTATATAAGTTAATTGTTGAGCTTTATCTTGCTCTAACCTTGGCATAATTGTCTTCCATAAATATTTCCATTTGTGCCTTTTTGTGATGTCCACATTACACTGATACATAAAGATTTTCTTAAAATTTCTGAGCTGTCTGTCCATTGCTTATATTATTTAGTGTCTAAACCCACTGACTGTGTTTGCAGTGATAAAATACTGAGTAAGGAGAGTTGCAATTCATACCAATACCTTCTGTAGCAATCTCTTGTAGCAGTGTATGAGAAATGACAAATTAACAATCTCTGTAATACTTTCTGTAAGCTTTAAAAATGGCTGACAAGACAGCCTTATTGCATTATCCTATGATTTAGAATCTGTCTTAGAAGTGAAAGAGTAGTGTTATCACTCATTTGGTATTGAAACTTAAAACCTTCAGTGTACCATTCTGGTATCACTGCAGCTGGAACTGCAAGAGTCTCTGGACAGATGGGAGTTTTTTCCCTTAAGTGTTCTATCTTTTCAGCAAGGACCCCCCCCATTAAAATTAAGGTCAATTTACAAACATACACACATGTACTCTGCTCGGACACTGTTAGTCATAGAAGTAAAATATTACCTCTTATTTGGGCACAAACCCAAAACCTCAAGCATACTTTGCTGGTATCACTGCCACTGGGACAGCTGTGTTGAAGTTCTTTGGTTCGAGTCCCAAATGAGAGCTATTATCATCTTTTCACTTCTGTGTTTCTAACAGTGCTTAAGTAGAGGGCATTCCCTGCATTTGTGTGTGATTCTGTGTATATGTGTGCCTGTCTCTAATTGACATTATCACCATGCAGTGGGTTTCATGGGTCTCATAATTTCCTTATCCTTCCAGCTGTATGTCAAGAGGGTTTTGTTCCAGCAGCAGTGATACCAACATGGTATGCTGGAGGTCTTGGGCTCATGTCCAGAATGAGAGCTAATATTATCCTTCTGTGATTCTAAATTTGTTACTCCAGTGTTTTAGCTCCTCTTTCACTGACCTCTCACTCTACAAACCTACATACCATGCTTCTAAATATTAACTGCATCCTTACTCTTCCTGTTTTATCACTGTACAACTTACTCACAGCTCACTCTTACACATATTTTTCCCATTGTCTGCTCCCCTCTAACCATTCAGCTCACCACACTTCGCCACTAATCATTTCCAATATTTACTTGTGTGTGTGTGTGTGTGTGTGTGTGTGTATATATATATATATATATATATATATATATATATACACACACACACACACGTAGGTATAAATATGTATATGACCTACAGTGACTCACCCAAGTTTTACTTCAGATTGAAATTATTAAACCCTCACACCTACTGCAGCAAAGTAAAGCTAAGTAAAACAAGCTTACCAAACATATCCACCTGTCTCTTTCACCACTCTGTGGTGATATTTACCCTCAACCCTAGCCCCTCTTCCCTTCCTGAATCCCAAGAGCCTCCAAAACTCATTTCAAGCCAAACTCTTCTTCCTCTTCAGCCCACCCAACTCCTTTCAATACAGGAGACTGTACTATTTTCACCAAAACCATTTAAAACCCAACCCACCTACCTCAAACTCACCCAAACAGCTTAAATTAGTTTCTTTAAATACATCTAACATGTATAGTTGGATCTCCAACTGAAATGTTCTAAACCCCATATACTTGACTCTGAAATATCACTGCTTGGTTATGTCTTCAGGGCTGATTGACCCCCAAATAAATAAATAAATAAAAGCTGGTGTAGTAGCTTTTACCCAGACTGTCTTGAAGTCTTACCTGTAGTAAGAACTCCTCATCTCTCATTTTAAATTAATAACCATAAACACCATAACCCTAGAAAGCATCTTAAACTTGATATCGCATCTAGATTCTCATGAAAAAAATTAATCCTAGGTGATGTTAATTTCAGTTGACAGATTATCTCCCCAAAGAACTCGTCAGCTAGGCTCGGCCTATTTGGCTTGACTCAACAGATTTCCTCTCCCAATGCATTACAGCTGTTTTAAAAACTGTGACTGAATTCACAACTGGATACTGGTGTCTGACTCCACTAAGTACATCTCCAGCACCCCCCTCTCTCAGTGACTTCCTCCGGATATATGCAAACAGATTTGACGACAGTTGCTCAGAGCTTCCCATTACCTCACTAGTTTTAACCCTGGTACATTTAATGGAATTCTAAGCTATTTTAACTGGTCTGTCCAGAAAAATATTCCACTCGATGAAGCTGTATGCGGTTAATCTTCTCCTGAAGACGGTCAATAGTCTGTCTCCAAATAGAACAAAAAAGAGTAAAGAATAACTGTATCCCTTGGCTATCCACTCAAAGCAGGCACCTAATGTATGAAAGAGAGAGGGCTTGAAAAGAATGGTTAAAACATAGATGCCCTAAAACCTACAACACTTTAAAGAACTACACAGCCATACTAAAAGACAGAGTAATGCAGATAAGAAAATCTACTATAAAGACTCCTTACTAATTCAGTGTTCCAACCCTAAAAAATTGTGGTGGCCTGTTAAAAATATATTCCACCCTTGAACAACCACTCCTGCCCCAAACAGCACTCTGTCTGAAGTAGCTGCTCAATTTAACATGCACTTTATAGAAAGCATTAAGCCTTTAATGAAGGTTTTCATCCTTAACAATTCTGACATGCCTTCAACTCAGATAGCAAGCATCCAGTGTTTCACTCTAAAATCCATCCCAGCCTGCTACACCAAATTACCACTACTTAAATTGAGTTTATGTTCTTCTTCAGCAGATAATCTCGTGGGCAAATACCTCAAGCTGGCTGCCAGTTATATAGCCTGTCCTTTGTTCTGATCGGTAGATCTGTTAAAGAATCATTCATCCCTTCTGTATGAAAAATGAAATCATCCTCCTCCGTAAAGGAGGAATCTTATCTGAGATAACCAATTTCAGACTCATTGCCTTTGTCAGATCTTCTGGATAGGTGCATTCACAAGGAGCTATTCAACATATCTTCAGAAAAAGCTCCTGACCCCCAAAAACAGCAAGGATTTTCACCCGCCCATAGCACTACAGTGGCCTTATTAACAAAGCCATAGATGAAGGCAAACCTCATTTTCTCTGTATTCCTTGATCTCTCTCAACTTTTGATCTACTCTCTCACCAAAAACTCCTCTGCCAGTTGTCTTCCCACTGTCTATCTACTGTGGTTTAATAGCTACTTAACCAGTAGGTACCAGTCTTTTAAATGGGTCTCCACCTTTACTCCCTTCCTTCTTGTCAATACTAGCATGCCACAAGGCTCCATTCTTTGTCCTCAACTCTTCAGTATATTCACTAACGATCTACATAAATCCTGTCCGCAAGCATCCCATATAAAGTACTCTGACACTTCAACCATAATATGCATTTCCAACAACCTAATCTACCTAACATCTTCAGAGAATTACTGAAGAAGCCTTTAACTTTGTAATTTGGCTACAGAATTATCACCTGCTGCTAAATCCCCCCACCCCAAAAAGGCTAAATTACATTCCTTTTTTCAAAATCCCATTTTCATGGGAAAAAAACTTAAATTTTCTTCTTTAAATAATACCATGATTGAAGTTTACCCTACATGCAATACTACTAAGCACGACAGTTGACTGTCTTAAATTCAGTTTACATATCCACAACAGTATCAAGAAAACCCATCAAAACGTAGGTACCGTAGATAAAGATATTCCTTACAAACTCTGCCAAGGTTGCTATAGATACCATTCACCTCTTAGCCTGTCTTTCCTATATGGAAACCCTATCACGACCAACCTACAAGCCTCACCTAGTTCTAAAAACTTGAACAATGCTACAACAAAGTCACCAGATTTGCTTTCAGCAAACCTTACAGGACCCACCACTGTTTAGCACCATACTTCTCAACTATCCAGATTTTTGCCTCATTTTGTTTTGGTCTGTCCCTCATAAAATTTGTAGTTTTCTGGCAAATCACTAAGGACTGAAGTCAGTAAATGACATACATTTGAGTTTCAGACTTCATGTTCTTCAGAAAAATACATGTTAATGCAATCCCTTGTAGTCTTTTTATAAGTTTATAGGAGCAATATTTAAAATCTGTCCCTATTTTTGGGCCTTTGCCCTCCCATTATTTTAGGCTTTCTCCAGTTTTCTTGCACTAAGAAGTTGAGAGATACGTTTAGCACTAAAGTCCTTGAAACTGTGTCGAACTACCTTGCCACCTATTTTTTGTTCAGCTTATCTTAACCCACAGATTCATCCATACCCCATCTGCCTGCCCAGCAATTAGCCCCATACGCCTATGCTATCTCCAAAACCATCCTCTTCAGTCAAATAATAAACTGCTTACAATCTACAAATGACAAAGGGCTGCTAGGGTATATGTAGTTAGAATTTTGAATACAACACCTTTATCACTCATCTTTTCAAACTTTATTTTACTTCTTAAACTACTATATCTGCTTCTGATTAGCACAACCAAATTACTATTCCATCTCTGCTTCTTTGTTATCAGTCTTGCTTATGTCCTCATAATACCTCAATGTATTGTATTTCTTAAATTACTCCTACCTATCTTATGCAGCACTCTTCTATCTGTAAAGTCTCAGTACAATACATGTATATTAATGTTTTTGAATGTCAATGCAACTTTTATTATACTGACTATTATGCTGTGTATTCACCGAAACTGCATTGTAAAATATGTTGTAAATATTAATTGCATTAAATATGATACATTGGAGCTTTTCTTTCCAGGCCTTCACTGAAAAGGGCACCTGTACATAGTCCGTCGTCCGTCTTTCCCTGTAAACAAATTTCAGTAAATAAACGAGTAAAAGTTCATAAGCAGAGGGCTGTGTTGTGTCTGTGTCTTTATATTTTATTCTACTGTTTGTAAAGCACACTAACTTGACCAGTGAATATGGATCCTTTGTAGTAGGACTGTTACTATGAACTGTGGTTCAGGCCTTAATTTACATGTCCAGTATGTGACTTGTGTCTTCAGAAAAGCAGTAGCATAAACAAGAAAATGAGGTCTCTAAAACAAGGGACTTGATTCCTGAGTTCCTTCTTTGAGGTTTATTCTAAAGCACTTAGTTGTGGTGTTTGCATGTGCACACATGCATACTTGGCTTTCTGAACCGTACTGTCTTGCACTGGGATACATATACAGTATAATTTCCTGCTATGTAATGTATATAAATATATATCAGCTTTGCCATTGTAAAAGGGGGAAACACCCCCCCTTCCTCTGACATTTTGATTTTTTAAACCATTTTTATTTTATGTATGTATTTATGCATGATACTTGGATACTTCTGTGGTTTGCTGATTGAGTTTGCATCCTTTTGACTAGAAGCAGATAGGTGTTGCCTTTGCTGAAGTGGAAGATCTGTTGATAAGGGTCAGGTATTTACAAAAACATCACACAGATAAATGTATGCCACCCTAAGAATTGTTAACTGTTGGAGTTTAAAGTTTGCCATTTGGCTCACTTATTTGCTCAGTGATGGTGCAGATCTCTAGTAGTGCATTTGCAGAATGCAACTCCCAGTACTCTCCCCTCTCAACTGGCAAAGGGCTTTGTGGATACCACCATACCTTCATTAAGTGTATTGCTGTTGAGGGGGATGTCTGGTGTCATTGTGAGCCATAGCTAGACAGCAGCTTACTGAAGTAATTTTCTCCTTTAGTATCAGTTTTGTGCAGGGTGTCAGAGTAAACATAGAGTGAAGGGGATCTTTGTCACAGTTTTGTGCAGGCAGAACAGTAGAGGTGCTGTGAAAGGGATCTTTGTCAGTGTGAAGTGCAGTAAAAAAAAAAATTAATAAATGTGTTTTGTTTTTCAGTTTGACAGCAGTCCTGGAAGTTTGAAGAGGCCCATGGCACAACAGCACAGCAAAGAGTCTTGGTAAGTGTGTGCTGTTTTATAACAAAAAAATCATGTGTGCTATTTTATAAAATAAACAAATAATCATGTTACACATCAAGCGAGGCAGCCACAGACCAAAGTAATGGATACAGATTTGATTTTGTTAATTATTGTAACCTGTTAGTAAGGAAAAGTGCAAGAAATGTTAGTCCTAAGACTGGCAGCAGGGAGTGATACAATCATTAGTTTTAGCCTGTGTGTGTGTGACACATGGGCTGATAATCATTATTGATAAAGGAAGGCCAATAATGGACACATGCTTTGTTTAGTAAATAAAGTGCACCACAGGGCTTTCTTATCAAAACATTTGCATACTTTTCTTTAAAAAAGTGATTGGAGCATTTTAAAATGATTTCTGAGTGGCTTTATGTATTTTATTGCATTTTAATTATTTATTTGTGTTTGCCCAGTCAGAATGTTCTGGTAAGCAAAGTCCATTTTCAGTAGAGGCCTATGATATACACTGAGTCAATTAGCATGTTTTGAGTGACCACATATTTCTAAAACATTTGGCATAAATTAACACTAAATACATACATTTTGAAATATAAACATATTGTGCATTTTTCAGTAAATTTTGTTTTAGTTGCACACACCAAAGATTTCAGCATTTCAACATCTTTGTGCATCTTATAATATTATTGCAAATATATGAGAGAGTAATTGCTAGAATTCATTAGTAAATATTGGAGAATGCAATTGCATAGGTGATAGCATTCAGAATTGTACGTACAATTTTTGCGCAGAAACAGCAGTTTAGGCACATGTGTACTATATCTAGCATACTCATGAGATGCACAAGAAGTGTCAAAGTTTGAGATTTTTTTCAATTCTTAATTTGAAAGGTAAAATATGAGGACTTGGTGGGGTACAAGGATAGGACAATTAAGTTGCTAGTTTTGAGTTTTCATATTGAATTTGTGATGACATTTTTCTTATATTTGCCAGAATATAATTCTATTATGCACACACACACACACACACACATATATATATATGTACATACATATATATATATATATATATATATATATATATATATATATATATATATGTAAATCAGTTATGATTTTTAAGTGAAAAGTGGGTTTTGTTTGAACACAGTTCAGTTTAATAACTGACTACTGTCAAGGAATTTTTCTGGGTTATAGAAGATGATCTGGGTAGTTTTAAAGTGAGGATAAATTTGCAGATTGTGTAGCACTAGCCAGTTAAGGGACTTCAGTGCTTGTGGACTTTGCAGTTTGTAATTCTTCTCCAGTTTGGCTAGCTGGCCAAGAGTATAAAATGATGTCCTGAGTGAAATCACTGTTGCAGTATTCCTTTACATATGGGTTGTCATCATTTATATCTGGCCGAGGTACTAAAGCTTTACCTTCCCTGGATAATACATCAACTGTGTGACCTCATTCGTATGTGCTGGGGTAAATAGATTATGAGCATTGACACTGAGACTATCTCGCCGCCAGTCCAATCACAGGTCATGCATCCATTGGACTAATCACAGTTTGGTTGTTGGTACCTTTGATTTTTATCCAGTTAAGTGCCCTGTTGGGGAACCTTCCATTTTTGTTGAAAGTTGTTATCAGATAATAGGGGTAAGTGTGAGTGCATTAGGCAGATTCCTTGCAAGGACTTGCATGCCAAGCGTCTCTTTTGCCTAGGCGTTGTTCAAAACAGTCACAAATCTTGCTCAGTTTGTCAATTGTTCATTCCCAAACCCTTAAGTCAAGATTTTCCTTTGTCAATACCTTTCTAGAGGCTCAGCATCTTAAATGTTTAGCCCAGTCCAAGATGGCCAAATCTGCATCCTTGGCCGTCCCTCATCTACCAAAGAAAAAGTTAAGCGAGTCCACAGTCCAGTGTTTCAGACTTGAATGTACCCGCTGTGGTTCCAGAACCTTCCTCTCAGTTGCCTGCTGCTTGAGACCCTGTCAGAGGCCAGTATGGCTGCTGAGGCTTTACATACTGCTAATATGCTCAATGAACCGTGACTCGTCATTTCTGAGGGACCTCATGATGTCCCTTAAATTTTAGTTAAGAAAGAGATCCCAGGCTGTTTACTAGAAGTTAAACAGGGTTCTGAACCTCTGCATCTCATCCAGATGGATGCCATGCCTAAAAGGAAAAAAAGCAGAAAACTAAGTATTTAGCCCCTCAGTAGCTAGAGAAAATGAGTGGATAGAGTTCTCACAGGGGTTGTTCCAAGCTATTATGTCTCAAAAACTGCCCACCCCTGGGTCTCCACAACCACAGGCTACTCTTCAAAAACCTGCTTTAGTTTCCTCTTCCTTTAAAGAAGAACAAGACTACGATTTTGACCATTCTCTAGACTGTTCCTCTCAGCTGCATTCCCCAGAACAGATCTCTTCCAATGAAGAGAATTCCCTGTCACTGAATTCCCCAATTGAGGAAGCTTCCTTTGGGGAGAATATTCAGAGCATGATGAAACACTTTGAATGGCGATCCACTCAAATCTCTGTTGTTAAAATGAGATATTACAGCCTTTTGTTAGTGGGTACCCCTGGCCTTTCTACAGTCCCTCCTGTGCTTGAGGCTTTCCAGGACACCTTTAAGTACACATTTTATGCACCTGATTGCCATCCACGAGCCCCTAAATGACCAGACAGTTTTTCCAAAGTTCCAGATGACTTAAAATACTTATACAAGAATCCGCAGGCAGACGTCTGTGTAGTATGTCTCTGTTCAGTTAAACCTTCAAAGTTTCTGCTCAGTCCTAATGCCCTACTTGTGAGCAAAGATAGCAGGGCAGTAAGATGGATTGATGAAGAAAGAAGGTTTACACTTCTGCTACCCTTGCATTTAGGGAAATTACCATAGACAAATGACAAAGTACTTGATCTTTGTCTTGCATTTCTTAGTTATGCTGGATCATCCTACTTTAGATTCCAAGCAACAAATGCAGAGCCTACTATCCCAGGCCACTCAGACAGCCAGTACAGCATTGAGTGCAGTTACGATGCTGTAGATGCTGTTTCCAGGGCTGCTGTTAGTGGATCTCTTGTTCAAAGATGTGCAATGGCTCTGCAGTCAACTTATCCCTGAAGATTTCAAATTTAAGCTTCTAGACTGTCCTTTAGACAAAGACTTACTGTTTGGTCGTCAGACTGCTAGCCTCTTCCAAACTCTGCAAGACCAGAGTAAGACTATGGAAGACTGCCAACAGATTATACTGTCCTCGGTTCCTAAATACTATAGGAACTGCCCATTTAAATGTACCTCTTTTCCTTAGAAGGGATCCTAGGACATATTGAAAACAAAGAACTTCCCACCCCCGGAAAAGGTACTGTGGCAAACTCCTTAGGAAACCTCTAGGAGGGAGGCTTCCCTTTGGAAGTAAAAATCCGTGACTACCTCTGTATTAAGCCTTCCACTGCTCTTCGTCCCATTACACCTCTGTCCCAAAGATTGTTGCTTTCACTGACCAGGTGGAAAGCTGTTACCAGAGACAAGTGGGTCCTGTCCGTAAGGGATGGTTATGCCATGTCCTGGGAAAATATTCCTCCTCTGAAAGCCATGCCACAACCTCCTCACAACCAAATAGCCCTTCTTGCCTCCATTATTCAAGACCTCTTGAATGAGGACACCATCGAGCAAGTCCCAAAGGACTTTGTAGGAAAAGGAGTTTATTCCAGTATTTTTCTAGTTCCGTGGAAAAAAGGGCAGTGGAGACTCATCCTAGAGCTCTCTCTCCCGAACATGTACTGGAGGGTACTATCTTTCAAAATGCTTCTCCCTTTACAGTCTTCTGCCTTTCATCCTACCCCAAGCTTTTAGTGTCACTGGATCTGAAGGATGCCTACATAAACACAACACATTTGCCCTTCTTATAGGAGATTCCTCATGTCTTCCGATGGCTACCCACATTTTCAACTTACTCTTCTGCCTTTTGGTCTTTCCACAGCCCCAAGAGTGTTCACAAAGTGCCTAGCTCTGGTACTGGCGTTCTGTCTTACTCAGGGAATCCAGATGTTCCCTTACTTGGACAACATGTTGATCTAGGTGCTGTCTCCAGAAATTCTCTTTCAGAATCTATGCTTCACCCTCCAACTCCAGACAGATCTAGGTTTTACTATTAATGACAAAAAAAATACCACATGGCCCTTACACAGGACCTGGGTTTCCTGGACTGCAAACTGAATACAAAGTAAATGCATGCCTTCCTCTCCCAGAAAGAAAATTCACAGTCTGTCCAATTTTTTTTCCAAAACCTGTTCTCCGAAAGCCTATTGCTCAGCAAGAAATATGCTAAGAACTTTAGTGTTCATGGCAGCCACCATCCCTGTTCTGCTCCTGGCTAGACTTCACATGTGAAAAATCCAGTGGTACCCGAAATCTGTGTTTGTCCCATCACTGTCACCCCTTGGACATCCTAATTCTCCTCCTCCTCCCATGTTTCATGAAGGAGCTGCTTTGGTTGAAAGGACAGAGCATCTTTAGCCCACGACTGCCATTCCCACCACCACCTTCTTTTCAACAGGTTAACACAAGTGAGGCATGGGGAGCATGGACAGGATTGCACCGAGTGAAGGAAAAATCGCAACTTCCATTTCTGAAGGAACGTGTCAGACTGAAGGAAATGAGTGATGTCCTTCTATTCACGTTGCAGTATTCTCACTTGTGGGATCCTCCACCTCTGGCGACCCAAAAGTCCGACTCCTATGCCAAAGCTTAAGCCTGGTTGCTGTCAGGTGCGTGGGATGTCGCACGCAGGGCCATAAACCGTGTGCCATAAATGTGATGTCCACATGCACAGACCTCAGAACGTCAGCTTGCTCATTCAGCTCTGCACTTTGGAAGATGATACAGATAAATACCTCATTGGGGAATCTTATATTTTTTCCACTTAGGCTTAGGTTGCTGTTGCTCTTTTATAGCCAAGGTCATCTAGGAATGGGAATTGGCAGATTCCACACAAGGATTCCCATGAGCTTTGCCTTTTCTGCTTAGGCCAATCCCATGACCATATGACTTGTAGTGTTTCCCAGTTGTTTGTCCCTAAAATCCTATGTAGTCATCTAGCAGCCCTAAAATTGTTTGTGGAAAACCAGAAACTAAAGCATTTGGCCCTAGGTATGGAGACTGAACCGGCCGTCGAGGTGGAGCTACCTAAAAAGAAGGCCAAGGTTTCAAGGCCTTTTATTGCTGCACCTCTGATGTCAGCCATTCCGCCAGCTACTGGTATAGGGGCTGAGTGACATCTGGCAGAACTGGTGACTTCATTTCCAAGAACTGCCTCTTCCCAATCCACCCCCCAGGCAGCCCTTTCCAAACAGACTAAGCAATGCGTGACTGCCTAAACCATCTCCCCCTCTCTACCCATCTCTCACTGTCTTCCTCTTTGGTAACATATCACTATATCACTTCAGACCACTGGGCATTATCAGAAGTGGAAAAAGGGTACTTTATGACCTGGCAGGAAAAACCCGTTCCAAAAAGCAATACCCCTCCCTCCAAAAAAAAAAAAAAAAAAAAACTCCACCTGATACCCTAGATCATCCAAGATTTACTATCACAGGGACCATTGAAAGGATTCCCACAGGCCAAGAGGGTCAAGGGTTTTACTCCAGGCACTTCCTGGTCCCAAAAAAGGAGGGCCCATGAAGCCCTGTTTTGGAATGATCTCCATTAAACCCCATCCTGCAGGTTCCTTCCTTTCGCATGCTGTCCCTTCAAACCTTTCTTCCACTACTAACACCCAGTGCTTTCATGGCCACTTTGGACCTGAAGGAGGCATACCTCCATATCCCCATTCACCCAGGATACAGGAAGTTTTTACACTTTGCTGTGCCATTCTCACACTTTGTTTACTGCCTTACTCTTTGGGTTATCCACAGCACCAAGGGTCTTCACAAAGTATCTTGGCCCAGCAGTAGCTTACTGCCGAATAAAAGGCATACAACTTTACCCTTATCTGGATGACCTACTCATCCAAGCAGAAGAGGCAAGTACTCTCTGGACACACCTGCAATTCACTGTGTCCCTCCTTCAAAGTCTGGGGTTTACTCTCAATCTAACAAAATCCTCCCCTACTCCATCCCCAGGCCAAACCTTCTTGGGCTGCAGAATAAGGGCAGAGTTGATGAGGGCCTTCCTTCCTCAAGACTAGATCTCTTCTCTAAACAACTACTTCCAAGAGTTACTTTCAGTAAACCGTATCTCTGCCAGGCAATTCCTCTGTCTTCTAGGCTTCATGGCATCTACTCTTCCTGTGCTGCCCCTTGCCAGATTGCACATGAGGAAGTTCCAGTAGTACTTGAAAAATGTCTGGTCCCAACACAATCACTCCCTGGAATTCCAGGTGCCCTTCCTGCTCTGCCTGAAGAAAAAGTTGAGGTGGTGGATCCAACAAATAAGCCAGAACCCAGGCCTTCCTCTGCAACCCACCAAGCCAGTGCAATTCCTGCACACAGATGCCTTGAGTCTGGGATGGGGAGCCACTATGAATGGCCTCAAAGTGCAGGCTCAGTTGGGAACCCTCCCTCTGGAGAAAACACATCAGTGTAAGGGAATTGACTGCTCTCCTGCTTAGCTCTAAAGAGCTTCCTCCCTGTAATACAATCAGATCCCCTCCAAGTCTTCACAGACAACACCTCTGTGATGTGGTACATCAACAAGCAAGAGGGGGGACCAGATCCTACTTACTGTGCAGGCTAGCAGTACAGGCATGGGAATTGGCCACCCAGTACAATGTCACACTGCAGGCAGTCTTCATCCAATCTCAGGACACATCAGGCACCTCAGCAGATCATTCACTCAAAATCACGAATGGATGTTACACAAAGATGTTTTCTTAGTCATTGTCCACCGATGGGGCACTCCACAGATAGATCTGTTTGCCTCCCCAACTACAGCTGTTCTGCTCCAGACTCCCATCCCCAATAACATGGAAAGTGGATGCCTTTTCAGTTTCTTGGAAGGGGCTGTTCCTTTATGCCTTACATCTCTTTCCACTCATTCAGAATATCCTGCTGAAAATTCAGAAGGACAAACCAAAAATCTTGCTGGTGCCAAGGCAGCATAGGTTCCCCTTTCTTTTATTCCTTGCCAAGAACAATCACCACAAGTTGGCTCACAAGGTGGACCTGCTCATACAAAAGAAGGGATCTCTAATTCATCCGCATCTGAAAACCCTCAGCCTAACCCTGTGGGTGATAAACTTCTGATCCCTTTCAGACACCTCTGTTCTGAGGATGTGCTATCTGTCCTGCAGGAGGCTAGGAAACCCACTAACAGGAGATCCTATTTATCAAAATGGAAAAGGGTCTCCAGTTGGTGTCTTTAGAGGCAGCTAGACCCCATCTAAGTGGGTGTTCCTGTAGGCCTAGCCTATACGTGTGAGCTCCTAAAATAAGAACGTTCATGCTCCTCAGTGAAAGTCCATTTGTGAGCCATTTCATCCTGGTTACCTATTGATCCACCCCTGTTATTCAGATTGGAGGTGAATTTTTTTCTTAAGGGGGTTCTCCATATCAGACCACCAAGAAAACCTTTCCCCCATCCATAGGACCTGAACTTCATACAGGAGAAACTTACCACTGCCCCTTTGAACCTGCAGCTTCTGCCACTTTAAAGATGTGCACCTGGAAGACTGTCTTGTTAGTAGCCCTTACTTCAGCTAGGAGAGTCTCTGAGCTGCAAGCACTCATGGCTACTCCACCCTACACTATCCTCCACAAAACAGGGCAACCCTGCATACCAATCCTTCCTTCATGCCAAAGGTGGTCAATGAACTGTCCCTTAACCAATCTATCCATTTCCCCACATTTTTTTCCCTTCACCACAGAATGGCATTGAGGGAGAGCTCCATTTCCTTGATGTTCACAGGCAATTGAGGTTTTACCTGGACAAGACCAAAGACATTAGAAAGTCCAATCAGCTCTTTGTAACTTTTCATCCCAGGGCCAGAAGAGCTGTATCCAAACAGGCAATATCCTCCTGGATATGCAAAACTATTACCTTCTGTTACTCTTTCCATGGTATACAGTTAGCCCACTCTGTTAAAGCACACTCTACTAGTGCAGTGGCCTCTTCAGGGGCCTTTCTTAAAGGCCTGGTCATGGCTACTGTCCTAGAGGCAGTGACACGGTCCTCTGTACATACCTTCACCAAGCATTATAAAATGGACATCAACTCCAGAGCCAGGGCAGGATTTGCAAGAGCCATCCTCCACGATTTCCTGGCGACTGCTACCTCTTCTTCCACCCTTTCTCTTGCTTGAGCTGTGGTACTCTCCCACAAGTGAGAATACTGCAACATGTGAATAGAAGGACATAGATTAGGTGTTTAAAATCTTAACATAACCATAGATGTTCTCCTTTTCCATGTTGCAGTATTCATTCCCTCCCTCCTTCCCCCCAGGGGACCTTTTCCCTTTCTGGATGCCATCCTTTCTTTTTCCTTAGACTATTGTCCGACTGGGCAGTCAGTTCTGAGGTCTGTGCATGTAGATGTCACATCTATGGCCCACGGTTTATGGCCCTGCGTGTGACGTCCCATGCATCTGACAGCAACCATGCTTAAGTTTTGGCATAGGAGAAGGATGTTGGGGGTTGCCTGAGGTAGAGGTCCCACAAGTGAGAATATTGCAACATGGAAGAGAAGGACGTCTATGGTTATGGTAAGATTTTACACAACTAACCTTTCTTCAACAAGGTGTTCAGAACTCTGACTGCCTTTGGAAACCCAATCCACTCCTTGTATACACAGACAACATCACAGACGTGTGGTATATAAACAGGGAGGCATGAAACTTGGCCACTCAACTGGACTTCACAGTCATGGCTGCATAGATTTCCTTCTTGGGACAGTGTGCTAGCAGACTCCTTAAGCTGTTCCCTGGAGGACCTCAACAAATGGACAGTGAACAGACATGTTTTGCAGGCTGTCCTCCTTCAGTGGGACACTCTGCAGACCTCTCTGCTTCTCCAACCAGCCATCAGCTCCCATAGTTCTGCACCTGGGACCCTTGTCCCACAGTTTGGAGGAAAGATGCCTTTTCATTCCAATGGACAGGAAAGTTCCTCTATGCTTTTCCTGCTCTGCCTCATCTTCCAAAAATTCTCTTGCACTCTTTGGCTGAGGTTTCCCCTGCTATTTCACCTGAAAAAGGGAAATTGCAGGAAAATACTTCTTCATTGGGACCTAATTACTCCAACAAAAAGGCTTGCTGTTCCTCCCAAATCATGCATCTCTCAACTTATCCCTCTGGATGATAAGATTTTAATTCCACAGACATCTGTTCTCTGAGGAGGAGGTTCAAGTCTTACAAGAAGCCAGGAGACCCACTACTAGAAAATCGTACACAGCTAAATGGAAATTATTCTCCTGTTGGTGCCACAGACATATTCAGGACCCACTGTTGTCGCAGGTTTCTGCTGTACTGCATTATCTTTGTGAACTACTGCAGTCTGGTTTGGCTTACACACTCATAAAAGCTCACCTGTCAGTTGTCAATGTCTGCATCCCTCTTAGTTCTTCACTTACGTCTAAGGTTGAAGTCAAACTTTTCCTCAGGAGAATCTTGCGTCTTAACCGACCAAGGAAGCCCATCTCTCCCCAGTGGGATCTTCATTCTTACATCTGTACTAGGAAAACTGTCCTTGTCTTGGTTCTCACCTCTGCTAGGAGAGTTTCTGAGCTAAAAGCTTTCGTGACCGTTCCCCCTTTTCTTTTTTTTCACAAGGACAAGATGACTGTTGGGGCTAATCTTTCCTTCATGCCTAGGGTAGTGAACAAGTTGCCTCTCATTCAGGCTTTTCATCTACCCACTTTCTTTCCCAATCCACAAAATGGGGAAAGGGATCATACATTTTCTAAACATTCATAAGCAACTCAGATTTCATCTAGGCAAAACTAAGTCCTTCAGAAAGACTTGACCAGCTGTTTGTATCGTTTATGAACTGTAAGCTGGGCCAACCAGTCTCCAGACAACATTACTGCAGCTTGAATTTCTAAGGCTACATCTTTCTGCTATGTGCAACATGGTAAGACCTTGCCTTTCTGCCCTAAAGCACATTCATTTAGGGCAATGGCATCCTCAGGGACATTTCACAAAGGCATACTCCAGGTCTATCTTTAAGACTATCACTTGGTCCTCTGTCACACCTTTAGCAAACACTACAGAGTTGATGCTTTCTCTAGGTCCAGGGCAGCCTTTGATGGATCAGTCCTGATCAGACTGCTGGCCAACTGTTCTACTCAGTAGCCAATCCCACCCCTCCTCCTTCATTGAGAATCAATCACTCGTATGCCAGGAATACTGCAACAGTGATATCAGTCAGGACACTGCAGTTGTGTAAAAACTTGCCATAGCAGTAGATGTCCTACTAATCACTGATGCAGTATTCTATCCTACTGTCCATTCCCTCTTCTTTACCTCACTAAAACTTTCCTATTCCTCTCCCTTTGCTTTAACCTCTGCTCTGTTACATGGGAAGAGGGGATTTTTTTTTACCTATTGAAGCTTTACTCCTCCAAGCTTATCAGTCTCCCTATCTCAGTAATCTTCAGGCTGCTGGCTGGAAGAAAGTCTGAGGATCCACATTTGTACATCCATCTGTATACCTCAAAGCATACAAGCTGATGCCATGCATCAAATTATGATGTAGAGAAGGTAAAGCTTTGCACCCCAGCTGGACATCACCAGTGACAACCCATATGTTAGGAATACTGCAACAATGATCAGTAGGGCATCTACTGTTATGGCAAGTTCTTACACAACTGTACTTCATTAGATCACTGTCGGAGTGGCCATTACATATGGGATATATCCTGCCAAGGATATTGTATGTGTGGCTAGTTTCACAAAGGTTCAGTGACCTTCTGTTATTCATGTGCTGTATATCTTACTTGTCAAAAGTGGGCATGCCAGTATAAGAGGGATGTACACATGCACCAAAACTGTGAGCTTTCTTGCTGTTAGTCTGCATATACAGACTCTCAACAGCTTTGTATCTGGTTTAAATGTAGTGTTGACTTGTCTAGAGGCAGATAAATACCCAATTGGAGAGGCTTCCTTTTTTATGAGATTTTCTCACAAAGTTTCTGGGACAATGGTTTAGTTGATCCAGGGCGTAGGAATTTATGAATTCCAAGAACCGTTGGGAAAAGGTGATGGTACCTGAGTAGTTTTCCCAGTTAATAGCAGGGTAGTTGAAATCACCCAGTATTAGGGTGTTTGGTTGTATCTTAATATTTTCCAGTATGTTTAGAAAGGTGTAGTGAGAATCTTGGGGCATGGTGGGGGATCTGTATCAAACTACAATTTGGATTGCAGTCTTACCTAGTTGTTAGTTGCACCTGGTGAATTTCAGATGCATTGTGTTGGGCAACTAGCTGGAGGTATGAATATACTTGGTGAATATGGACACTCCTCCACCTTTAGTGTTTCGGTCTTGGTTTGGTTGCCGAAAAGTGTGTTAAGAGTTGTAGCCTGGTATTGCAGGGGTGCTCTCTGGATCCTTGAACCAGGTCTCAGTTACTGCACAGATATCGATGTTCTCCATTTTTAGGAGTGCTTTGAGAGTGCGCATTTTGAGGTTGAGACTTCAAGTATTGAGTAGCATTACCTTCAGATTATGCATGCTTGTATCTGTTACAGTGGTGGTTTTGTCCTTTGAACCTTGCCTAAAAAAGGCACTATGGGGTGGCAAGAACTTTAGCCAGTAACCTGAATCTCAGGGGTGACAGGTGCAGACCATCTCTGGCAAAGCATCGTGGTCTGTCGATCATGTCTTTCCAGGCAGGCAGATACTGGATCCCCTTTGAATGACACCAGAAGCTTAGCCAGTTGTTGAAATCAATCATTTTGTCCTTATACTGTGGTATAAATCTGGGCAAAGCCAGGATGCTACTCGGGGCTAGGGTCATATCTGCCTGGGCCACATGATCCGAGAGCTCTTCCATGTCTTTTTTCATGTAATCCAGGGAGGTACGTCTCAAGTCATTCACTCCAACATGGACAATGACAGTGTCATATTTGTACTTGTGGAGTGACTTGAGTGCATGTGTTATGTGGCGGATCCTGGCACCCAACAGGCAGCTGAGTGTAATTTTCTCCTTGTTCAGCCCGGTGAGTTGGACATCAGTGGGCCTGACTATAGAGTCACCTATAACTTATGTGTTGGGTACGTTGTCTTGCCTTAGGGGCTGTTGTTGGGTGGCACACTGGAGTTGTGAGCTGTGTGTCACTTTAGTTGTGACTGGTGTGTGTTTGCGTTTCAGCTTCGGAGGTCCTTGTTGCTTGGGCAGGTTAATGTTAAGGACCTCTGCATGTATGGGTTTAGTGTTGCTATGTGTGGGTTTTGTTGGTGTGGGTTTTGAAGGGCTGTGTGTTGCTTGAGGTGTAGTGCAGGTGTTAACCTTCTCCTCTTGACTGTCTAGCGCAATCTTGGTTGGAGAGAGCTTTGCTTCCAGTTTGACTATGTAAGTGCATCTCTCACAGTTTTTATTGTTGGATGGTAGGAGGAGAGGGTTGTTTGTGTACATGAGGCAGTTGCTGCATTGTCCCAGTATGCCCAGATTCACCAGAAGCTGACCATTGGACATGCCTGTTTAGGTGCTTTTTTTGTAAAGTACAACAGCTGTTTTCCCTTACCTTTGCAAGGTACTTTGTAATTATAGGCTATTTAGCTCCTACGATTAATTTCTCCTTATTAATAAGGAGAGTTGAGTGCTTGTATCAGTTTAAGGCCTCCTAGTGCTTTCCAGCAGATTCTAGAGCAAGTGCCTAGTCACAGGGGTTCAGATTTTAGAGCTGCTACTGAGAAACCAACTAGTTCTAAGGGAAAATTTGAAGAGCAGACTTTCTGGCACCTGGAATAGTTTAACTGTAGCCCCGCAGTACTGCACGATGCGCAAAGACGCGTTTTTAAGCCAGAAAGTTGAAAGGGTAGAAATCAGCCCAAAATGGCTGATAAAATTGCAGTTTCAGAGCTGGAAACTACTCCTCTAGTGTTAGGCAGTACAATGCTCACCACTCCCACTGGTAAGCAGTAGGACTTCCCTCTACCACAGCAAAGGTCTGCATAGCTCTGAACACAGAAAATAAAGTCCTGAAACCAACAAAGCCTGGGATATGGACTATACTAGCTAGGAAAGGCTTGAAACGAGCAAACAAGGTAGTATTTTTTTTGTTAAACAGGCTAAACAATGCAATAATACAGTAAATAAACACAGAAAAGGCTAATGCACTTGATTGTGTAGCCCTAAACAGTAAATGCAATTAAAACTACAAAATTAGCAATTTAAAACTTTTTAAGTGAAGCAAGGCAAGTGCACAACTGAAAAACGATTTGAGGCAGTGATACAGTAGAATAAGTAGCTAGTCTACATATACAGAAGTGTCTCTGTGTGTGTGTGTGTGTATATGTATATATATATATATATATATATATATATATATATATATATATGTATATGTATATGTATGTGTGTGTGTACAGAAAAGCAGTTAAAACACACTGAAACAATTCAGATGCAGTGCAACCTAGAGCACTTGAGGTGTAGCAATATTAAGGCAAATACAGTTTTAATAAATGCACTAAAATATACTCTATATTTCCAAAATGTTTGAGAAACAGAACACAAGGAGATTCAGGCAACTTTTCACTGCCATATCTTGTTTTCACAACCCACTGCTTGCTTAGGTTCCCCTAATACAACAGTATCATACTCCATATTTGCAATACAAATCAAAATATGGAAATATTTCATAACTGTCATAATCCCCTGCAAACTTTTCAATTACACACCACCTGTAAATCCCAAAGTGATGGTTTCACTGTATACATCAGGCATGGGCAAACTACGGCCCGGGGGCCACATGCGGCCCGTTAAACGTTTTGATTCGGCCTGCCAAACTTGAAAAAATTTAATAAATTAAATTTGTTAATGTTTTATTTCCCCTGCAATTCTGATGTTTCCTCACTAGATGGCGCACTCTAGATATATTGTGTGAACAGACCTTCAGCGTCATGAACATCAACAAAGCCAGCCACAGATCCAAGTTAACAGACCTACACCTCAGATCCATCCTGAGAATCGCCACAACAAAACTAACTCCAGACTTTGATGCGCTGGCTAAAAAAGGAGACCAACAACACTGCTCCCATTAAAATGTGTGTGTCTCCGTGATACGCACGTTGTTAAAATAAACAGTGCGCGCAGATCAAATATAACGCTTCACAGACTGACTTGCTGCAACTGTTTCGTCCTTGCACTGGTCGTTGTTGACTTTTGGCACCGGGAAACAAATTGAATAAAAGGAACAGGACAAGTACATCTGCATCTACCGTTTTTGAAAAAAAAGACAGTCAGGAGGAGAGTGATGGTGATATCCTGAAGGATAACAGAACTTTCAGTGCTTTAAAATAAAATGGTCATTTATTTGATTTTCAGTGTTTAAAGACTCATTTCGAAGTCAGAGATTTTATTAAAATGCTTTTCTTCATTTTCATTGGAAATTAAAGCACATGTTTTCTCCATATCCCAAGATGTGTATTTTTCCCCCAATGAGGTGATGTTTTCAAAGCATGCCATCTATCTGCTCCTGTTCCGGCCCCTTTGTCAAATGTTAGAACTCAATGTGGCCCACGAATCAAAAAGTTTGTCCACCCCTGGTATACATATACCAAATCATTCCAGCTTCCACATGCCACTTTTCTAGCTAATGCTTAAAGTTACCTTTCTGAACTACTCCTGTTGATATGCAGATAAACTATAAAGATGAAACAATTGTACAAAATAGTTCCAGTCTTGATTAATGGAAAAAATGTTAATATCATAAGCAATTTAAATTGTAAACCGAGATTTGTGGTCTATGTATTAAACGTGCGAAGACTGCTAAGCATTTTATATAGGTAGAATTTTGGATTCAGTGCTGAAAATCAACTCGATTGGAAGAAATATGTGTGGCAGCTAAAATTAGGAGCTTGTCATTTTTCAGTTTTGAATAATGAGGCAAATTTTAAACTTTATTTGAAAAGAAAAAGACTGAAGCCTTAGTTTGTATGAGATAAATTGTCAGGTTTGCATATTTAAGTTTAGGGGACAGCCACATCTTTGTCTGATGAAGTTCTAGTGTTGGAAAGAAAGCACTAACAAGTTCTGAACATTTCATTAAATTTGTGTTTTTCTTTTGTACAGTTGTTTTGTCTTTTTTGGCAACTGTGGAAGTTGTTAGCTTTTTTGGTAATATGCAAATATTGTTAATATTCATAACTTTGGTAACTCCAGCTGTGACTGACTGGCTAATTGAATGAAAAAGTGATAGTTTGTTTACCTGGGGTTGGGCATTGATAAAGTCCAACCAGTTTCAAGGCCAGTCCAGGAGAAGTAAACAAAACGTTAAACAAATGAGATCCATAATATAGCAGAGAATAAACTTAATGAAATATGAATGAAAGTAGATCGGGTACAGAGTATGTAAATTAAAAACGATATGTACATTTTTTGATTCAGTAATATTTACTGGAAGACCAGACTGAACACGTTTAAGTAGTAGTGCTTGTTATCAGTTTATATTGGTCTCCAGAAACAGATGATGTAGAATTCAGTATCAGAAAAATAGCAGAGGAAGCTGGTAGTATTTCACTCAAGAAACCCTGTAGGTGATATTTATTTTAGTTTGCTGCAGTTTGCAAGCAGTAACAAAGGCTGCAGCTGCCACTCTCCTGCCACCACTACTAAAGAGGTTTACAATATGCTATATAAACGTAACACATTCTTAGAAACATGGTACCATGTAGTACTGGAGAGAAACTGACAGTACAAAATACAGAAGTGAGAATGCCATGGGTGTGAAGCTTTTTTACTTTTGAACTCCTCTTTTTGCCCTTTCCCTAAGGTGCAATAACCCTGGGTAGATGTTCTTCATGTTTCACTGTTGCAGTCATTACATTTAGGTTGTCTGCTTGCAGGTAGCCCTCATTCGGCCTGATTAACAAAGTCTTGGGTCCTGCATCGGTTGCTGTCCCTTCTTTCATGACGTCAGGTCGTCAGGGGTATAAAACATGCAGCCGACGCCATTACATCAGTCTTTCTTGCCGTGCGGTGCCCGAAGCAGAAGCAGTTCGCAAGTGCCGGTCGGCCGACTCCTGAAATTTTCATTTTTTCGAGTTTGCTGGTACTGTTCTGTCCTCCTGCCCGGACGACTCTCCTCTCCCAAAGGAACCCCCCCCCACCAAACTACCATCGCGTGGCTCCCAGGTTCTTGGCGTCGACTCTGAATGAACCCTACCATGGTGCGAATGCACAATCCTATACTCTGCATCTACTTTAACTGAAAAAGACTCTTAGGGAACCCCCCCACCAAACTACCATCGCGTGGCTCCCAGGTTCTTGGCGTCGACTCTGAATGAACCCTACCATGGTGCGAATGCACAATCCTATACTCTGCATCTACTTTAACTGAAAAAGACTCTTAGGATAAAAGCAATACCCATATTTTAAGTATACCTAGCTAGGATAGCGTTCTGTAGGCAGGAAACCCAACAGTACCTTTCAGATTTACTGTATACTTAACCTTACGCTCCCAAAACTCCAGGTTCTTGAAATTGGAAGGTCCTATTCTACACCTGAACCCTATACTCACATCCAGCTGCCTCTAAGGCCCTGCAACCTCCAGGCAGGTTTTCTGACATCAGGGAGTTTTCGTATTCCCCGCCAGATTCCGCCATTTTTTTAGTCCAATACTTGCTGGTACTGTTCTGTCCTCCTGCCCGGACGACTCTCCTCTCCCAAAGGTACAAACAAACTTGATACAAACTTGTTTTTCTCTGAATATCATTTCTGCTGTTTATTCAAGTATCGCCTCTCTGCAAGAGCGACAACTCATCCAAGGGGCTCATAGGAAGCCGTTCTTACTGGCGTTTTATGTTTAAACTAAGTTAACAACAGAAAAACTGTGTTTTACTCTGCAATGTATCATTGTTCTAATGCTTATTTCCTCTCTGAGTGAGCGACAGATTACTTGCTGTTAACCAGTTATACCTGACGCTTAAATGCATTCAAATAGCTACTGGCGTTCCTAGCTTAGATTACGCTTAGCGTGGCAAAGTTGATTATTACTGCTGTTCAAAGGAATGCTTTTTTTCTCTGTTTTACTGCTGTTCAAAAGATTGTTTTTTCTCTGTGTAAGAGCGAGTGTCTCGCAATCGCAGGGTAGCCATATCTAAAGACTATATCTGTAGTTGTTTCCTACTGGAATCTATAGCTTAATATAACGATACCAGATGATTAGTTTGCACATGTTTTCTATATCAGGGCCAGGCTGTTAACAACAATGTACTTGGCTATTTACTAACTGTGTTTACTAGTATGTAAGTGAAGTTTGATGGTGCATGGTACTGTGTATTATCTACGCCTCTCCCCCACTGCTTATTTCAACCTAACTCATACTACTTTAACCTGATGTATACTACTGTAGTTTCTAAGCACAAGCTATTGCATTAAACGTGCCTTTTAAATGTGGTATATCTCCTTTATCCTATTCTAGGACCCCCCCCCCCACCAAACTACCATTGCGTGGCTCCCAGGTTCTTGGCGTCGACTCTGAATGAACCCTACCATGGTGCGAATGCACAATCCTATACTCTGCATCTACTTTAACTGAAAAAGACTCTTAGGGTAAAAGCAATACCCATATTTTAAGTATACCTAGCTAGGATAGCGTTCTGTAGGCAGGAAACCCAACAGTACCTTTCAGATTTACTGTATACTTAACCTTACACTCCCAAAACTCCAGGTTCTTGAAATTGGAAGGTCCTATTCTACACCTGAACCCTATACTCACATCCAGCTGCCTCTAAGGCCCTGCAACCTCCAGGCAGGTGTATTCCCCGCTCCGCTTCGCCCTCGCTTCGCTCGGGCTCGCTCTGCGCCCCACCCTGCCCCCATATCCCACCCGCCCCCACTACCTCTAAATTTATAGAGATATCTAGCCCATCCCACCCTCCTCCCTTCCATTCACGGCTGTCCTCAGATTAACAACTCCTCCTCCCACACTCTCAGCCATCCCCCTAAATTTAGTAAGCCTTCTTAATCCTCCCATCCCATAAGCTACCACTTACTCATTATCATGGTCAAAACCATGTATTCCATCATCTCTTCACTAATTTTACTTCTTCTTATCCTTTACCTTTTGTCACGCTATGAACACCAAACACTATTAGGAATTCCCTTCCCCAAGGCCCACACTACCACACACACACACACCCTCCACCTAACCTTATAGTTCCTTCTCCCCACCCTGCAAAAACCCTAGGCTTTAATAATACGCAACTAACCCTTCACTACCCTAGATCATCCAAAAATAAATCTAACCTCAAAATACTGTCCAAACTTCAAAGATTCTTAGATCACCTAAAACAATGTATTACTCAACATGGAGACATTCACCCCAATCCAGGCCCCGCCACTCATCTAGATTCTGTCACTTCAACACTACCCCATACTCCTAATACCTCCCTCCTCATCTTTCATCTCAACCTAAGAAGCATAAACAACAAAGTACATAGCTTACATGCTATGATAGCCACACATTCCCCAGACATCATGTGTCTTTCAGAAACATGGCTCAAACCCGCCACAAAGGATGAAGAAATTCTTCCACCTGGCTATAATATCCTAAGGAATGATCGAATAACCAAAAAGGGCAGGGGAATAGCTGTAATGTTTAAGAACAGATTTTTAACATCATTAGGAACCCATTGCATCCCCCCAGGTCTCTAATATTGAACTTATTGCACTAAAGATTTGCCTAAACTCCCAAAAATGTATCAATCTTGTAGTAATCTATATTCCACCAGGAAAAAACCTTGAAAACCTAGAGCAAACTTTAAGTTGGTTAGCCACTAACTACCCTCAAGAAGCCTTTATACTAGGGGACTTCAATATTGACTGGTCCCACTGCTCCACCAAGACTAATCCCCACCCAATCAATCTATATGGCTTCTCCCAAAATATCACATCTCCAACCAGAATTGGTAACATACAGCAAAAGGAGAGTACGATTGACTGGATTTTCACCAATAAAGATGCGAACAACTATACCACTGGTACCCTCCCCAACGACCTTAGTGACCACCTTGTCACTTACATTATAAAGCACAAACTTTGTTCTACCAACCCACCCTTATATAAACTTATCAGAAATAGGAAAAAGTTCAACCTAGAACTATTCCTAGCTGAACTAAAATTCTGTAATTGGTCGACCCTAAATACTCTACCCCTAGCCGAGAGCGTGTCATATTTCAATGACACTTTCCTAAACATTCTCGACTCCCATGCCCCAAATTGTCTAATTAGAACCAAGGACCGCATAGCTTCCTGGCTACCAAGAGAAACCAAAGCAAAAATTAAACTCCGTGACCAGGCTTGGAACAAATGGAGAGCTACCAAAACTCCCTTAGATCGTATTAAATTTCAACAGCTTAGAAACTCCACGAAATCTGACATTACTAGAGATAAAAAACAGTATTCCTGTCACCTCCAGGACAAACATCAGACTAACCCAAAAAGGTTCTGGGCTGGATTTAATAACCTCCTCCATCTTGGTAAATCTTCTACCCCAATACCCGAGAAACTCACTAGTAAAGATCCAGAAGTAGTAGCCAATACCTTTAACATTTTTTTTACAGAGACCATCCAGTCCCTAGCCAATCATCTACCTACTTCCTCCCCATCCTTAACTCTTCCTAATGACTCACCTCCTCTCTCCTTTAACCTACAAACAGTATCTACCTCCTATATTCGTACCCTATTAAAAAAACTGAAACCGTCCACCCTTGCGGCCGATCGTCTCCCAGCGGAATACCTCCAATTAGCCTCTGATGTCATTGCCTATCCCATATCAATATTGATTAACAGATCCATAACTGAGGCCACCATCCCCCCCATTTGGAAAATTTCGTACATCAGTCCACTTCACAAGGGAGGCTCCTCCACGGAAACATCTAACTATAGGCCTATCGCAATACTGTCTCCAATAGCTAAAATTTTGGAACGGTGTATTCACAAACAACTCCTACACTACCTCACCATCAATAATCTACTGTCTATTACCCAGCATGGTTTTCACCCCCATCACAGTACTACCACTGCCCTCCTCTCCTTTGTCGACTCAGTAAATAGCAACCGTAACAAAAAACTTATATCCTCTGCTCTCTTTCTTGACCCATCGAAAGCTTTCGACATGGTTAACCACCAACTGTTACTCCACACCCTGCAAACCCTTCATCTGGACAACTTGGCACTAACCTGGTTTAAGGACTACCTTTCTGGCCGGCAACAAGCAGTCCAATGGCTAAATAGTCTATCTCAACTGCTCCCTAACAACATTGGTGTCCCACAGGGCTCCATACTTGGTCCCCTTCTTTTCTCTGTTTTTATAAATGATCTTCACACAGTCATCCCCAGAGCCACCTGCATTCAATATGCAGACGACTCTACCCTGATCTGCTCTGATCTTTCTCTCCAGAAACTCCAAGCAGCCACCCAACAATGTTTTGCCAAAGTTGAAAAATGGTTCTCTGACCTGAAACTCATACTAAACCCATCTAAAACCAAGTTACTTCTATTTTTCCCCTTGTCTACCACTCCCTTAGCACTGGAACCCCAACCTGCTAATCCTAGGACCTTTTTTGTGGAATCCTTTAATGGCACCATCATTGAGCCTGTCTCCTACACCAAGCTATTAGGTGTCACTATTGACCACAAGCTCAAATTTGATATGCACATTGCCCAAACCATTAAGTCAGTTAACAAGAAACTAGGTTCAATGTACAGAATCAGGAACTTTCTTACTCTTCATGCAAAATTAACCATTGCTCGTACTCATCTCCTTTCCACCCTACTATATGCCTCCCCAATATTTTCCTTCCTCAATAAACGTGAGCTCAATAACCTCTCTACTACGTACCATCATATAGCCAGATTCATAACAGGAACACCCTATCATACCCACCATTGCCTCAACCTCAAGAAACTTGGCTAGTTAGAACTGCCCAATCTTCTTAAATTAAATCAACTCACGGAAGCATTCAAAATAATTAATCAACCTGACAAAACCCCCTCGCTGAGCAAAATCCTGACCCCCTACACCAACTTAAGTTGCCTTCGGTCTTCAAACAGTATTCAGGTATTAACCATCAAATCTAATAACATGGGCGGAGATGCTCTTTATGCTAACTCTATTGGAAAGCAATGGAATTCCCTTCCCAACAACCTTAGGCTCATGACTTCACTCAATCTATTCAAAAATAATCTCAGAGAATTACGTAAGTCCCACTGGTTGTGCCCATGTCCAAACCCAGATTAATTCCTATAGGTCTCACAGTACCTTTACTCTCTTCTCCCTCTCAAGTTATTATCTAGCATTTTACTTCCTCCACATGTACCCATGTCATGTGACCAATTCAACAAATGATTTTTTCAAACTACTAGCATGTATATATAGATGTCTTATTGTTTTGTTATCTTACTAATGTAATACTTCTATCTAATTGTAGTGTGATATTTTTCTTAATATTGGGAGCTTTTCTCCCCGGGCCTCTACTGAAAAAGGATATGTATCCAGCTAGACTAGCCCGGTCAACAAATGTAAAATAAAATAAAATAAAGTCTTCAACTAAAGTTAAGTACCCCGTTTGGGAAACTTTTTCTTGTTCCTTACCGATTTCAGTACAAGTTAATAATTGCATTACTTGTGGAAAGCAAATACCTCATAAAGATTTTCATTCGTACTGTATTCCTTGCCTAGGCCCTGACCATGACGTACCTTGCTGTTGGGTTTGTGCTTTATTTAATCAGCGCACTATCCGTCGTTGGTATATTTTCGCCTCTAAATATTTCGGTTCTCAGTTTAATTATCCAGAAATGTCATCGGTTAGCCATCCGACTACCAGGATTCCGAAAAAATGCAAAGATAAAGACAGAGACAGGCCACCGAGGTCCAAAACTGCCGATGACGCTAATCCTAAGCCAGTCGCCAGTACTCAGGGAGTCGCTTTTGCAGCCCCTTATACCCGCTACTTCTGATTTGCAGGCCTCTACTGAGATCCATTCGGAGTCCGGTATGCCACGAGATGCTTCAACTATGGAACCTGCGAATGTCTTTACCTTGGATGGGTCCGGAGCCAAAGCTTTTGAGGGTGTATTCAGGCCAACGGACTTGCATATTAAACCAACGCCTCCTTCTTTACCTAGGCCTAAATCTCGATCCATGTCTAAAAAAAACGATGTCCAGGCCACATGCTCAGGCCTCTAGGCCTAAAAAACAAATGATAAGAATGGCTGAAGATCTAATAACTCTAATCAGGGGTAGCCAACCCCCCCACCTTTCTAAGAGGCCTAGGACTGAAGTTGATTATGAATCTTCTGATCAGGATTCTGTTTTTTCTGACTCTTCTGATGATTTGGATTTGCCCTTACCTGCTTATGAGGATTCTGATGCAGAGGACTCTATTCCCTCTGCTTCCCCTCCTGAGGATTTTTCTTTTGGGGAAACCTTACATACTCTAAGGGAGCCTTTCCATTGGGAAAGCCAGGATTTTTCTGATTCAGTAAAGAGGCTTAGGGATTTCCTTCTCCTACCTCAGCATAGGCCTTTAGCTGTTCCTCCTGTACTAGACATTTTTGATGATGCTTTTTCGGAATCTAGTTTGGCCCCTGATTCCTTGCCTACTGCTCCCAGAAAACCTGACAGATTCTACAAGGTCCCTGAGTCACACAAGTTCCTTTTTAAAAATCCTATTGCGGATCCAGAGACTATTTCACAGGGGCCCAAGGGCATTAAGACTTCTACTGCTAAAAATCCTACCCCTTCTGATAGAGACTCCAGGGCGCTGGGTAGATGGGGTAAGAAGGCTTACACTTCTGCATCCTTGGCCATTAGGGCTTTAAACTGCCAGTTTCATATGTTAAAGTATCAGCAACATGTTATTGGATTGCTTAAACAGAAATTATGTTGATTCCTGACTGTGTGGAAAATAAAGAATTACAGGATTTAATGCATTCTGCTGAACAAGTTGGAAAACATACTTTGCAATGTGGTTTTGATTCATTTGAGGCCTCTTGCAGGGCTGCTGTTACTGGGTCTGTGCTGGGTCTGTGCCCAGAAGGCATGCTTGGTTAAAGGAGCAATCTTTGCCTGATCATGTTAAAGCTAAATTATTGGATGCTCCCTTAAATCAGGACCGCCTGTTTGGCAACAAGGCTGAGGAAGTTATTAAAAAGATGGAAGATAAAGCTAACTCTATGCAAACTGTTAAAGATTTCTTACAAGTTCAGCCTCCTAGATTTAGTAGGCACTGGCCCTCTAAGAATTGGTCCTTTCCAGCCCCTTCCAGGTCTTCTCAAGCCAAACCCAGACACAGCAAAAGCCCCAGTTTCAGTTTCAGGGGACACACAGGACTAAGCAGTCGGGGGGGGCCTCCACTTCCAAATCTGGGAGTAATAAGACTCCCCCCTATGGGAAACTGTCTCAATGACTTCTGATTAAAATTTCCAAGGACTTATCAACTGACTGCCCCTTTGGGGGGAAAGACTGCTCTTCATGCAAAGAACTGGGAACTCATTACCCAGGAGAAATGGGTTTTAAATATAGTGTCTCAGGGATACAGATTTCACTTCCACGCATTGCCAACACCAAGAGGGTGGCCAGACCTACTCCAAATCAGTGGGCAGAGGCCCAAAAACAAGTACTTCTCTCTCAAGCATGGGGGCTATTCAGCTGGTACCAGAAGAGAAAAAGGGACAAGGTTTCTACACGAGACTTTTCCTGGTACCCATAAAAGACATCTCATGGCATCCTATCCTGGACCTGTCTACTCTAAACACCTTTTTGGCAATTCCAAAATTCAAGATGCTGACTCTTCACCAGTTATTTCCTATGCTCGGCAAAGATGGCTGGTTGGCAACACTAGATTTAAAAGAAGCATACATGCACATCCCAATTTGGGAATCTTGCAGAAGATACCTACGCTTCAAAGCAGGCTACACGCACTATCAGTTCTCTGCACTGCCCTTTGGCTTATCTACTGCGCCCAGGGTATTCACAAAGTGCCTAGCTCCAGTTATTGCATTTTGCAGGCAAAGAAATATTCAAATATACCAATACCTGGACTATTGTCTAATTCAGGCAGAAAGCCAGGACATACTTTGGAATCATCTGTGCTTTGTACAAAGGGTTCTAATTTGTCTGGGGTACACCATAAGCGAAAATAAATCACTCCTGGTACCCTGTAAACAAATTATATTCCTGGGAGCAAGCTTGAATACAACTTCATAGATGGCTTATCTCACGCCAGAGAAACAAATTCATTTGACAACCTACTTCAAACAAATGGCCACAAAATCCCTGCTATCTGCAAGACAAATACTGCAAGCCTTGGGTTTCATGGCCTCCTGCATTCTTCTGATTCCATATGCAAGACTGCATATGAGGAAACTACAGTGGTATCTAAAAAGACTATGGTGTCAACATTCTCAGGATCTAGAAGCAATGATTCCTGTCATACCTTGCCTACGCGTAGAGTTCCTTTGGTGGGCAGAGGCCTGCCACCAAAACAAGGGACTACCTTTCACACCTCCCCCTGCCACCCAAACCCTAACAACAGATGCTTCAGAATATGCATGGGGGGCTAACCTGGCAGGGAAGTGCATTCAGGGCAAATGGAACCCAAGTCAAATGCACCTGCAAATCAATCAAAAAGAAATGTTAGCTGTACAGAATGCTCTGACAGCTTTCAAGGACCACATTCTTCCAGGACAACTTTTGGTAAAGACAGACAACACCACTGTTATTTGGTACATAAACAAGTGGGGGGGGGTACACATTCTTTACCCCTTCTGCAGACTAGCCATGGCATTGTGGAACACAGCCTTGAGCTACCAAGTGCACCTACAAGCTCAATTCCAGCCAAGAAAGTTAAATACACTGGCAGACGGACTAAGCAGAAACCTCATGGACCTGCACGAGTGGAAACTGGAACCAAGGATTTTCAACATGTTGACAAGCAAATGGGGGAGCCTAGATATAGACCTGTTTGCCCCTCCCCAGAACTACCAATTGGACAAATTTTGCACAAGGACTTTCACAATTAAGCCTGGAAAGTGGATGCTCTGTCCTTCAGCTGGAAAAACCTATCAGTCTATGCCTTCCTCCCTCTGCCTCTGCTCTCCAAAGTACTACTAAAAATCAAACAGGACAAACCAAGGATGATTTTGATTGCTCCAGACTGGCCACGCCAACACTGGTACCCCCTCCTGCGCAGTGTGTCACTTTTATCCCCATGGCACCTGCCTCAGACTCCTTCCCAGTTGTCTCAGCAGGAGAACCAGATTCTGCACCCACAGTTTCTAACACTGAACCTTGCAGCCTGGCTAATTACATAATCTCTCCTCTACCATCACTTAGTAATCCTGTGATGGATATCATTTTAGAGGCAAGGAGGCCTAGTGCTAGAAAATCTTATGCTGAAAAACGGAAAAGATTCTATGACTGGAACCAATCTCAAGGGATGAGCGCAGCAGCAGTGTATTAATTTACCTCAGATTTTACAATACTTAACTGAGATGCTTCACAAGGGCCTTTCTTTTTCCTCCATTAAAATCCACTCGTTGGCCATTTCAGCTCATTATAGCACAGAACCTCCCCTCTTCTCTCATCCACTGCTCAAGCAGTTCCTCAGAGGGGCCAAAAATTTGAGACCTCCCAGGAGAGCTCCAACCCCAACCTGGGACCTTAACTTTGTTTTGAAGAAACTCACTCTACCTCCTTTTGAGCCAGCTGCTACAGCAGACTTAAAAATTCTTTCTTGGAAAACAGCTTTCCTTTTAGCAATCACTTCAGCTAAAAAGGTATCTGAATTACAGGCCCTTATGGCAGTGGAGCCTTTCATCATCTTTCATGTGGATAGGGTGTCCCTCAGAACCAATCCATCCTTCATGCCCAAGGTGGTATCCACTGTGGCTCTTAATCGGTCTATTCATTTGCCAACCTTCTTTCCCAATCCACAGAACAAAGGGGACCGGATACTGCATTCCTTAGATGTGCACGGACAACTTAGATTCTACTTGGACAGGACTAAACCTCAAAGGAAATCTGAACGACTGCTGGTGGCATTTGCTGCAGGCGCAGAGGGGAAGGCTATGTCAAAGCAAACCATTTCTAAATGGATAAGCCATTTTATTAATTTCTGCTAAGCACCATGGAAAACCTATCCCCCAGGGGATCAGACCTCACTCCACCAGGGCTGCATCTACCTCTACAGGCTTTCTCAGAGGCATCCCTACTAGGGACATTCTAGAAGCTGCTACCTGGAGCTCTGTGCATACTTTCACCAAGCATTATCATTTGCCAATTTTCTCTAAATCCAGAGCTGACTTTGCCAATGCAGTCTTGCAGGGCCTTATAGCTGGTCCTAATGCTATCTAAATTCCTCCTCTCAACCATAGCTTTGTGAATCTACTCAAATGTAATGACTGCAACAGTGAAACACGAAGAGCATCGTACAGTTGTGTACACTTACCATAAATGTAGATGTTTGAGTGTATTAACTGTTGCAGTCCTGGTTACCCTCCCTCCTGCCCCCTAATTTCTTTTGGCTATACCTCTACTTTCCTTTACTATGCTTAAAAGCCTTTTTGTTGTATTTGATTTTTTTTGTTGGAGGTATATCATTGTACTTTTTTATTTAATTGCTCCCCATTAGGGGGGCACCTGACATCTGGGTCAAGAAAAACTGATGTAATGGCATCGGCTGCATGTTTTATACCCCTGACGACCTGACGTTGTGGAAGAAGGGACAGCAACCGATGCAGGACCCAAGACTTTGTTAATCAGGCCGACTGAGGGCTACCTGCAAGCAGATAACCCAAATGTAATGACTGAAACAGTGAATACACTCTAACATCTACATTTATGGTAAGTGTACACAACTGTACTTTCTTATCACTGTACTTTGTGGTTTCATTAAGGAGCTTATTGTAGTGAAACTGACAAAAAAGCAAGTTACATCAAGGAAGTGTATGGAGAGATCAGCATTTAAAAGTATACTGCTGTGGAAAAATCATAAAAATGTAAAACACAATATAAGCAACAAGGTGGTATTAGAGTGAAGCTATGACAAAGCCAGGTGCAGCAATAACACATGTATAAGCAGCAAAACACCTATAGAGACCAGTATTTTCCTCCATACTGCTGAAATAAAAAAAAAGTTATAAACACAGTAGTACTGAGGTGAACTTGACAGTGTAATGTATTTTGCTTTATACAAATTTAAACTAGGAGGATGGCATAATTCCTGTGACAAAAAATTCCCCGTGCAACCAAATATATAGGACTTTACATTAAAGGCCACCCATCATTGTAATGGCCATACAGAGAGGTTTAGCACAACAAACCTCTTCTTCTTTTGGCTGCTCCTGTTAGGGGTCACCACAGCGGATCATCTGTTTCTATTTCTTCCTGTCCTCTGCATCTTGCTCTGTCACACCAACCAACTGCATGTCCTCTCTCACCACATCCATAAACCTTATCTTAGGCCTTCCTCTTTTCCTGTTACCCGGCAGCTTCATCCTTAGCATTTTTTTTCTCAATATACTCTGCATCCCTCCTCAGCACATGTCCAAACCAATGTAATCTTGCCTCTGGCTTTGTCTCCAAACCTTCCAACCTGGGCTGACCCTCTAATATACTTATTCCTAATCCTGTCCACCTTCGTCACACCCAGTGCAAATCTTAACATCTTTAATTGCTACGTCCAGTTCTGACTCCTGCCTTTTTTTCAATGCCACTGTCTCCAATCCATATAACATAGCTGGTCTCACTGCCCTCTTGTAGACCTTCCCTTTCACTCTTACTGGTACTCGTTTGTCACAAATCACTCCTCCACCCACTCCATCCTGCCTGTATTCTCTTCTTCACCTCTCTTCCACACTCACCATTATTCTGAACTGTTGATCCCAAGTATTTAAGCTCATCCACCTTCACCACCTCTATTCCCTGCATTCTCACCATTCCTCTATCTTCCCTCTCATTCACACACATATATTCTTAGTCCTGCTGACCTTCATTCCTCTTCTCTCTTGAGCATATCTCCATTCTCCAGGGTCTCCTCCACCTGTTCCCTACTGTCACTACAGATCACAATGTCATCTGCAAACATCATAGTTCACAGGGACTCCTGTTTGATCTCGTCTGTCAACCTATCCATCACCATTGCAAATAAGAAAGGACTCAGAGCTGATCCTTGATGTAATCCCACCTCCACCTTAAACGCATCCGTCACTCCCACCGCAGACCTGACTGCTGTCACACTACCCTCGTACATATCCTGTGTCACTCTTACATACTTCTCTGACACTCCCGACTTCCTCATACCAATACCACAACTCCTCTCTAGGCATCCTGTCATATGCTTTCTCTAAGTTCACAAAGACACAATGCAACTCCTTCTGACCTTCTCTGTACTTCTCCATCAACACTCTCAGAGCAAACATCGCATCTGTAGTGCTTTTTCCTGGCATGAAACCATACTGCTGATCACTAATTATCACCTCCCTTCTTATCCTAGCTTCCACTACTCTTTCCCATAACTTCATGCTGTGACTGATCAATTTCATCCCTCTGTAGTTACTACAGCTCTGTACGTCACCCTTATTCTTAAAAATCCGTACCGAAACACTTTTTCTCCATTCCTCAGGCATCCTCTCACTTTCCAAGATTTCATTAAGCAATCTAGTTAAAAACTCCACAGTCATTTCACCTAAACACCTCCATGCTTCCAAAGGCATGTCATCTGGACCAACAGCCTTTCCATTCTTCATCCTCTTCATAGCTATCCTTACTTTCTCCTTGCTAATGCATTGCACTTCATGATTCACTATCCAGACATCATCCAACCTTCTCTCCCTCTCATTGCCTTCATTCATCAGCCCCTCAAAGTACTCTTTCCATCTGCTCAGCACACTCTCCTCACTTGTGAGTATGTTTCCCTCATTATCCTTTATCACCTTTACCTGCTGCACATCTTTCCTAGCTCGGTCCCTCTGTCTAGCCAATCGTTACAGGTCCTTTTCTCCTTCCATCATGTCCAACCTTTCGTACAGCTCTTCATACGCCTTGTCCTTAGTCTCTGCCACCTCTCTCTTTGCCATGTACCTCATCTCCTTATACTTTTGTCTACTTTCTTCATCTCTCTGACAATCCCACTTCTTCTTCGCCAACCTCTTTCTCTGTATACTCGCCTGTACTTCTTCATTCCACCACCAGGTCTCCTTGTCCTCCTTCCTCTTTCCAGATGTCACACCAAGCACCTTTCTAGCCATCTCCCTTACTAGCTCTGCTGTAGTTACCCAGCTGTTCGGTAACTCTTCACTGCCACCCAGTGCCTGTCTTAACATTTCCCTAAACTCCACCACACAATTACCCTTTTTCAATTTCCACCATGTGATCCTTGGTGTTGCCCTCACACTCCTCTTCTTGATCACCAATGTCATCCTACAAACCACCATCCTATGCTGCCTAACTGCACTTTCCCCTGCCACCACTTTACAGTCTCCAATCTTCTTCAGACTGGCCCTTCTACATAAGATATAATCCACATGTGTAGCACAATAAACACGTACACCAAAAAATAAAAATCACAATCCATCTATTGCAGCATACAGCCCTTGCCTAAAATTGTGCAATGCAAAATGCATCCCGTCAGTGAGCCATCACATCAGCAGTCTGCAGAATTAAATAAATCAGCAATACATTATCACAGAATTAGGGAAAAAAACTGTCCGCTATCAAAATACCAACTAAGAAATGTGACAAAATGAATTCCTACTAGGCCATGTAAAATGTGTGTGTTAAAAAGAAAGAAATGATAAAAATGCCTACAGCCATAGATTAACTCATTAAATAGAGCTTATGTAAGAGATTTTTTTTGTACTCGCACTATGAACATATGCAAAGACTAAGGCAAACAGAGCTACAAAAAATTGGTCTGACTTGAGCAAGCAGAGCAACCGAGGCAGATAGAAGAGCTGGTACGAGCACTATGCTAGAAAATAAAGTAGTTTCAGCTCCTTGGGATACTACCATAACTGAGACTTGTAAGCTTGAATGTTAGGATTCACAGAAGCAGCCAAAGGCATGCTGAAGAGTATAAGCATCACACCAGTGTAAATTAGATTGTGGTTGAAAAACATGTACAAGAGATGGTGTCTTTAGTCCCTTGACAGTCAACATACTTTCAATGCCAAAGAAGTTGAAGAAGCTTAAATTGGAGACTTCTGATGAGAAGTCTGTCCTGGATGTCGTCTTTTGTCTCTCTTCACGAGACCTTGGACTGTCTGGTTGCTTCTGCTGTTCCTGCAGCTCCTGATATAGCAAACCAGTTGGAGGCCTGTATGGCAAGAATGTTCCACACATTCGTCACATCTGACCATTCCACTTTGGTCAAGAATGGGGAACCGTGACTTGTATCAGAAGGACGGTACAGCATGCCTCAAATGTTATTTAGGGAAGAAATTAGGTATGTCAGGGCTCAGAGCCTCCATGCTTACTAAGGCCAGACCTCATATCTATTAAAAAAAAAAAAAAAAAAAAGCCAAACGTGGTTTCTTTATCTATGGGGGACCATCAGGAAATAGTGGAAAATTTTACACAAGGTCTTTTTAAGACCATTATGTCTCTAAAACCACCACCTTGCTTTCCTGCTACTGCTGCTTTTCCACTTTATTTCTCTTCTCCACTTAAGAGGCATAGGGAAAAATCCGAGGATGAAGAGGAATCTGATTTAGATGAAGATGATTCTTTGTGTTACTCATCCCAAATTCATTCACCTGTCGCTTATGCTCTTGGTGAAGATACTTTATTTCCTGTATCTGCAATGGAGGGTCTTTCCTTTGGGGACACAAGTGTCAAAATCATGCAGCATTTGCAGTTTGAAGGTTCTGAATTGTTTGATATCCAGAAGAGAGATTTTGCTCTGTTGGAAATGGGTGTCTGTAAGCCTTCAGCCATTACCCTGTTTTAGAATTCTTGTTAGATACCTTCTCCACTGCTTCTCTGAAGCCTGACAGGTTTTGGAATTTGCCAGACTCCCAAGTTTCCTATACAAGAATCCTTTTTCTGATCCTTTTTTGTCAGTTCTCTTTCCACTGAGAAAACTTCTAGGCTTTTGTTTTGTAATGTTTTGCCTACAGATAGACAGTAGAACCATTGATAAATATGGCAAAAAGTGTATACTTCTGCCAGTTTAGTTTTTAAGGCTTTTAATTACCAAACCCATATAGATACCTTTTGTCTATTTTTGGTTACCTGGGTAAGATGCTTTCTGACTTTGATTCAGAAGTTGTCATCATTATCTTTCTTTGATCCTGCTTAAGTGGCTAGACATTCTATTAGGTACATTTATGATAATATGTATGCCTTTACTAGGGCTGCAACCACTGATCTGAGTAGGTGTTTATGGCTTATACTTTAGCCTTTGCCTGATGGATGTCAAGGCTAAGTTACTGCATTTTTCTCTGGCTAGACAGCATCTTTTTGGTTCTGCAGCTACAAAACGTTTCAAATCCTTGCAGTAGAAAGGTAAGGTCATGTGCCTTCTAAAACAAATCTTTCTCCTCCACCTGTATTTCAGAGAAATTGTCTTTCTAAAGCTGTTCCTTTTCTGCATAAGGATATGAAATCATCTCAGAAGTGTAAAAGACCTAAAAGAGGAGGTTTCAGGACAAGTCTCGGCAAAGTTCCAGAGATGTTAATCATGTTTCACTGTTGCAGTCATTACACTTGGGTTATCCTGCTGGCAGGCTACCCGCAGTCGGCCTGAATTCCAAAGTCTAGGCCCGGCGTCGGTTGCTGTCGCCTCTTCCCTGACATCAGTGCACCAGGGGTATAAAAGATGCAGCCGATGCCATTTTCTTCAGTCTTTCTTGCCACGCGGTGCCCGAAGCAAAAGTAGTTCACAAGTGCCGGTCGGCCGACTTCTGAGATTTTCAAAAACGAATTTCAGATCCGAAGTCTTCATTAAAGCCAAGTATCCCGTTGGGGAAACTTTTTTCTTGCTCCAGACCGATGTCAGAAAAAGTTAACAATTGTATTTCTTGTCAGAAGCAAATACCTCATAAGGATTTTCATTCTTACTGTATTCCTTGCCTAGGCCCTGATTACAACGTTGCTAGCTGTCGGTTTTGTGCTAGATTTAACCAACACACTATTAAGCGTCGGTACGATTTTGCTTTTCATTACTTTGGCCAAAGAATCAATTATATAATGCTGTCGGAACAGCTGACGACCAGAATTTATAAAAAGCGCAAGGAAAAAGAAAAGGACAAGCATCCTAGGTCCAAAACCGATGATGAGGCTTCCGCTAAGCCAGTCGCCGGTTCACCGCTTCTCAGTGAGGTGCTTTCGCAGTCCCTGACACCCGCTACCTCAGAGCCTCCGGTCGCTGATGACTCCCACATGGAGCCAGCTAGGCCTCTGGATACTCAAAGTATTGGACACTCGGAAACTATTCCCTCAGATGGGTCTGGAGCCGCTGAGCAGGCATCGGCTTCTGAAGGTGTTTTCAGACCTACACAGTTATATGTAAAGTCTACTTCAGCTTCCAAAGCAAAGACTAATGCAGTTCTAAAGACAAAGAAACAAGTACAGCATTCTCCGGGACAGACTTCCATGCCTAAAAAACAGATGCTCAAAATGGCCAAAGATCTAATTACCTTGATCAGGGGTTCCCATCCCCCTCCTGATAAGAGGCCTAGGCAAGAGACAAAATATGAATCTTCAGATCAGGTTTCCATTTCCTCTGACTCTTCTTCTGAACAGGAATACTCTCTTCCTCCCTATGAGGATTCTTATGTTGAAGAATCTATCCCTTCAGCCTCTCCTCCTGAGGATTATTCTTTTGGGGAAGCCCTGCATACCATGAGGGAGGACTTCCACTGGGAGAGCCAAGACTACTCAAAATCAAAGAAAAGGCTTAGAGATTTTCTTTTACTACCTCAACACAGGCCTCTTGCTATTCCCCCCTGTGTTAGACATTGTAGATGATGTATTTTCAGAGTCCGGTCTTTCTCCTGACTCTTTACCCCCTGCCCCTGTTAAACTAGACAGATAATACAGGGTTCCAGATTCACATAAATTTCTTTATAAAAACCCTGCTGCTGACCCAGAATCTGTTTCTCAGGGTCCCAAAGGGGTCAAGGCTTCTACTGCAAAAAACCTATCCCCTCTGATAGGGATTCAAGGGCACTAGACAGATGGGGGGAACAAGGTTTACACTTCTGCTACTTTGGCTGTGAGAGCTTTAAATTGTCAATTTCATATGCTTAAATATCAGCAATTCTTAATGTCACTGCTAAAACAGAAAATGTTGACAAATTCTGATTGTGCAGAAAATAAGGAAATGCAGGATTTATTGCATGCAACTGAACAAGTAGGAAAGCATACATTGCAGTGTGGTTTTGATTATCTGGAGGCATCTTGCAGGGCTGCAGTTACGGGTTCTGTCATTTGGAGGCATGCGTTGTTAAAGGAACAGAATCTGCCTGATCATGTTAAAGCAAAATTATTAAATGCTCCATTACAGCATGATACCTTATTTGGTGTTAAAGCAGAGGAGGTTTTGAAGAAAATGGAGGGCAAAGCGAAATCTATGCAAACAGTAAAGGATTTCTTACAGGTACAGCCCCCCAGGTTTAGCAGGAACTGGCCTGCAAAGAATTGGTCCTTTCCAGTGTCAGACAGGCCACAGAGAGGCAGATACAGATGCCCCAGAGGCAGATCCCAGCCCCAGGGCTCATACAGGCCTAAACAGTGGGGCGCTTCTACCTCCAAATGCGGAGAAGACAAATCACAGCCATACAAGAAACAGTCCCAATGACTTTCCTCTGCCAGCACCAAACTCTTATCTGTTGGCAGCCCCTTAGGGGAAAAACTAGCACTTTTTTCTCAAAATTGGCACATAATCACCCAGGACAAATGGGTCTTGAATATAGTGTCCCAGGGCTACAAGTTCCACTTTCACACCCTGCCAAGGGCAAAAGGTATGACAGACCTGCCACACAATCAATGGGCAGAGGCACAAAAACAAATTTCTTCCCTCATGGACATGAGGGCCATTCAGCAAGTACCACAGCAAGAGCAGGGACAAGGATTTTACTCAAGACTTTTCTTGGTACCCAGAAAGGACAAAGCTTGGAGACCAATACTGGCCCTGTCTATTCTAAATACATTTCTGGACATCCCAAAATTCAAAATGTTGACTCTGCAGCAGCTTCTGCCCATGCTGGGCAAGAAGGTTTGGCTTGTAACTTTGGACCTAAAAGAGACATATCTGCATATCCCAATCAGACAATCTTACAGAAGATACCTCAGATTCATAGCTGTCTCAATGAACTACCAATTCTCTGCACTGCCCTTTGGCTTATCTACTGCACCCAGGGTCTTCACAAAATGCCTGGCACCAGTAATTGCATTTTGCAGACAAAGAGGAATTCAAATATATCCTTACTTGGACGACTGCCTTATTCAAGCAGAGAGAACAAGGACATTCTACTAAAGCATCTGGCATTTGTAAAAAGATTATTAATTTGCCTAGGGTACACAGTAAACGAAAATAAATCAAAACTGGTACCCTCTCGAGATAATATTCCTGGGCACAAGCTTAAATACAACTGCCCAGATGGCTTATCTCACGCCAGACAAACAAAGGCAACTGACTTCTTACTTCAAAATGTTGACAACAAAGACCCAGGTATCTGCAAGAAAAAATTCTGCAGGCATTGGGCTTCATGGCATTCTGCATTCTACTAATTCCATATGCCAGACTCCATATGAGGAAACTACAATGGTATCTAAAAAGTGTTTGGACTCAACATTGTCACAGCCTGGAAACATTAATTACATTCATTCCTTGTCTGCAACAGGAGTTTCGATGGTGATTACAGGCCTGTCACCACAACAAGGGACAGCCATTCATCCTACCCACAGCCAGGCAGTCAATAACAACATATGCTTCAGATTATGCCTGGGGTGCCCACATGGCAGAAAAATGTATTCAGGGCACATGGCCCACAAGCCAAATGCATCTTCATATCAATCAAAAAGAGATGCTAGCTGCTCAGAATGCCCTGACAGCTTTCAAGGATCTACTTCATCCAGGACAACTACTAAGGACAGACAATACTACAGTCATGTGGTACATAAACAAGCAGGGAGGCACACACATTCCTACCCCCCTCTGCAGACAAGCCATGACTTTGTGGGACACAGCATTTGACTTATCAAGTGCACCTGCAAGCACAATTCCTGCCAGGAAAGAAAAATACTCTGGCAGATGAACTAAGCAGAAACCTCACGGATCCCCACGAGTGTAAACTGGATCCACAAGTCTTCAGCATGATAACAAATAAATGGGGATGCCCAGACATAGATCTATTTACCTCCCCTCACAACTGCCAACTACAGAAATTCTGCACAAGGACTTATCACAAGCAAGCATGGAAATTGGATGCTCTATCATTCAGCTGGAAAACCCTTACAGTATATGCCTTTCCTCCCCTGCCTCTCCTCCCCAAGGTACTCCTAAAGGTCAGACAAGAGAAGCCAAAAATGATTCAGATTGTCCCAGACTGTTCCCGCCAGCACTGGTACCCAATCCTAAAGAGCTTGTCTCAAGGCCCAGCCTGAACATTACCTCTAATTCCTCACTTACTGACCTAGCGAAACAATTAGATCCTGCACAGCCAACTCAGGACCCTAAATCTGGCAGCATGGCGGATAATGTAGCCAGAACACACCTCTCTCTAAAGCTGTGATGGATGTTATTTTGGAGGCCAGGAGGCCCAGTACCAGAAACTCTTATGCAGAAAAATGGAAAAGATTCTGTGCGTAGAACCAGGCACAAGGAATTGACATGTTTGTACCAAATATTCCTCAGATTTTACAATACCTAACTGAGATGCTGGACAAAGGCCTATCCTTTTCATCAATTAAAATCCATGCCTCTGCCATTTCAGCTCATTACAATACGGAACCACCTATTTTCTCTCATCCGTTGCTAAGGCAGCACCTCAGAGGGGCCAAAAACATAAGACCTCCAAGGAGAGCTCCAATACCTGCATGGGACTTCAATTATGTCTTGGAAAAACTCACACTGCCTCCTTTTGAGTCAGCCAATACAGCTGAAATAAAGTTCTTATCTTGGAAAACAGCTCTGCTCCTAGCAATAGCCTCTGCAAGATGAGTCTCAGAGTTACAGGCACTCATGGCTGTGGAACCTTTTATCATTTTCCATCCAGACAGGGTTTCTCTGAGGACTAACCCGACATTTATGCCTAAGGTGGCCTGTAACCAAGCCATTCATTTGCCTACTTTTTATCCAAACCTACAGAATAATGGTGAGAGACTCCTGCATTCTTTGGACATACACAGACAGCTACGCTTCTACTTGGACAGAACTAAATCTTTCAGAAAGACTGAACAACTCTTAGTGGCATATGTTGCAGGATCACAAGGAAAGGCGATCTCAAAGCAGACTATTTCAAAATGGATAGGCCACTGCATTCATTTCTGCTATTCACAACATGGAAAATCAGTGCGTAAGGGCATTAGGCCACATTCAACCAGAGCAGCAGCCACTTCAGCAGCCTTCCTCAGAGGAGTAACAACCAAAGACATTTTAGAGGCTGCAACTTGGAGTTCAGTGCACACTTTTACCAAGCACTAACACTTATCTCTCTACTCTAAATCCAGAGCAGGCTTTGCCACTGCAGTTCTGCAGGGCCTTATAGCCTCTCCTAATCCTATTTAGACCCAGCCACCCAACCTCAGCTTTGGGATTCAAACAAGTGTTATGACTGCAACAGTGAAACACGATGAACATAGTACAGTTGTGTACTACCATAAATGTAGATGCTCGAGTGGATTCACTGTTGCAGTCCAGGTTACCCACCCACCATCCCCCTTTTCTTTGCTGGGACTTATCTGTACTTCTCTATCCTATACAACCTATGTGGTGTATTTGCTTGTAGATGAAGGAAATGTTTATTTTAGTGCATGCATACTTATTGGCATAATTTTTAGCCTACCAGTTTGGGGGCACCTGACATCTGGGGCAAGAAAAACTGAAGAAAATGGCATATGCTGCATCTTTTATACCCCTATCACACTGACATCAGGGAAGAGGCGACAGCAACCGACGCCAGACCAAGACTTTGGAATTCAGGCGGACTGCAGGTAGCCTGCCAGCAGGATAACCCAAGTGTAATGACTGCAACAGTGAATACACTCAAACATATACATTTATGGTAGGTACACAACTGTACTATTCTAAGCCTTCCTTTCAAAACAAATTAGCTGCTTTGTGACGATCTGCCACCTCTTCTCGTTCCATACTCACCTTGGCCTACCTCTGGTACCTTTATCTGTAATGCTGTCTCTCACTCTGCTAGTTTGGAAAATGATAACTTTAGGTAAATGGGTTATGTCAGTCATTCAGGAAGGATACAAAATGTCCTGGAAGTTTCTGCCTTGTCCTTTAGAAATCCCTGGCCTCCTCCAAGCCATATTTATTTTATTGTACCTCTACTTCAAGACTTTTTTTGTCAGGTACAATAGGTTTGGTTTTCTCCATCCTTAAGTTCATAAGATGATACTAGGCTATTGAGCCAGAGGCCCTTATAAGCCTAGCCAAGAATTTTGCCCGTGTTTCCACAAAGTCAGCACTTGTTTCCCCTGTCCACCAGGGACACAGTTGGGATCCCAGGGTTGTATCTTCTGTTTCCCATCCAGTTGTCCAGGCTCTTCTTAAAGAGGGATGGAGAGGTACTCTGCTTGACATGGAGAGGGGATCTATTCCACAGATGGAGCAGTCTTTGGGACTCAACTCTATCCCGCAAACAAGTTTTATTAATGTCACAGACCAGATTAAGGCCTTGCATGAAGGTTGAAGAGGGAACAGGCTTTTACTCAAGAAGTTTTTGGTTCTCCGAAAGGGTAGTACTTGGAGACCTATTTGGGATATCTACTTCCTCAACACTTCCTGAAATTTCCACGTTTCAAGATGTTGGCCAGTCAGTCATTGCTTCCCATGATTCTTCCTTTGGCGCAAATGGTGACTAGATTTAAAGTGTGCTTATCTTTATATTCCTATTCATCTGCATTTCAAGAAATTCTTGTTTTTTGTGTTTTCATATCAGTTTCTGTTTCTTGGTTTACTCTGGTCTTTCTGCTGCCCCAAGGGTATTCTCAAAGTACCTGGCTTCTGTCATGGCTTTTTGCAGACTTCAGGTTATTCACATATTTCCTTATCTAGACAATATTCTCATTCAGGCTCCTACTCAAGAGCTGCTTCTGATTTATTTGCATTTTGTAATGGACCTTCTGTACAGGCTGAGTTCACTCTGAACCTAAAGAAATCTTGCTTAATTCTGTCTCTGTATTGAATATTCCGTGGGTGCAGAATCAAACAAAACCTTGTTAATGAGTCTTTCTTCAAGAAGACAAGGTTATTTTCTTGATTATTACTTTCAGAAACTTCTTTCCTTGAATATGACAAATGGGCAAGAGGGTCTCTGAATTTCTGCATGGCATCAGTGATTCTTATGGTTCCTTTTCCCAGACTAGTATAAAATACAAATCAAAGAAGTCATTGCAAAGTGCAAATAAATGGTAATGAAGAACCAAAAGCATGAAACAGTTCAGATGATCTTGTTTTTTTTACAAAGTGTCACGCTGAAGGTTTTAGATATTGCATTAAAAAACTTTTTGATTTTTCACTGATGCTGTTTTATATATCCTACGGGATGGAAGTGTAGTTGGAATGCAGTATTGTTTTTTGACATCACTAGTGCTTTTGGTTCTTCATTGCCCTACTGGTATTAGGAAGATACAGTGGTTTGTATTTGGCATTATCTTCCATTAACCTTCAAAATTCCTTTTCTGTCCATCAAGGAGTTTTTTCTTGGTGACCCCCTGCTTGTTTATGTACCACATAAGTGTGGTGTTTGTGAAGACCCGTAGAGGACATAGAATCTAAAGATGATGCAGAGGCTGAAGAGTTAAAATAAATGCCTTCATGTCTCTCTACTTATATGATCTCTTCTTGTGGGACCAAACCCCTTGAACTGTAATGTCATTTTAATAAGCACCCTATGCCAGATCAGATACGTCTGTGAACAGGTCTTGGGAAGGAAGAGTAAGTAGAAGCGGCACACGTAGATTGAGAGAAAGTCATTCTTTCCACCAGTTTTATTTTATAGCATGCACATTATATTCTGCATTATAAAAACACTACTATTAAGAAAAAAATGTGTTTTACTTAAGCTTTCTTTACTCTTCCCCCTCCATAAATGCTCTTCCAGACATTAATGCCATGAAGTTGGGCATGTGCTTTGGAGTCCCATACAAGTTTAACCAAGTCAAAAAACTTCAATATTTCTAGGTTTTCTTGTTCTGTCATGTTTAGCAAGTTAATACTTTGACAAATAAATGTGGAATTACACTTTCTGGATTGCTAGTTTTATTCCCGTTGATCTCCATCTCCCAAATCCAATCTCTGCTTCATTTCCACTGTACTTCTGGTTCTTCGCTCCTATGTTTTTTTCTGTCTCAAACATTTTCCTTTGAAACATTGGAAAAAGGTTTCACTGGCGCAGTCTGTCTGTGATCTTTATTACTAGATGAGCAAGAAGCAGGGTGGTCTTTTTTCAAAACTCACTTTTTGTCGGACAAAATTTTATATTTGCTCTTTAGCATGCTGTGCATCAAAAAATGATTTTGTCTATCCAGGAAAGAATATTCTGAAAATAGCTGGGTATAGCAGCTTGAATCTCATGCATATGCTGTTTGTCAAAAAATGATTTTGTCTATCCAGGAAAGAATATTCTGAAAACAGCTGGGTGCAGCAGCTTGAATCTCATGCCTACTTCCCAACATTCCCTGATTTGTGGAATAAATATACTCCTTTTCTGCCTGGTGTACAGTAAGTAATCATTCCCCACAAACACTGTCTCTCCCACTTTTAGTACTTTGTCCTTCTGCCACAGTTTTGTCAGAATCAGCTCCTTCTGTTAGTAGGATTGCATCTTTACTATTGAAGGTCTCGGTTGTTTTCTCATGACCAGTTTGAGCATACACATGATTTGCTTTTTAAATTAACAACTGTTGCGGAATACCAATCCAGTTATTTATTTGTGCTTTCATAAAATTAATACAGTCTCTTCCTTCCAGTTTATCTGGTAGAGCAGAAAAATCTCAGGTTTTGCTACGTGCTCTGTTCTCTAATTCTGTTATTTTTTTTAAATACATCTTGAACAGTTTCATGTTCGTCCAGCCTTTTTTTCATTTTAGCCTCTGATTTTTGCAGTTTTATAACCTCATCTGAATATATTTTTAAAGCTTCCATTTTCCAGCCTTTTATTTGAGTTGATGTACTCCTTCAGTGTTCATTTATCTTCATCGGCTCTGAGTACATTTGATTTATTTTTTCCTCTAGGTTACTGGAAATTGTCTTTTTGCCGAACAGCTGCAGAATTCTTCCCAGTCCGTGTTTTTTTCCATATCTTTAGTGATTGATTTTCTTTCAGGTTCTCTGAAATTCTTTTTTGCTGACATCCAGGCAGCACACCTACTAGCCATTTACTGAAATTTACTGAAAAATATGAGTTTACTGGCTTTCTCTTCTGTTTCTGTTTTCACACGAGATGAAATTAAGATGTTACTCAATGTGCAGCCATCTTAGAAGCCCCTGGCAGGGGCTTTGCTTGTTGAGAGTAAGTGTGTGTGTGTGTCTGTCTGTCTGTGTGAGGCAATGTGCCCCCCCCAGCTAGGCAACTGCTGCGAGTCTGCCGGCAGCTAAGGGCTGGGTGGCTCCAAGGGACTTAATCCTTACTACCAGGCTGTCACTGCTGGGGGTATAGATGGACCAGTAGGTCTTCCTAGCCATGGAAGAATGGGCCATAGGACTCTTGTCTAGGCCTTGGATGCCTGTCTCAAACCACTGCAGAACAATAGCTGATCTGTCTAGGCATGGTACTAGTTTATCAAGCTTCCCTCAGGAGACGCAACCACCACTATAATCTGAAATAATATCTTAAATGGAGTGAATAAAAGGATGTCCAAACATGGAGCACCACACAATGTTCATAATTATAACTGCTGCAGTATCCTAAGTTGTATCAGTTATTTCCGTGCTGATGATAATAACAAGACAGCTTTCAGTGTTTTAAGGCACCTTTCATGTGACCAAAGTCGAGCTGAGCTGACTAAATGTCAGGGTTGGGCTTCACAGCTCTTAAGCACTTTCTTTTTGCAGGGGGGTGTTCTGCTGTGCAGGCTTTCCAGGATTGATGGTTGACTAACGCTGTTCCATTGCTGGGCAAGTAAGTTCCCTTCTGGGGGAAAAAACTTCCACTTTACTTTTTATTACAGAGAACTTTTTTCTGGAAAAGAATAACTTTTAAGCTGGGAAAACATGTTTTTATTAACTGTTATGTTATTTTGTACACTTTTTTTGCTCAGTGTATTTTCTGGTAAGATAATGACTGATACATAAAACATATTAATTAAATTAAATAGGTTTAACTGTTTACAGTATGTACAGCTGCTTGAAAAGAAAGAGAAGAAACTCAATTTTGCATTTCTCAATATATGAACAACAATGCAAGATAACTTTCGGTCATTCATTGAGAGAGAGAGAGAGACAATCTGTTTCTAGAGTGTCAATGAGAGAAATAACTTTCCATGGATTATTGATGTAAGGTGTGGGATGAATTGTATATTCTTTAATTTTAGTCTCTTTAAGCACAATTTCTTTCAAGAAGGATAATAAATCTTCAATGATTGGGGGAGATGTAGAATGCCATTTCCTTGTAATGCTTTTTCTGGGAATCACAAGTATAGTCCAATAGTAAAAAAGTAAGGAAAAAAAAAAAGATTCTTTGTTCAGAGTAAAACCATCAATGACATTAAATAAAATTAAGGCTTCAGTTAGTGTAAAGGAGTCAAAAAGTAAAGGTTTTAAGAAGTCATCTAGATTAATCCAAAATTGTTTTAACATAGGACAATCATAAAAGACATGTAACCAATCTGCTTTGCATACCTGCAAACATATCCAACAGAGGGGGTTCTTGGATTTATTAAATTTAGTTATTGTATTAGGGGTTAAAAAGGCTTTATGTAGATATTTCCAAGTGAATATACTTCAGTATTTTGACCAAGAAGTAGACTTAACAGATAAGCTATTGTATTTAGGTTTCGGAGATAAACAGAGAAGGTGTCCATAGTAATATAATTCCAAAATTTATATTGTGGTTGTGATTTATAATATATTAATATTTTGTATAGTTTAAAAAAATGTTTATCTTAGATTTGTGTGCAATTCCAAATAAATAGTTTTAGACTGAGTTTCTCTCTGAAAAAGGTATTGCTAAGTATCTTGCAAAGTTTCCGAGAATGAGCTAGTATACTTGCAACTAGTCTTGCAAAGCTAAGTCAAAATCTTTCATAAGGAGATGAATATCAATGACTTTGTATTCTTTGATGCATTATAGCCAACAATTGAAGTTTAGTTCCCCATGAAGCAAAATGATTCTCATTTAGTTTAGCCCCATAAAAATGTTACAATACTGAAAGGTATGAAAACTTCAAACCAGATTTTGACATCAGTAGTAGCAATGATAAATTTACCGAAATTGTTTAATATAGAATTTATGGAATTGAATTTAGTTGGTGCACAGACATTATACTGTGTGATATAACAAAAAAAAAACAAAATTTATTGGGATTATCTTCCAAAGAGAGGTCTGTTGAAATTTTTTTTCATTTTTGCAAGATGGTTGAGTGTAAAGATTTCCAATTAGAAGAATAATTTGGATCTACCCAAATCAATGTTTGTCTTTTCGGCTTTTCCCGGTTAGGGGATGCCACAGCGGAACTCCTGTCCGCTAATGGTTGGCAGTCGATTTTTATGGTGCCGAGTTGCCAGCCCGATGCCCAGCCTTCAGCAAAGGCACCCACATTCACGCATGTCTTTCAGAGGCCACTCGACCGTGGACATGCAGACTCCACACAGAAGGCACTCCATAAATTTGACGCTCTGATGCAAGTTTCAATATCTAGAAAGTGTATCTTTTCCTGATCCTATGGTCTGATGTGATTTGAAAAAGCTATTGTATTTCTATTAGGGAACCACAAACATTTTTATAACAGTTTATCTGGAAGTATTGAGAGAGCTTGGGATATATATAGAACTTTGGGTAAGAGAATCATTTTTATTAACTGAAGCCCATCTTCAAAGGAAATTAAATTCCATCTGTCTATAGAATTTTTAATTATGCTTATAATATTATCAAAATTAGTTTAGTGTATCGTCTGTTGTACTCCATATAACTATACACAGATAATCCAGAAATTTTGTTTCCTAACAATATTTTGACTAATTTGTATTTTTCCTTTTTGTTTAGTAACAAGAATTTTGATTTTTGTTTATTGAATTGAAGACCTGAAATTGATTGAAAAATATTTGAGGTTTCTCATTCTGATAGTTAATTCTGAGTTAGAGTTAAACAAAATCTCATCCATGAAATGCATAATTTTGGAGCAGTATTGATATATGTGAATACCACTAATAATTGGATTATTACAAATTAAAATTTTAATGGCTAGTGCGAACAAAATAGGAGACAAGGGACAGCCCTGTTCGGTACCTTTTGTTAAAGGAATAGAATTCAAAGTAAAAGGTCCTAATTTAACATAAGCTAGGTTGTTAATATAGATATTTATTGAGAGAAGTAAAAGAAGAGGTAAAATCAAACAGGCTTAAAACTTTAAATAGAAAATCCCAATTTAAAGAATGAAATGCCTTTTCAATATCCAGACCAATTAACATGGCTTCTTTTTTCCCTATTAAAATGTTCAGTAAGGGTTACTATTCTAATATTGTGTGAGTGTCTATTATGTCTAAAACCACTTTGATCATCGATTGTATGAGTCATTGGTACTTTTATTCTGTCAATGAAAATGGACATGAAGATCTTGTAGTCATTGTTTAGTAGAGAAATGGATCTGTAAGAGCTACAAAATTGAGGGTCTTTATTATTTTTTGCAATAGAAGTTGTTAATGAGTATCTCTAAGATGGGGGAATCCTACCTTGTAATTGAATATACGTCAAAGTTTTATGAAAGAAAGCTGTAATAGATGGATAGATACTTATATGGATATTCATTCTATTCCTGGTGCTTTGTTGCATTTACATTTATTGATTTTATCAATAACTTATTTGTATGTAATTTGTGTCTGAAGATTTTTTTTTAATTCCCCTGGAATTTTTCTTAATATTAGGGTAAACTAAACTTAATTTTGAAAGATTGATCTCGATATTAGTATAGTTATCATGGTGTGTATAATAATAATTGAAGGCATCAAGGATGTATCCAATATCTGATACTTCCTTTTTTGTACTTTCATGTAATATTTTGATAATATCTTTAGATCTAGAATGCATCTTAACTGTCTTTGATAGGTTATGCATTTGTTCAGGTGATAAAGTATAAGAGTTGATTTTTTAATCTTGCCATCACCATGTTTGATGTGTGAGATAAGATATTAAAGTAATCTGATGTTGTCCTTTTCATTCTTTCTCACTGTTTTGTTATGGGTCCAACCCTCGGATCTGACTCAGACCCATTTGTACAGACTTTGGATCCTAGTGTCAAGCTGTTCCCTCTAACTGTATTGCTGTACCCTCTACTCAGCTTCCTCAGGTATCGTTTACTGCTAGCAGTGATAGAAGTGTCATTTCTGGTCTTGAGAGTACCAGTTCTGGGAAACTTTCAGGAAATTCGTCATTTAAGTTGATATTTCTTATTAGTAGCTCTTTTCAATATACCTCCCCTCCCATTAGTTCTTGCAGGTATTAGGAGTTGTTTCTTTTCCTTCCCTGTGCTTTTTCTTTGGGCCTTGGCCCTTCTTGTGACTTTACTTTGTTTAAAAAAAAAGTAATAAGGGGTTATTGTTTAGTCGTCTTATCTTTATAACTGTATGATAGTTTCTGGTAACTGTTGATGGTTGTAGTTTTCTGTTTGCTTGACAGTTTTTTCTTCTGTATATGGTCTTAATGCTAGTTTAACATAATGTTAGACTGGTTGTAAGCGCTGTTCAGAATGCGGACACAAAGTTTCCCATTCAGATGTGCACAATAGATGTGTACATTTTCTAGGACCAGCACATCTGTGGTCGGCTTGTAAAATCTGTGAGGGGTTTAATCCCAGAGCCATTGCTGACCGCAAGAAGTAATTGATCCTCAAAGGCCTCTTGCCTACTTCTGATTCTGTTTCTGCAGGGGCTCAAACCCATTTAAAAAGTGTCTTTGGGTCTTCAGACCACAAGAAATGCCCACACAAGTCCTCGAGGGCGTCTTCTGAACCACCCTCCAAATTATCTAAACCTTTGGATCCGACGTTATTGGATTCTAGACCTACTTCAGCTCCAGTGGATCCAAACCACTCCTTGGATCCGACAGGTACCACTTAATCAACAAGTTCTCCTAGACCTTCTACTTCTGCCTTCGGATCGTAACCCTTGGATCTGAGGCCAAGAATTCAAACTCGAGTTCTACATCCGATCAGTATCTCTGACCTTGCCTTTAAAGATTTTGCAGACCCCAGCATGGTATTCCAGACTAGCGTGGGTGGCTTCCTCTATGAGTCTATCTGAACTCATCGTGGACAGCATGGTATGGAAGACCCTCAAAACACAGATCCAGATGGAGGCCTTGCCTTCTCCATCCCATCTTGGATCTGTGAGTGTGCCGGTTACATTTCAGTCTCCTCCTCTGATCCAAATTATGGTATCAGAGCCCCAGGATCATAGACACCCCGGAGAGTTTAGTGTCTAATCCGAGGAGGCTTTCCTCCTTGACTCTAACAGTTACCCAGATTGCCTCTGCTCTGACATGGTCAGGTCAGAGTGGGTCTCTGATCTGAGATGTTAGGCTCAGATCCAGGGTTAGGGGTTTGGCTCCAACTTTATCAGATCTGTCCCTTCCCCTTGGCACTTTGGCAATTGACAGCTCTGACCCAATTCTAGCTGGAAACCATGGATCAGGGGTCCCTCCCCTTTCTTCCTTGCTTGCCTTGGCTCCAAGAGAGTTGGGGAGAGATTATCTAGGTCCTTCGGCTTTCCAGCTTGTAGAAAGGGTCTTCTCATCCCATAGAGATCCAATCTCTTTGAGCTATGATCCTCCCTGTCATTCTTCATTGGATCCAAGAATTGAGCCTGTCATGCCTAAGGTCAGCCCAACCTGAGAAGCCTCCTGAATCCCTCCCTCTTCTTCTGAAACCTACCTTGAACATCCCACAGTGGAGATTCCTCATAAGAAGACATACAAAAGGAGGCACATAGACTCCCCTATGGAGTCCCTCACCAAAGACATGGACTCTGATGAGAGAGAAGGATCTCCAAAATCAACATCAGAGGATGTGTACTTTGGAGACATTTTAGAGATTCTGAGGCAAAGAGATGGTTGGTTGTCCCAGACTCCTCCTCCAGAAGAGTCTGGGGTTTTGGAGGCTTTTGGGGAGGGCCCATCTATGTCTTGGCTGACTCCCACCCCCTCCCTCTGGCAGACCAACTCATAGAATTAATTTCCTGCCAGGCCTGGAAGGAGCCGGACACCATTGAACCAATTCCTAAATGACCAGATAAATTCTTATCTCCCTGCAAGGACTGTCCACACTAGACTAAGGGTATACTGGTAGATGCCATGGTTGTGGCAGCAGCTGCTGAAAGGGAGCTAGCTGAGCAGAGCTCCGCTGTCCATCTGCTGAAGGGAGTCCAGAGAAATGGACAGGTTGGGTAAGTGCATTTATGCCTCAGATACCTTCTCACTGAGGTCGTTAAACTATTTGGCACACTTGACTCAGTTGCAGAGAGATCTGGTCAAAGAACTTTCCAACTCTCTAGAAGAGACCATGTTGGCAGAGGACTTCAAGAAAGTATCTCCCCAATTGGCTACTCTCTCTTGCCTATTTGATTCCTCCTTGAGGCTTGTCCTCCCATTCAGCGCAGTGTGCCTCATGGGCAGCTGGCTTAGCTCTCCTTTGTGTGGGCCATCCATCAGAAATACCTTATCCCACAGTGAACAGGACGGAAAGATCCTGTCGGCTGTGGGGATCAAGTTTTCTACCCCTCAACATTCTTTTTCTAGAAATCAGTAAGATGGAAAGAAAACCTGGTCCTAGAAATCCCAAGGGTCTTTTCAGGATCAAAGTGGTGATTCTTCCTCCAGAGGCAGAGGAGGAAGTTTTTGCTGAAGACACCACCCCAGGGGCCGAGAGAGGAGCACAGAATCAGGGATTCAGAGAGCTTTTCCGTGGTAGGCCCTACCAGCGCTCCTGGGAGTCGGGAGTCATTTATCGCTACACCCTGGAGCTTGGACCAGTGTAACAAAAAAAAAAAATACCTGGGTGGTAAGAATAATATCCAGAGGTTATTTTATTCCCTTTTCCCTTCTACCTGCAAAGAACCAAAAGAAACTCCTTGATGTTCCACCCAGTCACAGGGAGTATGCAATTCCAGAAATTCATAAACTACTGCAAAAAAATCATCCAAGTGGTCCCAACTGAACAAAAAAGATTCAGAACTTACGGCCTCTTCTCTTTAGTGCCAAAGAAAACCAGGGATCTGAGACCCATTCTGGATCTAAGCAACTTTACCCTGTATGTAAAGAAAGCAAACGTTCCAGATGGTTACAGTTTATTTATTTTACATTTGTTGACCGGGCTAGTCCAAATGGATATATGTCCATTTTCAGTAGCGGCCCGGGGAGAAAAGCTCCACTATCACAGTATTATTTACAGTAAGTGACATTATACAAATGCAGGTACATTACAGATTTTTGCCATTCATTGGTTTTCTGCTACAAAATCTTAGTACATATCAGCTATAGTTAGTCATAGAAAGAAGTCTCTAGTAATACTTTTTAAACAGTAAAATCACACTCTGTTTATTGATAACCGAAAAATAACTAGCTTATACAGGTATGGTGATTAGTACCCAGAGATAAGTGAGGTAGTTAGTCAGGTTTAGAACAGGGGCATAACCACTGTGATTTAAAGTATGGTTTCAGTTTGATTTTAAATAGGGTTATTGAGGAAAGGGAGGTTAGGTCACCGGGTAGGGAGTTCCAGGCTTTACCCACAGTATTAGAGAACAGAGAGTCACTAGCCAAATTGTTAGTTTTACCTATTTGTACAAGTAGTTTATTTGATGTGCGTAGGGTCTTGAGGTTATTATGGGGTGATAAGGTTTGTAAGTATTAATGTGTTAGTAGGTTGATACAGGATCTTGTGGGCAACTGTTAGTTGGTTAAATAGTAGTAGATTTGGCAACTCTAACCATCCTAGTTTTTCCAAGATTGTTACAGTGATGGGTTCTATAGGCAGACACAGTTGCAAATCTGGCAATATTATTGTAGGAGATGGCCAGCTTGTTCAAGTTGCTTTTACATAGTTTAGTATATATATGGGAGGCATAGAGAAGGGTAGAGATTAAGTGGGTATGGGCAATAGTGGACCTGGCTAGTGGAGTCAGAAAGGGTTTGATCCTGTACAGGGAACCTAATTTTTTGTTGACTGTTTTTATAGTACTGTTAATATGGGAGTCAAAGATAAGGTTATATATTAGTACCCCAAGTAGGTTTGTAGTAGGGTCAGGAGATATGATAGTACCATTGCTTGATGTAACAGTAAAATTAAGTGGGGAGGCCCTATGGGTGGGAGTGAATAGTAGTTTTGTTTTTTTTGGGGGTTCAAGATGAGACACCAGTGTAGAAGCAATTTCTCAACTGTATTAAACACATTTTGTGTTAGGGACTGTAGGTCTGATGGAGAAGTGGCTGAGCATATTAACGTGGAATCATTTGCATATTGGATATAGGTAGCTTGAGGTATTACAGAATGTAGGTAATTTGTAAAAATAGAAAATAGGAGAGGACCTAATATATGGAGCCTTGAGGCACACCAAGAGCAATTCAGAGGTGTGAGGATAAGTTGTTCTGCCATAGTACAGCCTGCTGCCTGTTTAAGTAGGATTGGAACCATTGTATAGCAAGTGCGTCTAGTGACGGGTTTTTGAGTATGTTAATGAGTAAGTGGTGGTTAAGGCTTTCCACAGATTAATAAAGAGGGCTGAGGATAGAGTGTCGTTATTGCGATTTTTACTAATACAGCCAGAGAAGGATAAAAGAGCAGAGGTGGTGCTATGAAGTGGCCTAAAACCATGTTGGCAGTTAGCTAGCAAGTTGTTTTCTAATAGGTAGTTTAACAGTTGTTTATGAATGCATTTCTTCATGATTTTTGCCAGTGGAAGTAATATGGCTATAGGTCTATAGTTTGATAATTCGTTGGGAGTTACCACCTTTATGCAGGGGGATAATATGTGAAATTTTCCATATTGATGGGATAGTTGTATTAATCCGGATGGATATGGGGTAGGCTATGGCTTTTGCAGATTTTGCAGGTATTCTGCAGATAGTTGGTCTGCAGAGAGGGTGGTAGGTTTAAATTTTTGAATGAGGATGCAGACAAGGGATGTAGGAACAGGTTGAAAGTGAAATGATGGGGGTGTGTTAGAGGTGGAGGTGGTCGAAGATGAGGTGTCAGGGGATAGCTGATTGGCAAGAGATTGAATGGTCTCTGTGAAGAAAGTGTTAAAGGTATTGGCTATTTGCTCGGGACTACTGTGATCAGAGCCTAAAGGGGTGGGTGTGACTGAGCAAACCTGGGTGTAGAAGTTTATTGATGCCTGACCAGAATGTTTGTGGTTTGTTTTGGTGGGTTTGTTGGAGCTGAAAGTAAAAGTTTCTTTTGTCCAACAGTATGGCTTTTTTTGTTTCATTTCTTACCTGTCTAAACTTTAATTGATCTGCAGGGCTTTTAGTAGTATGACAGTTGGCCCAGAGTTTGTTTCTAAGGAGGATTTTTTGTTTGGTAGCTTTAGAAACCCATGGGGCTGGTTTAATCCTAGTTCTAATTGTACGTGTTGGTGCATGGTACTCAGGAGTAGCTAAGAATTTAGAATTAAAGTATTTAACTGTTTCTTCTAAAGGTAGATGTTTCCAGGGGTGACCAATCACATGCCATAAGTTCCTTTTGAAAGCTGACAGGGTTAAAATATTTGTTGTAATTGTTCTGTAGGTGGTTGGGTTTGGAATGTCTGTCTTGTATCTGATTAAGAAGGTGAGTGAATGGTCGCTTATATCTTCGGGAAGGGTCCCTACTTTGTAAGTTTGGTGATGACTATTTATGAGAATCCAATCTAGGGTTCTTTCCTTGTTATTAACTTTATTGGTCCTTGTGGGGGATGTAATGGTTTGAGTAAAACCGTAAAGGTTAATATGGGTAGAAGGCTGTTCACTTCAGTCCATCCTACTGCTGTTATGAAAAGATGATTAGATGTGCCCTGTAGACTTCAGGACGCGTTCTATCACGTCAAAATAGACATGCTCCGGAAGTCATCTGTGCTTCAGGCTGGGAGCCAGTCTTTACCAATTCAAAGCTCTGCCCTTTGGTCTCACCAAAGCCCCCAAGGTGTTTACCAAATGCATGGCAGTAGTCGCAGCCCACTTGAGACTGAAAAGATTCCAAGTATTTCCGTATTTAGATGACTGGCTTCTAACTGCCTCAACCAGGCATCAACTTATCCAAGCCAGAGATAACTTTTTCCAAATATCCAATTCCCTGAGCATAAACCTGGCAAAATCAAACCCAGCTCCAGTGCAAAGTTTGGAATTCATTGGCACTCTTCTTTACACCTTGAATCAAATAGCATCCTTACCCCCCCCCCCCCATCGCATACAAATGTTGAAAGGCCAAGTCCAAACTATCCTAGATCTTCCATCTCCTCTTCTTCAAGCTCTCTGATCTATGGGAGCTGTCATCACTCTTGTTACATTAGCAAGTTTTTTTTATGCGAGTCCTCTGATGGACCTTGGCTGTTGAATGGTTTATTCTTTACCAGCCTTTATCTGTTCCTCTCAAATTAATTCTGGTTTGCAGAAGGCATCTACAGTAGTGGCTACTTTTGGATGATCCTTTCATTGGCAGACCATTGTTTCTTCCTATCCCCACAGCCACGGTGACCACGGACCCTTCCCAGCCAGGGTGGAGGTTTGGGGGGCATTTCATGGGAAACATGGTCCAAGGCACGTGGGCTCCTATAGAGACCAGATTGCATGTCAGTGTTCTAGAAGTGAGAGCAGTCCTCTTTACATTGCAAACATTTCAGGATGTTCTCCCTGTAGAGACGATTGCAGTTCACACAGACATGTCAGTAGTCTGGTATATCAACAAACAAGGAGGAACCCATTCATACCCCTTGTGCAGAGAGGCTAGGGGGGGTCTGAGAATGGGCAATATCTTCAGGCCATTTTCTACTTGCAGCTCACAAACCAGGGAAGCCCAGCGTTTTTGCACACACTCTCAGTATGTCCATTCTGACCCCTCATGAGTGGTCCCTCAGTCAGTCAGTAGTGAACTTGATCTTCAGCCATTGGAGTCAACTTTGCTGCAACTTGTTCGTGTCTCCTCAAAACTAGTGCAGCAGGTACTTAGCACTGATCCCCCTTCCAGCAGAGCACACAAGGGATGGTCTTGTTCACAATTGTCCCCTCAGTCTTCTCTATGCTTATCTCCTCCTACCGTTTGATCCTGAAGTTTATACAGAAAACCAAACCGTTGAAGACTTCAGTAATACTCATTACTCCCTACTGGCCTCATCAAATTTGGTCCCCCTTTCTCTGGTCTCATCTAAAATGTCCTCCATGGATTCTGGAACCCAGACAGGACTTCCTTTTTTACCCATCGGAGGATCATCACAGAAGCTTGCACACCCTCAAACTGACTACTTGGCTTTTCCAAATCCAGTAGTTGTAGAGGTCCAGGCTTGCTTCACCTGTTTGAGATATAGTGCTAGCTTCTCAAAATCTTTCTACAAAAAAGGTATATAGAAGCAAATGGAAAAGATTGCCATTTGGGCATCCAAAGTGAACACTGACCCCTTCTCAGCTCAAATCTCAGCCATCCTCCTTTTTCTTGTTTCTCTCTTTCAGGATAGGTGCTAGATTTTCAGCTATTAAACTTCATTTGGCAGCCATTTCAAGCTCTCATATTGGAAATCTTTTCGGCTCTCCCTCTATATCTAGATTATGTAAGGCCTTCATGAAGGTCATTTTTCTGTTTAGACTTCCGGTAAAAGACCCTTTCCCAACATGGAATCTCACTATTTTTTCTCCAAGGCCTAACTCAAAAGCCTTCTGAACCGGCTAGTGATTGTGATATGAAATCCTTTCTTGGAAAACTATCTTTTTTAGTAGCAATCACTTCAGCAAAAACAATTTCTGAAATTCATGACCTGTTATTGAAACTACCTTACATTATCTTTCATAAAGAGAGTATACCTTCGTAGCAATCCCTCATTTATGCCTGAAGTAGCCACATAAACTAATGTCAGCCAGTCTATACAATTGCCAGTTTTCTTTCCAACATTTTCTAATAAGGGGGAACATGTATTGCATCTTGATGTTTATAGGCATCTGTTCGTTTACCTTCATAGAATGAAACAGTGCAGAAAATCTTATCAGTTTGTGTCCTTTCCACCCAACCGTCTAGGGAAGCAGTCTCCAAAGTTACTCTAGCCAAATGGATTACAGACTGCATTTCTCTAATCTATGCCAAAAAAAGCTGCAGTTACCTCATCCACCTAAAGCCTATTCAGCTAGATTGATGGTTACATCATCTGCTTTCTCCTCCAGAGCATAGATTGATGATATTTGTGCTGCAGCTACTTGGTCAAAAATTCATACCTTTGCGACACATTACAAATTGGGCATTGTCTCCAGAGGCAAGGCTGCTTTTGGTTCAACATTGCTCCAGCATATCCTTCCTTGAGGCCACCCAAAAGTAACATAGCTGGGGACTCTGACTCAGTAGTGAGGAAGAATAAAAAGGACCTCATCAGATTTATAAGTTATGTACTTGCTATAACTTGGCATTTGTGTTGTCCGTTTTCATTTTTCCTTACCTTCCCTCTCGACCATCCCCCAACCTATGGCTCCTAGAGGATCTGTGGAGTTTATAGGAACCTTTATGTTCCTAGTTCGAGCCTCTGGTTTATTTCTTTCTGTTCTTTCTGTATATGTCTGTATATTTATCCTATAAGCATTTAGACAGCAAACTCGATTTGTTGGATCCGAGGGTCAGATCCGTAACCCAATAGTGAGGAAAAATAAAAATGGACAATACAGATGCCAAGTTATGGTAAGTACATAACTTATAATTTCTTATTTAGCTCCTCAATTTTTTTATTTTCAGATTTGTTTTTGGAGAGATTGGATTTAGCTGTTAAAACCTGGGATTGAATGTCTTGTAATTCTGAATCCCATTCTTTAGGTTTATTTTTAAACCAAGTAAGAATTTTACAATAAATGTAAGCTTTTATTGCATCCCAAATCATGACAATGTCAACATCTGAAGTAAAGTTTGTTTTGAGGAAAAATTGCAGTTCCAAAATTAACCATGGCTTAAAGTCCTTAATTTTGGTTATGAAAGCTAGAATTTTAGTTGCAGTAGTAAGACCTCTGAAGTCCATTTGTAGTTCAAAAGTGAGTGAGTCATGGTCCGACAAAGGACAAGGGAGTATGGAGAAGTATATAATTCTTGAGCATAAATCATGGGAGACCAACATTTTATCTATTCTTGTTTTGGGTCCCAAACCTATAATCTTGATGTGAAAAATCTAAGGATTTATTGTCTTTCTCATTAAATTCGAGTAAATTATGTGACTGAATCCATTTTTTAAGATTTTTTTTTTGCTGTGGATGCAAGTCTAAGTGTTCTTTTGTTAGTAGTTTCCGAGTTGTCCAAGATACAGTTAGTCCCCTCCCATTGTTAGATTGTCTTTGTGTGTGTTAGTAATGAAATCTAAATGCTTTTTGACTGTATTTATTCCCATGCCAGGAAACCAGTAAACTTTAACCAATGTCCAGATCCCATTATTATGTTTGAATTTAACAGGTGTGAGAAGCCCATCTTGGTCTTCGTATTTATAAATAATTTGAGGATTAATGATATTCTTCTTCCAAAGAATCATAACCCCTCTAGTCTTAGTTTTATAAGAGGAATGAGGCAGAATTAAAAAAAAATTACCAGTGTTCCAACAGTTTTGAAGTGAGTTTCTTGAAGGAAGACCACGTGTGCTTTATTATTTTTCAGATATCTCATCAAGTTTGATCTTTTCTTAAGACTATTTAATCCATTAATATATAAAGGCGGTAGTAATAATATCAGTGTTTGTAAAGAAATTTGAGATTAAAATAATGCTTGTATGTGGATCCCAGTATCTCTCCTTTCCCAAAATTGTGATTATTTAATTATTTAAGTAGTGTAAATAGCATAATAAATTTAAGATAAATTTATTTACGAAGTCCTAATTCAGGCCTAACATAGAATGAAAAAAAATAGTTTATTAAATGAATTAACAATATAAAGATAAATTATTAACAACAAACATGTAATTATCAGAATTCCTAGTCTAATATATAGTCTAATAGATCAACTAAGATCTGTCAGACTACCCTTCATGACTATGTTAAGAAGAGCTCTGCAAAAATAAATATACAACAGAAGACTGTTGAAATATAATTTACAATCAATACTAAATCAAACTAGGAAAGATATTAACCAATATGTAATCTGGAATAACATCTAAAATGCGAGGAGCCATATCTGTTTAGATAAAGATTAAACCTTAAACCTCCACTGAAACACGTTTCAGAAGATAAGTATTACTAAAATTATTTGAGAATTTGATTACCATTTTCTTTAATTTCAGCTATCTAAAAGACAAATTTAAATAATACTTTGTACATTAATAAAAAAAACACAAGCAGCACTCAAGGCAGGTCTTCCTGATGTAGCTATAACGCTGTTAATGATGCTGTGACAAGCGGACTTTTGATGAAGTTTGCTTTAGTGCAGACGAAAAGCGCTTCAAGTCTAAGAGTTTGTATTTGCTCTGTTTAAGTATTCTAGTATTTAAGTAAAGATTTATATTTAAGACTTTGTCCGCTTGTCACAGTATCATTAACAGCGTTATAGCTACATCAGGAAGACCTGCCTTGAGTGCTGCTTGTGTTTTTTAATACTTTGTACATTAATACACTAATAATATATAAATTTTGAATGACAATGAGCAAAAAACTAACAGGTTGAATTATTAATTTGTGTATCCTAAAGTGGACTTGTTAGACCAATACTAAAGGATAAATATGAGGTTGCACAACTTCCTACCAACATCACAACTTTAAGAAGCTATGTTTAACATTTTAAAAGTATACCTGCCAATTATTAGCGGACCGGAGTTCCGCTGTGGCGACCCCTAACAGGGAAAAGCCGAAAGACACAACAACCCTTGGAGATACGTTACTGAAATCAAAACATACATCATGTCATTAACCAGCAATACAAAGGAACAGTGTAACCTCCCCTCCTCTGCATTGACATGTCGCACAGAGGTTTTGATTGATTGCATCATACGACTTGTTATTAACTGATAAACGTCAAGATAACTTAGACTGTTTAGCACAGTTGTACAGAAGCAAAGTCACCTCATGTACCATGGGTTCCAAACATACTTCTTCAGTTAAAATGGAGGTAATATAAAAAATGTAAAAAAAAAATAAATGCATAAGAACCCACGTCCGTAACCTGCCCTTTCTCCATTAAGATTAGCTTATACAGTATACAATTGTCAACTTCTCAGAAATGGTAAGTAGGTAGTCATTACAAATTTATGGTAAAAATTCTTCTGGAAAACTTGGTTTCAAATTATTTATTTATTTTTATTTTACATTTGTTAACTGGGAGAGTCCGACTGGATACATGTCCATTTTCAGCGGAGGCCCGGGGAGAAAAGCTCTACATGTGCAACAAAGTTGCAATCAATAAAAGTTACAATCAATATTCATTACATTGAAATTTAAAAATGTAAAAAATAAAAAAATAAGTGATTATATATGTACATTTTAACATTGGAAATTAACATTTTTGTAGGTTTATAGTATTAAATATGTACAGAAGACATTACAGAGCATTGGAGTGTATAGAGTGACATTTTACACAGATTGATGTTAAGGATGACAATCAAGAGAGGGAAGTTAGAAATTAGATGTAGTAGGGTTAAAGAAATAGTGTTAGAATGGATAGGATAGCAAGTTGTAATAGAGGAGATAGAAACCTAGTGTTAGAATGGCTTGGATAGCAAGTTACCATCCTTATAATATTGTTCTAAAGGCTGTTGCAAAGTGTTTGTAGTCTGGGTAGGGAAGGTTTACAAAGTTTATACAGATATGTTAAGGATGTTATTATTACTGGGTCTTTCACCTATTTGAGTTGTGTTTATATTGGGTTAGTCTGGGTTTAGACACGGACATAGCCATTGCCTGTTTAGGTGTTTATTTAGGGATATCTTGAATTGGGGTAGGGAGGATGTAGTGGTAAGATCTGGGGGGGAGTGACTTCCATTTCTTACCAGCAGAGTTGGAGAATAATGATTCTCCTTCTGAGTTCTTGGCTTTGGCAGATTGTTCTTGCATTTTATTGGATGAACGGAGAGATAATAGGTTGCTGTAGGGGGTGATAATATTGGTGAGGATGAGTACACTGTTAGGTTGGTAGAGGATTTTATGAATAACTATGAGTTGGTTATACTGGAATTGATTGGGTAGTTCTAGCCAGTCTAGTGTTTGAAGATTTTGACAGTGATGGGTTCTGTAGGCCGTGCCTGTGGTGAATCTAGATATATTGTTATAGCAGCTAGTAAAGTTGTTAAGGTTTGCTTTGCTTGGGTTTGCGAGGATGGGTGAGGCGTAGAGAAGGGTTGATAGGAGATGTGTTCGAGCTGTGGCTATTTTGGCAGGGGGGGTTAGGAAATGTTTAATCATATACAAGGATCCTAGTTTTTTGTTAACTGTTTTGATGGTTTTGTCTATATGTGCATCGTGCCTTAGATTATCAATGATTACACCAAGAAGTTGTGTGCATGGTTCTGGAGAGATTATGGTGCCATTGTTAGATGAGATAGTAATATTTGCTGATGTGAATTTACGGGTAAAGGAGAAAAGTAGTTGATGTTCTTCATCCCACATTGCTGCAGTCCTAACACTTGGGTAGTCCGCTGTCCCAGTCGGCCCGAATACCAAAGTATAAGGCTGATTAATCTGACGCCAGGGCGCCAGGGTACAAATGCGCATGACCGACGTCATATCCTCAGTCTTTTTTGCCGCATGGTCCGATGCAGAAGCAGTATTGCGAGTGCAGGTTGGCGTTCTGAAATTTTCTGAAGTCGGAGTTTCAGACCGAATCAAAGTTGGCTAGAATATTTTTGTTTTTCTTGCCTCAGTATTTAACTGGATGTCAGAAAAGTGAATAACTGTATTTCTTGTGGGAAACAGATACCTCATAGGGATTATCATACCTTGTGTATACCTTGCTTAGGGCCTGAGCACGACGTTGTTGGATGTCGCCTTGTGCTAGATTTAACAAACGACTACAAAAGATTAGACTGTGCCAGGTTAGTTTTGGGAAGCGTTGTAATTATAAAAAGCAAGGACAAAGCAGCAAAGCCTAGGTTGGAAGAACCGCCTGTCCCGGACGCCGGTTCTTTAGAGGCTCGTGGTGCCGGAGGTTCTGCCAGAAGTTTCTCTGGAGTCTCAGGGAGAGACTTTACTGTTACAAGATGTGTCCTCTCAGGAGGTAGGCCAGGCTGAGGGGGCTTCTCAGGTAGCTGTTCTCCCCTCCCTTCCTAAGGTGGTTAGGCCCTCACCTTCTGTTTCCAAGGCTTCTTCGAGAGGCAGGCCAGGATTAATTTCAGTGGGTGTTTCTCCTAGTTCTTCAGGGTCTCTGCCTAAGAAACATATACTTAAAATGGCAGAAGATTTGATTACTATGATTAGAGGTTCTATGCCCCCTCCTGATAAGAGGCCTAGGGTGGAACCTGAGCTTGAGAGTTTTAAGCAGTGTTCGAGGCTTCTGAGTCTTGCTGAAGACTTGCAGGAGTATCCTCCTTATTCTGATTCTGATGTAGATGATTCTACTCCTTCGGCTTCTCCTCCTGAGGATTTTTCTTTTTCAGAGACTCTTCATTCCATGAGGGAGCATTTTAAATGGGAAGATCAAGATTTCTCTGATTCCAGGAAAAGGCTTAGGGAATTTTTGTTTTTACCCCAGCATAGGCCTTTGGCTATACCTCCTGTTCTGGATGTGGTGGAAGATGTTTTTGCAGAGGCTTCCCTGAACCCTGATTCTTTGCCTCCTGCCCCAGTTAAACCGGATAGGTATTATAGGGTGCCTGGAGCTCATATGTATCTTTTTAAGAGTCCTAGGGCAGACCCAGAAACTTTTTTTCTCAGGGGCCTAAAGGTGTTAAGGCTTCTGTTGTTAAAAATCCTGTTCCTCCTGATAAAGAGGCAAGGGCTTTGGATAGATGGGGAAAGAAGGTGTATACTTCTTCCACTTTAGCCATGAGGGCTTTGAATTGCCAGTTCCACATGTTAAAATACCAAAATTATCTCCCATCACAATTGAAGTCTAAGGTGGATGCTCTGGCGGAAGGTATTGAGTGTAAAGAGTTGCAGGATTTAGTTCATGTTTCTGAACAGGTGGGTAAGCATTCTTTGCAATGTGGTTTTGATGCTGTACAGGCCTCTTCGAGGGTGGCTGCCACTGGTTCTGTTCTTCGCAGGCACGCCTGGCTGAGAGATCAGAATTTGGCTGAGCATGTTAAGACAAGGATTTTAGATGCTCCGTTACAATCTGATGTGTTTGGTTCGCCTGTGGAAGCAGTTTTGAAGAAAATGGGGGACAAGGCTAAGTCTATGCAGACTGTTAAAGATTTTTTGCAGGTTCAGCCAAGTTTAGTAGAAATTGGCCTACTAAGGTGGACATATCCTTCTTATGATTCCCAGTCTAGGGGTAGGACTAGACGTGGTAGGGGCAGAGCTCAAGGTTCTTTTAGGCCTAGAACAGGGAGTTCACCTGCTCAGTCTTCTGGTGAGGGCAGGGGTCAGTCCTTTAAGTAATAGACCCAATGACCTGCCTTTTCAGCTGCCAGAGCATTCTCGTCTGGCAGCACCTTTGGGAGGAAGGCTGGCACTTTTCAAAGAAAATTGGAGCTTAATTACCCAAGACAGATGGGTATTAGATATCATTCACCACGGTTACAGGTTTTATTTCCATACCTTGCCTTCTTTCAAAGGCATGCCAGACATTCCTCCTCTACAAAGAAAAGAGGCTCACAAGCAAATTTCTCTGTTACTCCACATAGGGGCCATTCAGCTGATTCCTGTGGCAGAAAGGGGCCTAGGATTTTATTCTCGCCTGTTCCTAGTACCGAAAAAGGGGAACACGTGGAGACCAATTTTGGATTTATCTATCCTCAACACTTATCTGGACATTCCCAAGTTCAAAATGTTGACGTTACAACAGCTTTTACCTCTGCTGGGAAAGGATCACTGGATGGTAACTTTAGATCTCAAGGAGGCTTACCTTCATGTGCCTATCAGACCAAGTTGCAGGAAGTTGGGAATTCTCATTATCAGTTCTCTGCATTGCCCTTTGGCTTATCTAAAAGTTCTGGCTCCAGTGATAGCTTACTTCAGGCTAAAAGGAATACAAATCTATCCTTACTTGGACGACTGCCTGATTCTGGCTCAAGAAAAAGAAGACCTTTTTCAACATTTGGAATATGTGATAGCAGTGCTAAGATGCCTGGGGTATTCTGTGAACGAAATAAAGTCCAGTCTAGTACCCTCTCAAGACATGTGCTTTCTGGGTGTGAGACTGAATACAGCAGCCCAGATGGCCTTTTAAGACAAACAAAAGAATCTTTCCCTTTACTTCCATCAACTATCTCTTCAGTCCGGGCTGACTGCAAGGACAGTCCTTCAAGCCTTAGGGTTCATGGCATCTTGTATTCTGGTGCTTCCCAATGCCAAACTGCATATGAGGAAGCTGCAATGGTATCTCAAAATGTATGGACACAGCACTGCCAGGATTTGGACACTGTCATTCAAATAATACCTTGCATTCGTGGGCTCAGGAATGTCACCTAAACAAGTCAAATTCTAACGACAGATGCCTCAGACATAGCTTGGGAGCTCATCTGAATGGAAAGTGGATACAAGACAAGTGGCCTGCCAGACTACAGCATCTACATATCAACATGAAGGAGATGTTAGCAGTCCAGTTTGCATTACTGGCTTTCAAGGAGTTACTTCTTCCAGGGCAGGTGTTGATTCTAACAGACAACACAACTGTCATGTGGTACATCAACAAACAAGGAGGAACACATTCTTATCCTCTATGCAGGCAAGCAATGATTTTGTGGGAGACTGCGCTCAGCTTGCAACTAAATCTTCAGGTAAGGTTTCTGCCGGGAGCACAGAACTCCTTAGCAGATGTGTTAAGCAGGCAAATCATGGATCCCCACGAGTGGAAACTGGATCTTCATGTTTTTCTGAAATTGACAGTGTCATGGGGAACTCCAGACATAGATCTGTTCGCTTCTCCACTAAACCACCAGCTGCCAAAGTTTTGCACGAAAAGGTTTCATCACACAGCTTGGAAAGTGGATGCTCTTTCTTTCAGTTGGGAAAATCTTCATGTGGATGCCTTTCCACCTCTGCCTCTCCTCCCAAAGGTACTCCTAAAGGTCAGACAAGACAAGCCAAGGATGATTTTAATAGCTCCAGATTGGCCTCGGCAACACTGGTACCCATTACTGAGGAGTCTGGTAAGGAAGCCTCCATGGCCTTTACCTTTGATTCCACACCTATTGTCTCAGAGGGACGGTCATCTACTCAATGTCAAGCTACACTCTCTTCATCTGACAGCCTGGCATATTCTGTTTTGAAACACAGCAGGTCTCAACTTCCTCAACAAGTTTTGAATGTGATTATGGAAGCCAGAAGACCTAGTACAAGGAAAGTGTACGCAGAAAAATGGAAGAGATTTTTATTTTGGAGTGCAGCAAAGGATTTGGAGGTTTCTGAGCCTAATTTGAGTGTGGCTCTTCAATATCTTACTGAGTTATTGGACAAAGGTTTGTCTTTCTTTTCCATTAAGATTCATGCTGCAGCAATTTCAGCTCACTATGATTGTGACCCACCATTGTTTTCTCATCCTTTGTTCAAGCAATTTCTTAGAGGGGCAAGGAATATAAGACCCCCCTGCTTGGGACCTCAATTTTGTGTTGAGAAACTTACTCTACAACCCTTTGAGCCTACTGCTGAATTGAAATACTTGTCATGGAAGACTGCTTTTTGTTGGCCATTACTTCTGCAAGAAGGGTTTCTGAATTGCAGGCCGTTATGGCGGTTGAGCCTTTTGATTTTCCATAAGGATAGGGTATCATTACGCACTAATCCTTCCTTTATGCCTAAGGTGGTCTCTAGTGTGGCTTTAAACCAAACTATTCATTTGCCTACTTTTTATGCAGATCCCCAAAATAAGGGGAAAAGATTTTGCACACTTTAGATGTTCACAGGCAGTTGCGTTATTATTTAAGCAGGACTAAGGATTTTAGGCAGTCTCAGCAGTTGTTTGTTTCTTTTGCTTTGAGTTCTCAGGGCAAGCCTGTGTCAAAACAAACTATTTCTAAGTGGATTGTTTTGCATTGCATTTTGTTATTCCCATGATGGCAAGGAGATGCCAGCTGGGATTAGGCCTCATTCCACTAGGGCTACTGCCAGTTCAACAGCATTTCTAAGGGGCATGGGATATTTTGGAGGCAGCTACTTGGAGTTCAGTGCATACTTTCTCTAAGCATTACCACCTGCCTCTCTATTCTAAATCTATATTTTGCAGGGCATGTTGACAGCTCCAGCTTCTGTATGATTTGCCAGCCTCCCTTACCTCTGCTTTGGGATTCTACCTGTTAGGACTGCAGCAATGTGGGATGAAGAACATAGTACAGTTTTGTACCTACCATAAATGTAGATGTTCAAGATCCACATTGCTGCAGTCCAATTTACCTCCCTCCCCTCTGTGTTTAGGGGTGGTTGTGTGGGTGGGGTTGTACTTCTGTAAATTTGTATATATTGTACATATATTTGGTACAGGAGTGTTTGGTGTTTTTTGGTTTTGGCCTTATCTTTTTAGGGTCTTCTGACATCTGGGGCAAGAAAAGACTGAGGATATGACGTCGGTCATGCGCATTTGTACCCTGACGCCCTGACGCCAGATTAATGCGCCAGCCTTATACTTTGGTATTCGGGCCGACTGGGACAGCGGACTACCCAAGTGTTAGGACTGCAGCAATGTGGATCTTCGAACATCTACATTTATGGTAGGTACAAAACTGTACTTTTTATTTGGGTTCAATAGAAGTTGGCGATTATTGAGCCAGTCTTCTACTTTGTTGAAGGTGATTTGGGATAGGGTTTGAAGTTCTGTGTGTGTGGTGGCAGAGCAGATAAGGGTAGAGTCATCTGCATATTGAATACATGTTGCATCTGGGATAACTTTGAGTAGGTCATTGATGAATATTGACAAAAGGAGGGGGCCTAATATAGATCCTTGGGGGACACCAAGGGTGATTGGTAGCAGGGTGGATAGATTGTCTTTCCATAAAAAGGCTTGATGTTCATCGTGCATACAGCTGCAGTAATCACAGATGGGTTCTCTGCCGTCAGGCGGGTCCTCAGTCGGCCGAATTCCAAAGTCTAGGTCTGGCGTCGGTTGTTGTCGCTTTCTTTCCTGACGTCAATGAGGCAGGGGTACATAAGACACAGCCGACGCCATTTTCGGCAGTTCGCAAGTGCCGGTCGGCCAGCTCCTGAATTTACGAAAAATTGGAAACCGAAGTCTTCTTTAAAGCTAAGTACCCCGTTGGGGAAACTTTTCTTGCCTCAGACCGATGTCAGAAAAAGTTAACAATTGTATTTCTTGTGGGAAGCAAATACCGCATAAGGATTTCCATTCCCTCTGCATACCTTGTTTAGGCCCAGACCATGACGTCTCGGGCTGTCGCTTTTGCGCTACTTTCAATAAACGCACTATTAAGCGTCGGGCGGAGTTCGCCCAACACCTTTTTGTTAAAGCCTTTGATTATAAAATGTCGTTGGAGACTCCGACTACCGTTTTGTCCAAAAAACGCAAGGACCGACACGCGAGGTCCACGGTCTCCACCGACACCACGCCAAAACCGGCTACACATGGTCCGGTTCTCAGCGAGATGCCTATGCAGTCCCTGACTACCGATGACACTTCTTTTGCGGTGTCTTCTGTAACCGAGACCGCAAGTACATCGGCCCATACCCAGACTACAACCACCGAAGCCACTGTGTGTGTTGAGCCTCCTAATGTGGACAGGTCCACTTCCACCCATGGTGTCTTTAGACCCTCATCTTCCTTTTCCATTAAGGCCTTTACTAAGTCCAAATCAGCCAGGCATCCCAAGAGGCCTGTTGCACAGGGCCCATCTCCAGGCCCCATGCCTAAAAGGCAGATGCTTAAAATGGCTGAGGATTTAATTACTCTTATCAGGGGTTCCCAACCCCCTCCAGACAAGAGACCCAGAGTGGAGGAAGATTCTCCCTCTTCTGATCAGGGTTCCATTTTTTCAGAACATTCTGATGTAGAGGAACACTCTTACTCCCCTTTTGAAGATTCTGATGCAGAGCAGTCCATTCCTTCTGTATCTCCTCCAGAGGATTTTTCTTTTGGGGAAACCTTGCACACCTTGAGGGAACACTTCCATTGGGAAGGCCAAGACTTTTCTAATTCCAAGAAAAGACTTAGGGAATTTCTTTTGTTGCCTCAACACAGACCTCTGGCGATACCTCCTGTCTTGGACATACTTGATGATGTTTATTCGGAGGCTTGCCTTAATCCGGATTCCCTGCCTTCTGCCCCAGTCAAGCCTGATAGGTACTACAGAGTTCCTAACTCCCACCAATTTCTTTACACAGCCATAATGCTGACCCTGAAACCATTTCTCAAGGCCCCAAGGGAATGAAGGCCTCTACTGCTAAGAATCCACTACCTTCCGAAAGAGAGTCAAGATCCTTAGAAAGGTGGGGAAAAAAGGTATATACCTCGGCCACCCTAGCCATGAGGGCCTTAAATTGTCAGTTTCATATGCTTAAATATCAGCAGTTTCTGTTATCACAATTAAGGAATAAAATGTCTCAACCTGAACAACTAGATTTGAAGGAGTTGCAGGATATGATGCACAGTGCAGAACAAGTGGGTAAACACACTTTACAATGTGGCTATGATGCCCTAGAGGCCTCAAGTAGAGCTGCTGTTACAGGATCAGTCATTCGTAGACATGCCTGGCTTAGGGAATAAATCTTGCCTGATCATGTGAAAGCTATACTACTAGGTGCTCCTTTACAAAAGGATGTGCTATTTGGTACTAATGCTGAGGAGATACTACAGAAAATGGAAGAAAAAGCCAAATCTATGCAAACTGTCAAAGCTTTTCTACAGGTTCAACCACCACGTTTTAGCAGAAATTGGCCTTCTAAAAACTGGTCCTTTCCAGCCATGGACAAGCCCCAAAGAGGTAGATACAGGCACACAAAGGGCAGAGGACAATCACAAGGATCATATAGAGGCAGACAATGGCAAACTCCAGCACCAAGAGGTGGCGAAGACAGTGCACAACAATACAGGAAACAAACCCAATGACTTCCTCCTTTCCATGCCAAGCAAGTCTCAGCTGGCAGCACCCTTGGGAGGAAAGCTGGCATTATTTACAAGAAATTGGCATATTGTCACAACAGACAAATGGATCCAGGACTTTATAAACAGAGGCTACAGATTTCATTTTCACACTCTTCCAAAAATGAGAGGCATGCCAAACCTGCCACACAATCAAAGGGCAGAGGCACAACTACAAATTTCAAAGCTCATACACATGAAAGCTATTCAAGAGGTACCTACTCACGAACAAGGTCAAGGTTTTTATTCCAGGCTATTTCTGGTACCAAGGAAAGGAACCGACTGGAGACCCATTTTGGACCTATCCATCCTAAACACATTCTTACTCGTACCAAAATTCAAGATGCTCACATTACAGCAGCTTCTTCCCATGCTGGGCAAGGAGTTTTGGCTGGTAACATTGGACCTCAAGGAGGCATACCTGCATGTCCCAATCAGACAAAGCTGCAGAAGATACCTCAGATTTCTTGCAGGTTCAATTCACTATCAATTCTCTGCATTGCCCTTTGGCTTATCTACTGCGCCCAGAGTATTCACGAAATGCCTGGCATCAGTAATTGCCTACTGCAGACTTCAAGGAATACAAATTTACCCTTATTTGGACGACTGCCTGATCCAAGCGGACAGCAAGCACATACTTCTGGAACATCTGGCTTATGTAACACGGTTACTGAATTCCCTGGGATACACAGTCAACAAAGAGAAATCCCGGCTAACACCATCTCAGAAAATAACTTTCCTGGGTGCCAACTTGGACACAAACACCCAGATGGCCTATCTTACGCCAGAAAAACAGGGGCAACTAACTCAGTACTTCAAAATACTAGCAAATTGTACCTGGCTTACTGCAAGGAAAATCCTGCAGGCTCTGGGCTTCATGGCATCTTGCATTCTTTTAATCCCATGTGCAAAGTTGCATATGAGGAAACTTCAGTGGTACCTAAAAAACCTATGGTCTCAACACAGCCACAGTTTGGAAGCAATAATACCAATAATTCCATGTTTGCAAAAGGAATTTCTATGGTGGGCCCAAGCATGTCAAACAAACACAGGTCTCCCATTCTGCAAGCCTCAAGCAAATCAAGTCATCACAACAGACGCCTCAGATTACCTGGGGCACATGACAGAGAGGTGCATTCAGGGCAAATGGTCCCAAAAGGAAAAGCACCTTCACATCAATCAGAAAGAAATGCTAGCAGTGATAAATGCAATTACAACTTTCAAGGACCTCCTGCATCCAGGACAATTATTGATAAGAACAGACAACACCACAGTAATGTGGTACATAAACAAACAAGGAGGAACACATTCATACCCCCTTTGCAGACTAGCCATGACACTTTGGAACTTGGCTCTGGAATGGCAAATCGAACTTCAGGCACAGTACTTGCCAGGTTTGGAAAACACGCTGGCAGACAATCTAAGCAGAAATATGACAGATCCACATGAATGGAAGTTGCATCCTCAAGTGTTTACAAAGATAATCCAAGCGTGGGGGAGGCCAGACATAGATCTCTTCCTCCCACAGGAATCATCAATTGGAAAAGTTCTGTTCAAGGACCTTTCATCCAAAGGCCTGGAGAGTGGACGCCCTTTCATTCAGTTGGACAGCATGGACAGTTTACACTTTCCCACCTCTGCCTCTTCTGCCCAAGGTACTCTTGAAAGCAAGAGCAGACAGACCGAAGATGATACTGATTGCTCCCGACTGGCAAGGACAACACTGGTACCCACTCCTGAGGAGCCTAACACATACTCCTCCCTGGTCCCTACCTCTAATGCCTCTTCTGCTGACTCAGCACAGCTACAAAACTCTTCACAGTCAGCTGAAAACACTCAATCTTGCTGCATGGAAAATTCCTTAACACCACAACAGACCCTACTCCCCAAAGAGGTGCAGGATGTCATTTTGGAGGCCAGAAGGCCATCTACTAGAAAGGCTTACTCCGCAAAATGGAAACGGTTTTGCTCTTGGAATGAGAAAAAAGGCCAGGACCCTAGAAAACTGAATTTGCCTCCGGTATTACAGTATCTAGCTGAGCTGCTGAACAGTGGACTTTCATTTTCCTCCATAAAAATCCATGCCTCACCCATTTCTGCTGAATTCAACACTGATCCACCCTTATTCTCTCACCCACTCTTAAGACAGTTCCTCAGATGGGCTAAGAATATAAGACCACCAAGGAAACAACCAATACCAGCCTGGGATCTTAATTACATTCTAGAAAAATTAACATTGCCTCCCTTTGAACCAGCTGCCTCAACAGATTTGCAATATTTGTCCTGGAAAACAGCCTTCCTTCTGGCCATTACCTCAGCTCGTAGGATTTCGGAACTACAAGCCCTCATGGCTGTGCAGCCCTTTCTCAACTTCCATCAGGACAGGGTTTCCCTTCGAACCAACCCGTCATTTATGCCTAAAGTGGTATCCAGGGTAGCTTTAAATCAAGCCATACACTTACCTACCTTTTACCCCAGTCCTCAAAACAAAGGGGAAAGGCTGCTATACTCCTTAGACATCCATAGACAGCTACGTTATTATTTGCACAGAACAAAGCCTTTCAGGAAATCAGACCAACTTTTTGTGTCCTATGCTGTAGGAGCTCAAGGGAAGCCAGTTACCAAACAGACAATTTCAAAATGGATAGGCCACTGCATATGGTTTTGTTACTCCTATCATGGAAAATCTGTCCCTACAGGCATCAGATCCCACTCCACCAGGGCCACAGCTACCTCCACAGCCTTCCTCAGAGGAGTTCCTACCAAAGATATTTTGGAGGCAGCCACTTGGAGTTCTGTGCATACCTTCACAAAGCACTGCCACCTGCCTTTATATTCCAAAACTAGAGCAGGCTTTGCCACTGCTGTGTTGCAGGGCATTCTGGCTCATCCCAGTTCCACCTAGTGCCTACCACCCTGTGCGTAGCTTTGGGATTCTACCCATCTGTGATTACTGCAGCTGTATGCACGATGAACATAGTACAGTTTTGTACCTACCATAAATGTTAGATGTTCGAGTGCTAATACAGCTGCAGTACAGTTTTCCCTCCCTCCTTCCCCTCTTGGTAAAGGCCTAGGGCCTAACCCCTCTTCATACAACCTGATTGGGTTATCCTTCTATGGTATATTTGCTTGCAACTACTGATTTTTGATTATATTGCATTGCATGTATATAAATATAATTTATGTATTGCCTTCCTTCCAGGGGCACCTGACATCTGGGGCAAGACAGACTGAAGAAAATGGCGTCGGCTGTGTCTTATGTACCCCTGCCTCATTGACGTCAGGAAAGAAAGCGACAACAACTGACGCCGGACCTAGACTTTGGAATTCAGCCGACCGAGGACCCGCCTGACGGCAGAGGACCCATCTGTGATTACTACAGCTGTATTAGCACTCGAACATCTGCATTTATGGTAGGTACAAAGCTGTACTTTTTCTGCTATGCAGGTAAGAGTGGAACCAGTTGATTACTGGCTTGTCTAGGCAGAGTGATTTTAGTGTGTCTAGGAGTAGGTGGTGGTTAACCATATCAAATGCTTTGGATAGGTTAAGAAAGAGGGCTGAGGAGAGCATGTTGTGATTACAGTTCTGATTTATTGAGTGAGAGGAGACAAGAGCTGTGGTGGTACTATGGACAGGTCTAAATCCATGCTGGGATGGGGCTAGGAGATTGTTTTGATTAAGGTGAGTTAGGATCTACTTATGTATAAATATTTCCATTATTTTGGCTAAGGGAGATAGGATGGGTATAGGTCTATAGTTTGAGAGTTGAGCTGAGTTGCCCCTTTGTGAAGTGGAATAATGGAGATTTTCCAGATGGAGGGGACAATAGGATTCGTGGATAGGACGATTGATTAGGATGGAGATACGGTATGCTATTTCATTAGTGGCCTTTTGTAGAAATTCTGCAGGGAGTAGGTCTGCTGACAGGGTGGTGGGTTTCCGTTTCTTAAGCAGGGATTTAATACAGTCTGTGGGGATAGGATCAAATTTGAAGGGAAGTAAATGTTCTGGAGTGGGTGAAGTAGTGTTTGGAGTTGTTGGGAGATTTTTTAGCTAGGGACTGGACTGTTTCTGTAAAGAAAGTATTAAAGGTCTTTGCTACACTTTTAGTGGATAGATGTAGGGTAGTTGAGGGGGTGGGGTTAAGGATTTTCCTGGATGGAGCAGTTTGTTAAGGCCTGACCAGAATTTATGTGGTTGATTTTGGTGCTTTTTCTGTAAATTGGAATAGTAGTTTTGCTTATCTAGTGTAGTGTTTTTTTTAGCCTCATTTCGTAGTAGTTTGTATCAAATGTGGTCTTGTGGGGATTTGGTGGTTCTCCAGAAGGTCCATGCTGCATTTATAGGTTCATAGGTTCATACTAGTTCTTTCAGTCGGGCAGCATAATCATAGGTCTAATGAGTGATGAGTACAGGGGCGATGATGACCCCTTGATCTAGATGTTATCTGTGTCAGATGTGTTTTCGACTATGGCAGTTTGCAGTCATCTGCAAACTTTGTAAAGTAGATGCCGAACAAGAGTGGACCCAGGACTGAGCCCTGTGGGACACCACTTGTGACAGGCTTTGAGTCTGACATGGCTCCAGCAACTCTGACCCTGTGGGTTCTGTCCCTCATCAGTGGCCTTGGTGACTGTCAAAGTCAACCAAATTTAAGAGGCAGGATCTGCTTTATGAGTTCCATTATGATCCTCTCCATGGCTTTGCAGATAAGGCTTGTCGGTCTGTGGAGGCACCACCCTTATGAAGTGGGACCACAGTCGCCAGCCACCCACTCCTTGGGTATCCCGAGGTGAGGCTAAGATTAAACAGCTGTCCTAACTGTGGGTTTAATTCCTCGTTGAGTTAAGTGAAACACCACAGGGGCCATGGATGCTGTGTTTTTGCCTTAGTGAGGGCAGTTCTCACCTCTGAACCTGTCAGCCAGTATGTTGGCAATGTGTGTAGGTTCAGTAATTTTCACATCATTTTGAACTAATTATGAGCATATCTGGGAGTTTCCTCCTAGGTTTCTAACATAGCTAAAGAAGGCCTTATGATTCTCTTTGTTGTAGAGCTTGTTTACTGGGCGCTTTGCTTTTGTTTCAGGTGGGGGCGGGATGATGGTCTCCATGCCATGGCGTGGGTTAACCCAACCTGAGGGGGTGGCAAGAGCTTTTGCCAATATCCGGAAGAGGGTGACAGGTGTCCAAGGAGGCACGTCTCAGTCGTTGACACACAGCGGACCAGTCTGGTGAGGCGGGACGTCAGTGTGTCTGACTATGGAATACAGTGGTAACTCCGTGCTAAATGGCGACTTACGTGCGTTAGCATGTTTTATAGCAGGGGCTGAAAAGCGACCAATGGACTACTAGTTTCTGGCTGAAACTTCACCAAATTGGACACCACTGGTAAGCAAAGAAACTTCCCTCCTTCCTAATAAGGCAATGGATCAGTAACAGGAACTAAAAACAAAGCCCAGGGATCAGCAACTCTGAAACTGGACTACTCTAGTTCAGTAAGGCAGGAAAACAAGAGATTTTTTGTTTTTTTACAGAGACAAGGAAAAACAGACAGTAAATGCTATAAATGCAAGTGCAATAAACAGTGTAAAATGCAGAAATCACTTAAAGTAGCAGTAAAACAAAGCCACAAAAAAATACTTATATCTGGTAGAAAGTCACTCTTTTAGCTCTCTGCTGCTTGGATCACTCTGCAGGTCACCACGAGGATCTGTGCTGAGTTGGTACAAGCTGGAAAATGCGTGTTTAGCGTGTTTTATAGCAGGGGGCTGAAAGGAGCTAGGAATTGGCCCAAAACGACCAATGGACTACTAGTTTCTGGCTGAAACTTCACCGACAGAAAGGCTGCTCAGTGCTTCCCACTCCCACTGGTAAGCAAAGAAACTTCCTAATAAGGCAATGGATCAGTAACAGGAAAAAACAAAGCCCAGGGATCAGCAACTCTGAAACTGGACTACTCTAGTTCAGTATTTAAGGCGGAAAACAAAGATTTTTTACAGAGACAAGGAAAAAACAGACAGTAAATGCTATAAATGCTTTAAATCGGCTAAGCGCACTAGTGTGTAGCCTACAGAAACAATTTGCAACAATTAGTAACTTAAAGTGCAATAAACAGTGTAAAATGCAGAAATCACTTAAAGTAGCAATAAAACAGGCGAAATGCAGTCGCTAGCTTAATAACAGTGGGAAAGCCACAAAAATACTTATATCTGGTTGAAATTAACTCTTTTAGCTCTCTGCTGCTTGGATCACTCTGCAGGCCACCACGAGGATCTGTGCTGAGTTGGTACAAGCTGGAAAATGCGTGTTTAGCGTGTTTTATAGCAGGGGCTGAAAAAGCGACCAATGGACTACTAGGTTTCTGGCTGAAACTTCACCAAATCAGACAGAAAGGCTGCTCAATGCTTCCCACTCCCACTGGTAAGCAAAGAAACTTCCCTCCTCCCTAATAAGGCAATGGATCAGTAACAGGAACTAAAAACAAAGCCCAGGGATCAGCAACTCTGAAACTGGACTACTCTAGTTCAGTAAGGTGGGAAAACAAGAGATTTTTTTGTTTTATTACAGAGACAAGGAAAAAACAGACAGTAAAGGCTGTAAATGCTGTAAATACTTTAGTGTGTAGCCTACAGAAACAATTTGCAACAGTTAGTAACTTAAAGTGCAATAAACAGTGTAAAATGCAGAAATCACTTAAAGTAGCAGTAAAACAGAATAACTGTGGGAAAGCCACAAAAAAAACTTATATCTGGTAGAAAGTCACTCTTTTAGCTCTCTGCTGCTTGGATCACTCTGCAGGCCACCACGAGGATCTGTGCTGAGTTGGTACAAGCTGGAAGTTTAGCGTGTTTTATAGCAGGGGCTGAAAGGAGCTAATTGGCCCAAACGACCAATGGACTACTAGTTTCTGGCTGAAACTTCACCAAATCGGACAGAAAGGCTGCTCAGTGCTTCCCACTCCCACTGGTAAGCAAAGAAACTTCCCTCCTCCCTAATAAGGCAATGGATCAGTAACAGGAGCTAAAAACAAAGCCCAGGGATCAGCAACTCTGAAACTGGACTACTCTAGTTCAGTAAAAACGAGATTTTTTTTTTTTTTTTTTTACAGAGACAAGGAAAAAACAGACAGTAAATGCTATAAATGCTTTAAATCACTTTAGTGTGTAGCCTACAGAAACAATTTGCAACAATTAGTAACTTAAAGTGCAATAAACAGTGTAAAATGCAGAACTCACTTAAAGTAGCAATAAAACAGGCGAAATGCAGTCGCTAGCTTAATAACAGTGGGAAAGCCACAAAAAATACTTATATCTGGTAGAAAGTCACTCTTTTAGCTCTCTGCTGCTTGGATCACTCTGCAGGCCACCACGAGGATCTGTGCTGAGTTGGTACAATCTGGAAAACACGCGTTTCTAGCAATAAGTTTTTGTCTAGTATCTTTAGTTAGCCATGGAGCTAGTTTGTTTTTGGTTCTGATAGTTCGTTTGGGAGCATGCCTGTTTAAGATGGCTAGGAATTTAGCATTGAAGTCTAAGACTGCTTTATCAAGGGGAAGTAATTTCAGACTAGTCCATTTGCATAAGTTAAGTTTGGCTTGGAATTTGGTTAGGTTAAAGTTTTTTGTTTTTCTAATGGTTTTGAAGGTGGTTTGGTGAGGCATATTATTCCTTTTCCTGATGGTTAGGAAGTGGTCATTCGTCCTCAGGTAGGGTGCCTGATTTATATAACTGTTTTTTTTTTGTTTATTAATATCCAATCTAGTATGCTTTCCTTGTTGTTGGGCATTATTGATTCTGGTAGGAGAAGTTATAATCTGGGAGAAGTCATGTAAGTTAATATGGATGGTGAGAAAGTTTGATGAACAGGTTTTCCAGTCAGTATTGGTCTCCAAGAATACTAGATTATTGGGGGTGGTTAGTGGACAGCCATTGTAGGGTACTTTCTAAGGTGTCTGTATTGTTATCTGGGGAATGTAGATAACATGCTATGTTTGTAGCTTTGTGGTTGTTAAGCTGGACTCTTGTGATGAGGGTTTCAGAGTTGCTAGTTATCAGGTTTTGTGGGGTACTAATGGTGGATACTTCTAGAGTGGATTTATACATGATGGCTACTCCACCACCTTTCCTGCTTTGTTGGTCAAGTTGTATTATATTGTAGTTGGGGGGTAAAATCTCATTATCAGGGATAATGGGTTTGAGCCAGGTTTCTGTAAGGCATAACAGGTCAGGGGAGTGCATGTCCAGAAGAGCATGCAGATAATGAATTTTATTCTTTATACTTCTGATGTTTAGGTGACAGACTAGTAATGAGTTAGGGGCATTATATGAGTTTCGTAGGTTGGTGTCAGTGCCCTTAGTGAGGTTAGTGGTATCCGGCATGTTTGGGCCTGGGTTAGGGTGGATATCGTCATCGACTATGAGGTTTGGCAGTGGCTTTATTAGTTTGTGGAAGTTAAGTAGGAGTTGATGGTAGTATTTAGTGGTAGGCTTTATATAGATAGCTCGTATGGGATGAGGTTTTGTAGTAGTAGACGTAGAGAAAAGGAGGGGTAATAATGGTGTGGGCTAGTGTGGTTAACTGTTAGTGGTGGTACTGGATGTAGGTTACTGTGGGGTAGGTAGGTAGTGGAGTTCATAGGCAGTGAGAGGATAAAGTATAACAAGTGGGGGTAGGAGGTAGTGTAGTAGTAGTTTAGGTTTTGGTGATCAGATGGGAGTTAGTGTAGACATTGTGGGGTAAATAGTATTTGTGTTATGGAGTGTAGGTGGGGTGTTCTAAGATAGTGAGTATAGGGAGTGTAGTGGGTTGGGAGAGGGGTTTGGGTTTAAAGGCTGAATGTGTTTTGGTTGGTTGTGATGTGTGTGGTAGTTAATGAGGGGGTGTGGTATTATGAACATAAATGTAGGAGTACCGGGGGCGGGTGGAAATTGGGGGCAGGGTAGGGGAGTGGAGTGAGCCCGCAGGGTGAACGGAGTGGGTAGAGCCAAAGGAAGATGTTTTGCAGGACAGGTTAGGTTGGAAACAATCAGCTATGTAGATAGCAGGGCAAGTAGCCAGAGTGCACAGAGGGAGAGTATAGGCTGAAAGGACTAGAGGTGGGGAGATATGGTAGTGGGGAGAGGGGTAGAAAGTAGAAGCAGAAAGTAAAATACACTAGATGATTTAACAGGAGCTACTCAAAAGGCAGGGGAGATTAACAGGATTCAGGCCGCCATCTAGTGGCCAAATCTTGTAAGTACAGCAAAGGTCCTTGTGGAGCCCAGGGCTGGAAGCCTATGAAATGTGGCTTTCTTGTGGCTTAGAGAAGGGCATAGAAGGCTGGATAAGTAGTTACAGAGAAAGGGAAGGGTGGCTGCTGCAGTATCACAGTTAGAGCACATTCTAACCACCTAGCAGGGTTGTGGGTCTAGCGCCTAAGTTTAACAAAACTCAATAGTATACAGACATACTTCAGTATAAATCCCCTTGGAACTGCAGAGGTAATTCTTTCAGGGGGTAGGTTTTGCAGGACCTTAGCAACGTATACCTGGCTTCTTTACCATGTCCAGTAGGTTGTAATTTTACCTTCTGTGTAGGGCAGGGAGGTTTAGTATAAATCCTCTTGGAACTGCAGAGGTAATTCTTTCAGGGGGTAGGTTTAGCAGGACCTTGGCAGCGTAAAACTGGCTTCTTTACCACGTCCAGTAGGTTGTAATTTTACCTTCTGTGTAGGGCAGGGAGGTAGGTGGAAGAGACTCGGAGAGCAGGGATTTAAAAAAAAAAAATAGATATTTTTTTTAGATAATGGATGCATTTCTGATAACACTTGTAACTAATACTTTCTAGGAAATGTGCTTCTTTGGATAAATCTCAGAATAACTATCAGCATTGGAAGCAGGATGAAGAACTTTTATGCCTGTAACTTATATTTTATTTATATGGGCTGGTACTACCTGTGTGCTAAAGTAAACTGTACAATATATGTCCACACACACAATTCAGAGAGAGCTGTATATTTCAGTGTGAATGATTCAGTACAAATTCGAGAAAAAATCTAACATACATATAATAGTTAATTTTTGCTCTATATTTCTGGTCTGTTCCTTACAAAATTAATTGATTTCTGGCAAATCACTGAGAATTGACACCACTTTTTGAAGATGAGCAACTGAATCCAGACCTCATACCCATCAGAACCTGAAGGCAACATGGAACCTGTCATTCCATCAGCTTCCCAAACCCACAAGAGCAGTATTCAAAACTGCACCCATCTCAGGGACTCCCTAATCAGTTCTGACTGTGTCCAAATGTTCTATGCATATTAGAACAAGAGAGAAACATTTCACAGAACTGCTGTGCAAACTGTTTTAATCCTGTAGTACATATCTCGTCACTAAAGAATTTAAACAGTCGCCCTTTGTTAATTACCTGATTAATTAGCAGGTATGTCAGCTTCAAAATCCTAGGCATGATTACAGTAAAGTTCAGCTGTGCAGCAATACATGCAAGTTACTGCATCAGCATATCTCATAATCACCTAGTCAAACTTACCTTTCTTCCAGTCACTCCACTGGGGGAAAGAAAAAAGTTATGAACTGTTCATTGAGGAAGCGTAACATTGTAAAGGGCCCCACCACTATCCCAGAGTATCACAGGGTAAGAAACAACAGCTCCGTGGCTACGAGTGCAAGTGCCAATCACTTAAACAGCTTGTGAAAAAAAAGCTTCACCTCTGAAACTTGTTCCGAAGAGCTGATTGAAGCTAAAACAGACTTATTTCACTTGGTGAGTGACTTTTCTAAGAAAACAGTCATCCAAAGCACACGTACACAGTGTCACGAACAGTCACAACCATCAAAGCCATTCAGATGCAGTAAACTACCACTACAGGTTTCCACACAAATTTAAGATTAAGCCATTTTACCCACCAGATGCCTCAAAAATCAACAAAAATGAGTAAACTATTAAACAAACTTAAGCATTTCCTTAAGTGCCTTCCAACATCAAACATACTCAAATATAGTACCAAAGCATGGGAGGACAGTTCACTAGAATAGGACAGTGTAAAATACTACATAACTATTGATGTTATGTTGTCCCTATCTCACCTTCCTTCTTGCTGGTTGGGTTCGGAGCCAACCCTCGGCTCCGACTCGGCCATATTCTAAAGTTTGAGAGTTTACACTGGTTCGAGGCTAGTCCATATCCCATCATGCCTAGCGCTAATTGCCCAGATCTCATTTGCCGCATGAAGCTTCGAGATTGCTGGTTACTGGCTCAGGCTAAGTTTTTTTGAATTTCATTGTTTTCTGGTTTAAATCTTAATATTTTTCAGGGTCTCTCTGTAGTATAGTAGTGTTTGTTTAGACCCCTATCTCCGCTTTCTGGTTGTTGCTTTTGTTTAGGCTATCATTCTTTCTCCAGGCCTATTCCCCTTGTCAAATCCGTTTTTCTTAGAGGATTCCCCCTCTTAGCCTGTTTCAGTTAGAGGGCTTTCCCCTTATTCCATCCTTTTCCTTTTCTGGTAAGGAGTAGCTGTTTAAGTTAGAGGCTCTGCTCGGGGAGTTGTCATTTAAATTAGAGGCTCTCCCCCTTCCGTTTCCTTCCTACCTTCTGTTTTTTGCTGTTAAAAAAAAATTCTTAGTTTTTAGTGGTTATTTTAAAGCTGTTTGTCTGATTTCTATAGCTTCAGCGTATCATAGTTACTGTATTGGGCTTTGTTGTTGTTTTTTGTGATGTCCAAAGAAGCGCCCAAAGACTCCAAACCTTCTGGATTCAAAACATGTGACTCATGCTCCCAGAAAATGTCCCTTACTGATGGACATACGAGTTGTGTTTAGTGTTTGGGGGTCATGCACCTGCAAGACGCATGTTCTGTTTGCCATGCTTTCAGAGCCAGAGTCCTGCAGGAACACAAAAACAAACATCTTGCGAGGTTTACTAAAAGGGCCTTTTGACACTCCAGCAGAAGGGAATCAGGCTAGAAAACCAAGGAAATCACCCAAACCAACAACTTCATCTGTTCCGACTTCGGAGCAGTTGGGACACTTAAAATCTACCAGTTTGTCAGATCCAAAACCTCTCTGGTCCGACAAGACCTCATCTCCTACAGTTCCATCACTGTCCTGGGAGCCATCTAGGAGTCATAAAAGAACTAGATATCCTTCACTGGAACCAGTGCGGTCCACTCCACAGTCACCACACCTGCAGTCTGTGGCAGACAGTCACCGATCATCCACCCGCTCCTCTCGATCGTCTGTCTTTCAGATGGTGAAGAGGCTTCTCAAGACACCAGTTCTCACCAAAATATTGAGCCCAGCCCATGTGGATGTGGAGCTGACTCCTCTTCCTCCCAGACTGTCTATTCCTCCTTCAACTCACCAGAGCTTAGAGCCAGAGTGCATGGAAGTCATTGCGGTGGAACTGTCTGTTCCAAAAATCTCCAGTCTCTCAGTTCCGACATCCGTTCTGATCTCCTCGATACCTCCTATCGAGGGATCTGGGAGCCCGACACTCCCTCATCAGCTCCTGGGGGGAGTGGCATCTGACTCTTGTCCGTCCCCACTCTCCCTCTTGGAGCTTTGGCGCAGGTGAGCTCGGCACCCACATCAGCCTCGGAGCCATCACCCTCTGTGCGGAAGAGGTCTCTTGACTCTTCTGAGCTGGGGACACACTCAGGCCGGGAGCATGGTGCCTTCGAGGTGATGAGGAGTGTGCTGTCCTCTCAAACAGCTCCTCCCTCAGCTTCAGCTACTCCGTCCCCAACAGAGCCAATGTATTCCCTCTCACCACCCCTCCATTCTAAGCACAGGGAACCAGTGCTGCAGGATGCCCCATTGGGTGACCCCCCCCCTTCCGAAACCTCCCCAGAGCATCCTCCTGTGGAGGTCCCCTGGAAAAGGACATGTAAGAGGAAGCATGTGGACTCCCTTGAGTCTGACATCAGATACGGACTTGGAGGACTAAGAAGGGTCCCCCTCTGAGGATGTCTCATTCTCTGACATCCTGGAAATCCTCAGGCAGAGGAGTAGCTGGAAATCCCTTTTCCCTTGTGAGGACGAGTCCATGTACCTGGATGCATTTGGTTCGCAACCCTCAACCTCTTGGGTGTCTCCTCCCTTTGACCTCACTGCTAGGGGTAGTAAGTCGAAAGGCATGGAGCTCTCCAGAATTGATGGAACCAGTTCCGGTGAGACCCAGTAAATTCATAATGGCCCCTGATGACAAAACCTTCCTATCCAAGGGTGTGCCAATTGATGCTATGGTGGTGGCGGTGGCCACTAAGAAGGAATTAGCAAAGACTTCTACCTCTGTCCATCCTCCAAACAGAGTCATGTACAATGAACAGATATGGGAAGCTTGTCTTTTCTTCAGTGGCCTTAACTCTCAGGTCACTGAATTATCTGTCCCATTTTACCCGTCTTCAGAGGGATCTCCTGAAAGAGCTAGGAGATACCCTACAAGATCCTACAGCTGCAGGAGCTGCAGATAAAACTGTTTCTCAGCTTGCCAACTTATTTTTGATAGTTAACTCTTCCATGTGGCTTATCTCCTATGCAACAGATGGAGCGGGCAGGCCTGCAGACACAGGAGTCGCTTTATTAAGGCATTTCTGGATGCACCTTTGTCAATTTGCAAAGCCTTTCAAGTCCTCCTTTACCAACGCCCCCTTTGATGGCTCGTTGTTGTTCCGGCCTAAGGTAAAAGAGACTCTAACCAGGTACGAGCAGGATGGCAAGACTCTCTCTGCCATGGGAGTACGTTTTTCCGTGCCTTCTCAACCTTACCCCAAAGGTCAAAAGGGTGGAAAAATTTGGTTCCGGAAATCCCAGTGAACTTCGCCTGATGCACATGGTGAATTTTCCCACTGGGGCAGAGGGGGGAATAATAATGGGAGATGCCACTATCTCGGCAGAGGGGGTCCGCAGAGTCAGGGCAACAGATATACATTCTGTGGGAGGCCCTTCCAGCGCTCCGAAAGGGGGCCTCCCTGTTCACCACTGGAGGCAGTCGGGGGAAGATTGTCGCTGCACCCAGAAGCCTGGCAAGCGATCACAGAAGACACATGGGTACAGCTGATAATATCTAGGGGATACAATATTCCTTTCTCCATGCCACCTCTTCCCCAAAAACAAAAATACATCCCAGATGAGCCACCCAGTCTGAGGGAACAAGCAACTCTAGAAGTTCAAAAGTTGCTAAGAAAAAGTGTCATCCAAAGAGTCCCCGCAGACAAAATTGGATCTGGAACTTACTCAAGGTTCTTTTTAGTACCAAAGAAAACAGGGGACTGGAGGCCCATTTTGGACCTCAGCAGACTCAACAAGTTTGTCAAAAAAAGAGTTCTGGATGGTGACACTGCAGTCCATTCTTCCCTTTCTGGGAAAGGACAATTAGATGTGCTCCATCAATCTCCAGGATGTGTACTACCATATCAAGATGGACAGGCGATCCAGGAGATTTCTACACTTCCGGCTGGGAGCCAGTCACTACCAGTTCACAGCTCTGCCCTTTGGTCTCACTACAGCCCCCAGGGTGTTCAAATGCATGGCAGTAGTCACGGCTCATCTGAGGCATCTAGGATTCTGGGTGTTTCCATATCTAGACGACTGGCTCCTTACCACCACCACCGAGCATCGACTAACCGAGACAAGGGACACTACAATACGCCTCTGCTCTCAGCTAGGCATCACTGTAAACTACAAAAAGTTTGCCTTGTTAGTATATTATATTTATAGGAGCAGATCTAGACACCAAAGACATGATAGCAAAATTGCCTCAGGAGTGGGTGTCCACCATTCGACATCAAGTTGCAACTCTAATCGGGAGGGAAAAAACTCAAGCAAGATTTGTTCTCAAAGTCCTGGGCTCAATGGCGGCAGCTATAACTCTAGTTCCCTTGGCGCATTTCCACATGAGGTTATTGCAGTGGCTCCTCTTTGCCCAGTGGTCCATGCAAGCTCTACCCATATCTCACGAAATTCTCATTACGGAAACCTGCAAGAAAGACCTAAAATGGTGGCTTCAGTCCACCCAGCTGACGATAGGCAGACCGTTTGTTCTCCCCCAACCAGTGGCCACAGTGACCATGGACACTTCACAGATAGGGTGGGGGGGCGCATTATCTGGGACAGACTATTCACGGAACTTGGCAACAACACGAGTACCATTTGCATATAAATGTCCTTGAGACGAGAGCGGTGCTCCTGGCATTGTAAGCACTTCACAGCTCTCTCCCCACCCCCACGGGGACTATTGCAATTCAGACGGACAATGTCAGTGGTATGGTACATCAACAAACAAGGCGGAACCAGATCCTATCCCTTATGTCGAGATGCCCTAAGAGTATGGCAATGGGCGATGTCCTCCCAACGCTTTCTGATCTTGCGACGCACATCCCGGAAAAGTCCAACATGATAGCGGACAAACTAAGCAGGGCTATCCTTATGCCTCATGAGTGGTCCCTGTTGCAAGACATTGCGAATCAGATCTTTTGCAAGTGGGGCCAGCCTTGCTGTGATCTTTTTGGCACATTCTACAATGCCAAATGCAGCAGCTATTTCTCCGTAGTCCCCCACTGGGACAGTCACCCAGGGATGCACTTGTTCACGATTGGCCCCCGGGACTTCTGTATGCCTTTCCTCCATTTCCTCTGATCCCCAAGGTTCTTCAGAAAGCAAAATCGGTGGCTTGCAAGCTAACTTCCTGGTTTAGCCAGGCTTGCTGACATCTTCCTGGCCGTGCAACATATTCTCATCTACTCTCACAAATCTTCTATGAGGAAACTGTATACTAGTAAATGGAAATGGTTCTCTTGTTGGGCTGTCAACAATAATATTGATCCTTTTACTGCACCCATTTCAAAGACACTAGAATTCCTGGCTGGAAACTTTTAACCAAGGAGCAGCAGCAGCAGCTATCTGAGTTCAGTTGGCTATTTCTAACAACTTCCATGTGGGAGAAATGGTTCTAATGTTATGTCCCACAGGCTATGCAAAGCTTTTCTGAGGGGTACCATTCTTTTGAGACCCCAATAATAGAACCACTTCCTCCTTGGGATCTAAATTTAGTCCTAGCTGCCTTGATTCTTCCTCCATTCGAACCAGCCAGTTCTTGTGTTCTAAAGTTTTTGACTTGGAAAATGATTTTCTTGATCGCCATTACCTCAGCTAGGAGGGTATCAGAATTACAAGCCCTTTCCATTCTTTCCTCTTATTTAATTTTCCACAAAGATAGGGTTTCTCTCAGGATCAACCATTCTTTTCTACCAAAAGTTTGCTCAGAGTTCAATCTGAATCATTCGATAGAACTAGCAGTGTTTTTTCCAAACTATGGCAACAAGGCAGAGTATAAACTCCACCAATTGGATGTTCTTAGGCAATTATGTTTCTATTTGCACAGGACTCAGGAATTCAGACAATCTGACCAGTTGTTTTTATCCTTTGCAGAGAACAAAAAGCAAACTCCAGCATCGAAAGTGACTTTATCAAAATGGATTTGGGATACCATTGCTTACGTCTATAATTCACAGAACAAGCAACTACTAGGGAAAATTCGAGGACACTCAAGCAGGGCTTTGTCTACCTCTACTGCCTTTTGGGCCAGACTGCCTTTAGACTCAATTTATGTGGCGGGTACGTGGGTTAACCCCCCCATACCTTCATTACTCATTACAAAGTGGATGTGGCCAACCAGAACAGGGCATCCTTTGGTTCCACAGTTCTGAAGAGAGTATTTCATTGAGCCACCCAAGAAGAAGGTGCTGGGGACGCTGTCCCAACCAACAAGAAGGAAGGCGAGATAGGGACAACATAACACAAAGAAGTTGTGTACTTACCATAACGTTCCTTGTTTGCTGTCCTTGATCTCGCCTTCCTTCTTGCATCCCACCCTCCTTCCCCCTCCTGGAGAATCAAGAGGAGTTAGCCATATTTGACTATATAGGCTTTGATTCCCTTCCTGCCTTATGAGTTGGATAGAATAAGAATTTCTACTTATGGTTTGAGGGTTTCTTCTTATATACATATACATGTATTTTTGTTAGATATGTCTATAGTTTATATATCTACACTTTGTGGCTAGTGTTATGGGTTATCACAAACGAGATCTGGGTAACTAGTGCTAAGCATGATGGGATAGGGAAGAGCCTTGAGCCAGTGGAAGCTCTCGAGCTTTAGAATATGGCTGAGTCTGAGACGAGGGTCAGCTCTGAACCCAACCAACAAGAAGGAAGACTAGATCAAGGACAACAAACATGGAATGTTGTGGTAAGTATATAACTTCTTTTTCATTAGGAGATTGAAACCTGTAGTTATAATGTGGGAAATGACAAATAAAGATTACCTGAAAATAAAAACACTTATGCTGAGAAGTGAATGTGGTTATATAATAAGTGACTTTCTGAGTTGTTGATTTGAAGCATTAGTGAAATACAAGATTCATAAGTTAAATTGACATTTGACAGTTGAAATGAATGTTGAGCTCCGATTAATGTAAACCTTTAAAATTAGATAAGCATTGTTTGGAAGTTGATGCTTTGAGACATTTGGTTGTAGTCACAGTAGTAGAATCTGTTTGGGTTTTTTTTGTTCTTTTTAACATCAGACCAAGAATTCTTTTCTGAGGATCTTTTCAGGGATGAAGTAGACCAATCCATATCTTCCAGGATAGATATTATATTATTATTTTTGACAAAAGAAAAGATTTGTCAAGGTTATTAAAGGTTCTTGTTTCACTGGTCAAATTAATTTTTATTCTAGCTGGATAGATGATTTGTGTTTTGAAATTTTAAGAAACATAAAGGGTCAGCTTTTTTCCTCATATCCATAACTTTAGAGGAATAATTGTTATCAAATCTGGTTGGATTATACTTAAACATCAAAGAGATTTTTCTCGTGACAGTTTAAAGTACAAGTTCTTTGTCTATGTAAGATAAAAATGTTATTATAGTAGATCTTGGTAGAGACAAAGGTGATGACGCTGCTAGTTTACTTATTGTTCCATGTGTCCTTTCAGTACCATAGGAAAAGCCCTATTAGCCAAAAATCTCAGGAATCCAAGAATTTAAATAACTAGTTAAATCCTCACCTTCAGCTTTCTCTGCTAAACCAAAAATTCTGATATTGCACCTTCTCTCTCTTTGTTCTCAAGGTCATCAATTTTATTAAGGAGCTAGATGTCCTGTTTGAGGTGAAAGTTAGTTTGAGATTCCTGTTCATAGGTTGGTACTAGGCTATCGGCCCTAGGGCCTATGCAAGCCTAGCCATAACAATTCCCTGGATATTTCTTCCCACAATATTTACTCCTCTGAACCCCTGTCTAGCAGGGCGATTGACATGATCCCCGGGGTGAATTTCCTATCTCCCATCCAATCATCAAGGTTCCTTCTGAAGAGGGCCAATGAGGCGCTCTGCTTGACATGTAGGGGCAGTCTATTCTAGAGTATGGGGGGGGTCTGTGGGTCGGGAACCTATCCCTCCAGCATGTTTTGTTTCATTGTGATGACAGGGTTTAGATCCCTGGAGCATGTGGCTCTGAGGGATTGCAATTTCTTTAAACGGAGCATGTCCAACAGCTCAGGGTTTGACATGGCCTTGTATGTTAAGCAGAGATCGCCTCTAAGTAAGATGATATGTTCTTTCAGTCTTCCATCTATGTCATACAGTGAGGTTTCTATGTCAGATATTTTGTGTGATACTGTTGGAGGATTCAGTTTGTTTGACAGTTTTCCCTGGGAGTTTCCAGGCTAACTGAAAACCATCCATTTTCAGAGACAGCTCCTAAAGAGTGGATGTTACTGATTGTAAATCTTTCCTTGAGGATGTATCCGTGTGACAATGCTTAAAGCTATTCATTTTCAGTTGAGGTGATAGTCTCCAGTAGATTTTCACAGGAAATTTGTTGTACATTTTCATCAAATTTGAAAAAAGGATATACTGTTATTAATGTATTTGATGAAAAGTTACTGCATAAAAGTAGGTATTTTCCTGTAGTCAAGAATAATTCTGCAGAGTTCTAAATTTCTGCTGTCTTCAGTTGGCTATATCTTGGCTCTGTCCCTCGAATACAGTGAAACAGTGACTTCCTTGGACATGCCATATCTTTGTTTATAAGTTGCACAACAAAGAGTAATTTCTTCACTGTAGTAGATACATGATGGTCAAAGGCTAGATTACTATCTACGTGTGCCCCCAAGTCCATGACTACTGGGTCAGTGGGTATTGGTAATAATTAAAATAGGGCATGAGCCACAACTAAGAGATCTGTAGAAGTTCTGAAATGCTTAATCTGATTGATTATTGTGGCAAGAAGATGACTTAGTGACAGACGCTTGGCCCCTGAGAGTCTGCCAGTCATTGAAGATAGCAAAAGGATTTCACTTTTCAGATAAAAATTCCATATTTTTGCCATCATAGGTAAATAGTGACAACATTGGAGCCTAATTATCCGAAAGGGTAGCAGGCACAGCCAAGGCCTAAGTCTTTGAGGTGGTGTTTCATCTGATGGAATTGTAACCAGTGATATGTCCATGTCACACCACCAGGGAATTTGCACTCATTGTACGATCCGGGGGGAAGGAGAGATGCAACTGCATACTGCTGCATGATAGAAATCACATGGGCTGCTCTTCCTGATTAGATCAGCTAGTGGGTAGCATGAACACAAGGTTGAGTCCAGATGCCGTACAGTTGTCAGAGAAAAAGGATGGAATGTATTAATATCTGAAAACATTCTCTGGGGGTATCCAGACAGGTGGGAGGCAGACTAGTTTAGGACAGTTGAGGAAAAGCTGCAATAATAATGGTAGATTCCTAAACAGGATACCCTGGATGACATTGGCAAGTGCAGTGGAGTTATCAGATAGGACCAGTACTGAATAGAATGTTGATCTCTTCCATAAGTAGATCATTTGCTACTCTGATTAGGACAGCTATAGTGCTACGTTGAGTTAGAAACTACTGAACTGCTGCAGGTTCATTAGTTAATAAGCTATTAAGTGGGAGCTGTGTATCAAGTACTCTACATTCTGAATAATTTTACATAAAAAAAAGTTAGAGATATATAAAAGTCAAGAAAATTTTAAGTCCAAAGGTGATTTCTTTTTTTTCTGAAATATCTACCCTAGAAACCAAACAAAAATGCTAAACTTGAGAACGGACTTTAAAATATGTTAAATAATTGGACCTAGTGTTTGTGTATGTGTGCGCAGGTTATATCAAATCTAGGACATGGATACAGCTCTCACGTTTTAAGTTTCCTATGTCGATATATCAAAACTGAGAACTTGAAAATCCGTACAAGATGTAGACAGATTTTATTTTACAAATCTCTGTTAATTCATGCATGAAAGCACAAGGGGATAACACTGACATGATGGCAGCTGCCTTAGCGAAAATGCATATGGCTGACTCTCACTGCTTGGATTTAAAGGCTTTATCCATGAAAAGACAAGTTGGACAGTAAACTCTCTTTGCCACTTAGAAGGGCATATTCATTCATTTTGTAATTGCTGGAGTCTGTCTGGGAAAGATGAACATCATTGCCAATGGAAAATTCTAGATGTAATTACAGTGGTTCAAATAATCGCACTTCTGGTGAAATTAAAAAAAAAAATTTTGGTCCAGACCATCACCACATGTCTGCTGTGCACTCCATTTTTTCATTCACCTCAGGGTCACTGCAAACATTTTCCTTTATCATTTGGTCCTGTCTTTTCAATCAAGAAAGCCTTACAACTCCCAGAATGATTTGCCTCATGAACAGAAAAGAGCAGGTGTATAATACCGATTTAATGTGGCCATCTAGATTTCTGCTTTATTTGCTTTAACCCCCTCCCCACAATGTGCTGGGATAGGTTTGCACAAATGGGCATAACATCGAAAGTTGCGAGAGATAGCATTCTTCTCTTTATGCCCCATCCGTCACATTGTACATGCTAATTCCTCTGCCAATAGCGTCTAGTCTCCCAAGAAGCTATCACTTGGGTGCAGCCCTACAATGTCTCCTTACTCGCTCTCATCAGTCACCTGTCCCCCAGTGTCATGCTGTTTCAGTGTTCAAGCCACTAACTGAACCTGGTAGCGGGGTGTTCCATCTGTTTGTGCCATGGTCTGCCTTATTTTTGGTTATAATTTATTATTACAAAACTAAGTCTAAGAAAAAACTTGTAACTTACAAATAACTACCTATACTTTTCAGACTGTTTGCTACGAGTCCTAAAGGTATCCTTATTTTTTCAGTGTTCTTAGAAAAGTATGTGGGTGTTTGAAAGGAAGTATTTTTTTTTATGTAGTATAGGAAGTTGAACCTAAAAATGTACTCATTTAATACCACTGAGACTAGCTGATGACTGAAATTTGATTATTTTTTTACTTATTTTTTTCAGCATACATGAAAATCTGAAAAGAACTGTAATGTAAATTTCAGTTATGAATCATTTGATTTTTTTTAATTTATATAGCCTAGAAAAGTGCAGTGATTGCATCTGTACATTATGGGTGTCTTTGTGTCTGAAACATGATAAAGAAAATTATATTTTGGTAGTACATGCAATGTCATGTGTGAACCCCACTTCAACAACTTGTCAGTACGTGGTATCTCTGAACAGGTGAAATTATCATCAACTTAATGGAGACAAAGGCCCTGCACAGGGTTATAACATCTGTAACAAAAGGAAATATTGTCAGCCTAGCTATCTGGAATTTTATAAATGTATTTCATTTGAATATTAATATGATTTATATAGAAGTGTGACAGAAAGAGATACTGCCAGCCCAGCTATCTGGAATTTTGTAAGTAGTTATGTGGCATTTGTGAATATCAACATGTTTCATATGCTTGTGTTACAAATGTATTAGAACTGTATGTCATATAAGATGGTTTGTACAGACGTGTGCTTGAAGAGATATGTTGTAAAGTACTCAGCTTAAAGATGTATCCACAGTGTGTACCCTACTGGAAAAGAACAGAAATGTATACAAACTATTGCAACTGTGCAAATGTATATATTTTAACAGTCGGAACTGGCACATAGGTTCACTTGCAAAACTTCAGAAAAATAGTTGAAATTAAATTATTTTATAACTGCACCATAAAAGATGCTTTCAGTGCAACAGTAGACATAATGTCTAGAGCTAGAAGTTTTTTGTATCGTCTTTAAATGTGGAGGAATGTAAATTGTTTTACGACTTCCACCATTTGCCTTAGATCTAAGAGAAGTCCTTGTTTATGTATTTTCACAGAGAGATGCTAAGTGCTACCAGCTGCAGTGGGGGTTTTCACCTGGGATAGTCAGATGACAAGAAGTGATGTCATGCTGCAAATATCCCAGCAGCAATATTTGAGATATTAATTTAAGAACTCTCTGAGAGTGTGTATTTTGTCTGTGACCTGACAGCATCAGCTGGAAAACCCACTCACCATATCTGTCTTGCCTTGTTCTGTAAGTAAGTTAACTAGGGTACAGTAATTTCTCTGATACAGACAGGAATATAGTGAAGTATAGCTTAATGTTTTATTTCTTTATTTGAGACTATGCTGCAATAATGTTTTAAATATTTCCTGTGATTTTGAGCTCTGATGCAACTGTGTTTATGTACTGAGTATTTTCTTGTTCTTTTATTATTTAGTATTAAATATATTTAAACCTATCATTGTGGCTGGTATTTGTGAGACATATTTAAGTTCTGGGGTAATAGCCTTGCTCTTGGCCAAACTACCATTTGGATTAATAGTAACATTACTGGTGGCAGTAATGATTACCTTATAGTCTGGCCAAAAGGGGGCATAGCTAGAGAACCTGGGTGAGCCTTTCCCAGGTCTGTGTGTGTGTGTGTGTGTGTGTGTGTGTGTGTGTGTGTGTGTGTGTGTGTGTGTGTGTGTGTGTGTGTGTTTATGTATAAATCAAATCTTAGAGTGTGTGTGGCAGCTGCTTGGACAGGGATAAAAGGACTGATTAGACTGAGAGGGTGATGGAGGTCTTGGCTTGGCTACTCAGCTGAGATCTCAACTCTATAGCTGTGCCAGTGGGGAGTCTTATTGGGGATCTGGAGAAAGAGGGAGAAACCAGCCCTGCACTGACTGTGCTGTCTGTTCTCATAATGGAAATTGCACTTTTACTGCATGTGTACTTGTTATCCACCCAATGTCTGTCTCCCACTGGTGCTAGTGGTGAGGATTTAAGCTCCTTGATTACTGAGCCAGTGTGAAGCATCACAACAGCTATCAAGGATGAATTTCAGCCAGTTCACCTTCAAATCAACGCAGACATCACTATTGTGTTGTGGAATATAAACAGTTGAGGAGAAGCTAAATATTTTCCACTTTGGAAAATGGCAGATGTTCTTCGTGTTTCACTGTTGCAGTCATCACACTTGGGTTATCCTGCCAGGGGTAGCCCTCAATCAGCCTGAATATCAGAGGCTTAGTATTTCTGCGTTGGTTGCTGTCGCTTCAGGACTGACGTCAGGGGGTATAAAAACAGGCAGCCAACACCATTTCCTCAGTCTTTTTTGCCGAGGAGCCCGAAGCAGAAGCAGTTCACACGAGTGCCGCTTGGCCGCTACCTGAGTTTTAATTTCCAAATTTGAATCATCCTGAAGTCTTCTAAAGCTAAGTACCCTGTTGGTGATTATTTTTTCTTGCTGTAACAAATGTCAGAAAAAGTTAACAATTGTCTTGCCTATGGAAAGCAAATACCACACTGAGATTTCCATTCTTACTGTGCCACCTGTTTAGGCCCAGACCACGACATACCTCCTTGTCTGTTTTGTGCTTTTTTATTCAACGTCCGAACTATTCATCACCAGGCCCTTATTGTAGCTAAATACTTTTGTTCTCGATCTCCGTATTCCGAAATGGCTTTGATAAGCCATCCAACTACCGATCTTCCGAAAAAACGTAAGGATAAAGACAGAGACAGACCGCACAGGTCCAAAACTGCCGACGATGCTTCCGTTAAGCTAGTCGCCAGTTCACCGGTACTCAGTGAGGAGCTTTTGCAGCCCCTGATGCTTGCTACGATGGAGTCGTAGGCCTCTACCGAGACCCGTTCAGACTCAGGTATGCCACAAGACTCTTCTCTGATTATGGAACCTGTGGATGTCTCTACCTTGGATGGGTCTGGAGCCGCTGTGCAGGCACTGGCTTCTGAGGAAATTCTTCGCATTACTGATATTCGACATAAACCAATGACTTATTTCGCGTCTTCAGTTGTTTCTAAAACTACTGAGTTTCTAAGGCCAAGAGTATGAGCTATGTCTAAAAATATGACGATCCAAACTCAAGCGCCTGCTTCCTTGACACAATCCCAGATGCTTAAAATGGTAGAAGACCTAATCATGCTGATTACCAGAAGCCAGCCTTCCCCTGCTAAAAGAAAGAGACTTATCCCCAGCAGCTTTATCTGACCAAGAGCCGACGACTCTGAGGTTTCTGAATATGAAGGCATGACCTTATCTGCCTATGAGGATTCAGATGCAGAAGAGGAATCCATTCCTTCAGCCTCCCCTCCAGAGGATTTTTCTTTTGGTAAAACCCTACATACATTGAGAGAGCATTTCCACTGGGAATGCCAGGATTATCCTCAGTCCAAAAAGAGGCTCAGGGAATTTTTAGACTTACCACAGCACATACCCTTAGCTATTCCTCCTGTTCTGGATGTTGTGGACGATGTCTTTATGGAATCAAGTCTAACTCCTGATACTTTACCCCCTGTCCAGGGAAACCTGAAATGTACTATAGAGTCCCTGACTCTCACCATTTTCTCTTCAAAAATCCTACTGCTGACCCAGAGGTCATCTCCCAAGGACCTAAAGGAATAAAAGCTACTACAGCTAAGAATCCCATCCCTTCAGACAGGGATTCCTGAGCTATAGACAGATGGGGTAATAAAGTATTACAGCTCTGCAACTCTAGCCATTAGAGCATTGAATTGTCAGTTCCACATGCTGAAATACCAGCAACATACTAGGGAACTTGAGCAAAAATTATCTACCTTTCCTGACTGTGCAGAAAATAAAGATTTACAGGAGCTTATGCATTCTCCAAGCCAAGTCAGCAAGCATACCTTGCAATGTGGGTTTGATGCCCTAGAAGCATCTTGTAGAGCAGCTGTCACAGATTCTGTACTTAAAAGGCATACCTGGCTTAAGGAGTAGACCATGTCAAATCAAAATTATTGGATGCTCCTCTGAACGAGGACCATCTGTTTGGCACTAAAGCAGGAGAGGTTTTAAAAAAGATGGAAGAAAAGGCTAAGTCTATGGAGACAGTTAAAGATTTTTTGCAAGTGCAGCCTGCAAGATTTAGTAGGCATTGCCCCTCGAAACATTGGATGTTCTTCGTTTTCCATTGCTGCAGTCCTTACTATTGGGTATAGTCCGCATCCAGTCGGCCCGAATACCAGAGTATAAGGCTGACGTCGGTCAGGGCGCATTAGACTGACGTCATGGTACCAGGGTACTAATGCGCATGACCGACGTCCTATCCTCAGTCTTTTTTGCCGCGTGGTCCGATGCAGAAGCAGTTTTGCGAGTGCAGGTTGGCGTTCTGAAATCTTTCCGAAACCGGAGTTTCAGACCGAAACAGAGTTGGCTAAGTACCCGTTGGGAACATTTTTGTTTTTTCTTGCCTCAGCATTTTACCGGATGTCAGAAAAAGTGAATAACTGTATTTCTTGTGGGAAACAGATACCTCATAGGGATTACCATACCTTGTGTATACCTTGTTTAGGGCCTGAGCACGACGTTGTTGGTTGCCGCTCTTGTGCTAGGTTTAACAAACGCACTATTAAGAGGAGGTTAGACTGTGCCAGGTTAGTGTTTGGGAAGCGTTGCAATTATAAAATGCCGTCGGATGCTCCGGCGTCCCCGTAAAAAGCGCAAGGACAAAACAGTGAAGCCTAGGGTTGATGAACCGGCAGTCCCGGACGTCGGTTCTTTAGAAGGCTCAGTGGAGCCTGAGGTTTTGCCAGGAGTTTCCATGGTGTCCCAGGCAGAAACCTTACTGTTACAGGATGTGCCTTCTCAGGAGGTAGGCCAGGCTGAGGGGGCTTCTCAGGTGACTGTTCTTCCCTCTCTTCCCAAGGTAGTTAGAGCCTCTCCTTCTGTTGCCAAAACTTCTTTGAGAGGTAGGCCTAGTTCGGCTTCAGTAGGGGCTTCTCCTAGCATTTCGGGTTCTGTACCTAAGAAACATATGCTTAAAATGGCAGAAGATTTGATTACTATGATTAGAGGTTCTATGCCCCCGCCTGATAAGAGGCCTAGGGTGGAACCGGAGTTTGATACTTTTGAACAGTGTTCAGAGGCTTCAGGGTCTTCTCATGGAAGAATTGCAGGAGTATCCTACTTATTCTGATTCTGATGTGGATGATTCCACTCCTACAGCTACTCCTCCTGAGGATTTCTCATTTTCAGAGACTCTGCATTCCATGAGGGAGCACTTTAAATGGGAAGGCCAGGATTACTCTGATTCAGGAAAAGGCTTAGGAATTCTTGTTTTACCCCAGCATAGGCCCTTAGCTATTCCTCCTGTGTTGAATGTGGTGGAAGATGTTTTGCAGAGGCTTCCTGAACCCTGACTCTTTGCCTCCTGCTCCTGTTAAGCCTGATAGGTATTATAGGGTGCCAAGCTCATAAGTATTTGTTTAAGAGTCCTAGGGCGACCCAGAAACTATTTCTCAAGGGCCTAAAGGTGTTAAAGCTTCTGTGGTTAAAACTCCTGTTCCCACTGATAAAGAGGCAAGGGCTTTGGATAGGTGGGGAAAGAAAGTGTATACTTCTTCCACTCTAGCCATGAGAGCATTGAATTGTCAGTTTCACATGCTAAAATATCAGAATTACCTCCTTTCACAATTAAAATCTAAGGTGGATGCTTTGGCGGAGGTATTGAGTGTAAAGAGTTGCTGGATTTGGTTCATGTGTCTGAACAAGTGGGTAAGCATTCTTTGCAATGTGGTTTTGATGCTGTACAGGCCTCCTCGAGGGTGGCCGCTACTAGTTCTGTTCTTCGCAGGCATGCCTGGTTGAAGGATCAGAATTTAGCTGAGCATGTTAAGACAAGGATTTTGGATGCTCCTTTACAGTCTGATGTGTTGTTTGGATCGCCTGTGGAAGCAGTTTTAAAGAAAATGGAGGACAAAGCTAAGTCTATGCAAACTGTTAAAGATCTTTTGCAGGTACAGCCACCAAATTTAGTAGAAATTGGCCGGCTAAGGGGTGGACATATCCTGCTTATGATTCCCAGTCTAGGGGTAGGTCTAGACGTGGTAGGGGCAGGGCTCAAGGTTCTTTTAGGCCTAGAACAGGGAGTTCACCTGCTCAGACTTCTGGTGAGGGCAGGGGTCAGTCCTTTCGTAAACAGACCCAATGACCTGTCTTTTCAGCTGCCAGTAGCTTCCCGTCTGGCAGCTCCTTTGGGAGGAAGACTGTCTCTTTTCAAGGAAAATTGGGATTTAATTACTCAAGACAAATGGGTGTTGGATATCATTCACCACGGTTACAGATTTTATTTCCATACAATGCCCCCTTTCAAAGGCATGCCAGATGTTCCTCCTCCACAAAGAAAAGAGGCTCACAAGCAAGTTTCTCAATTACTCCAGATAGGGGCCATTCAGCCAGTCCCTGTATCAGAAAGGGGCCTAGGATTTTATTCTCGCCTGTTCCTAGTACCAAAGAAAGGGAACACGTGGAGACCAATTTTGGATTTATCTCTCCTCAACACTTTTCTGGACATTCCCAAGTTCAAGATGTTGACGTTACAACAGCTTTTACCTCTGCTGGGCAAAAATCACTGGATGGTAACTCTAGATCTCAAGGAAGCTTACCTTCATGTGCCCATAAGGCTAAGTTGCAGGAAGTATCTGCGGTTTCGGGCTGGGAATTCTCATTATCAGTTCTCTGCATTGCCCTTTGGCTTATCTACTGCGCCCAGAGTATTCACAAAGGTTCTGGCTCCAGTGATAGCTTACTTCCGGCTTCAAGGAATTCAAATCTATCCTTACTTGGACGACTGCCTGATTCTGGCTCAAGAAAAGGAAGACCTTGTACAGCATCTGGAACATGTTATAGCAGTGCTAAGATGCCTAGGGTATTCTGTGAACGAAATAAAGTCCAGTCTAGTACCCTCTCAAGACATGTGCTTTCTGGGTGTGAGACTGAATACAGCAGCCCAGATGGCCTTTTTAACCCCGGACAAACAACAGAGTCTATCACTTTACTTCCATCAACTATCTCATCAGTCCGTGCTGACTGCAAGGACAGTCCTTCAAGCATTAGGGTTCATGGCATCTTGTATTCTGGTGCTTCCCAATGCCAAACTGCATATGAGGAAGCTACAATGGTATCTCAAAAATGTATGGACACAGCACTGCCAGGATTTGGACACTGTCATTCCAATAATACCTTGCCTTCAAAAAGAATTTTTGTGGTGGGCTCAGGAATGTCACCTAAACAAGGGACTCTCTGTGACCCGGCCAGAGGCGAGTCAGATTTTAACGACAGATGCCTCGGACATTGCTTGGGAGCTCATCTAAATGGAAAGTGGATACAAGACAAGTGGCCTGCCAGACTACTGCATCTACATATCAACATGAAGGAGATGTTAGCAGTCCAGTTTGCATTAATGGCTTTCAAGGCGTTACTTCTTCCAGGGCAGGTGTTGATTCTAACAGACAACACAACTGTCATGTGGTACATCAACAAGCAAGGGGAACACATTCTTATCCTCTATGCAGGCAAGCAATGATTTTATGGGAGACTGCTAAGCTTGCAACTAACTCTTCAGGCAAGGTTTCTGCCGGAGCACAGAACTCCTTAGCAGATGTGTTAAGCAGACAAATCATGGATCCCCACAGTGGAAACTGGATCTTCATGTATTTCAAAAATTGACAGTGTCATGGGGAACTCCAGACATAGATCTGTTCGCTTCTCCACTAAACCACCAGCTGCCACAGTATTGCACAAAGGGGTTTCATCACACAGCTTGGAAAGTGGATGCTCTGTCTTTCAGTTGGAAAAACCTTCATGTGTATGCCTTTCCTCCTCTACCTCTTCTTCCAAAGGTACTATTAAAGGTCAGACAGGACAGGCCAAGGATGATTTTGATAGCTCCAGATTGGCCTCGGCAACACTGGTACCCACTACTACGGAGTCTGGTAAGGAAGCCTCCATGGCCTTTGCCTCTGATTCCTCATCTGTTATCTCAGAAGGATGGTCATCTGCTCAATGTCAAGCTTCACTCTCTTCATCTAACAGCCTGGCATATTCTGTGTTGAAACACAGCAGGTCTCAACTTCCTCAACAAGTTTTAAATGTGATTATGGAAGCTAGAAGACCTAGTACAAGGAAAGTGTACTCAGAAAAATGGAAGAGATTTTTATTTTGGAGTACAGCAAAGAATTTGCAGGTTTCTGAGCCTAATTTGAGTGCGGCTCTTCAATACCTTACTGAGTTATTGGACAAAGGTTTGTCCTTCTCTTCTATTAAGATTCATGCTGCAGCAATTTCAGCTCACTATGATTGTGACCCACCATTGTTTTCGCATCCTTTGTTCAAGCAGTTTCTTAGAGGGGCAAAGAATATAAGACCCCCACGAGAGCTCCTACTCCTGCTTGGGATCTCAATTTTGTGTTGGAAAAACTTACTCTACAACCTTTTGAGCCTGCGGCTACTGCTGAATTGAAATACTTGTCATGGAAGACTGCTTTTCTGTTGGCTATTACTTCTGCAAGAAGGGTGTCTGAGTTGCAGGCCCTTATGGCAGTAGAGCCATTTTGATTTTCCATAAGGATAGGGTATCATTACGTACTAATCCTTCCTTTATGCCTAAGGTGGTTTCTAGTGTGGCTTTAAACCAAACTATTCATTTGCCTACTTTTTATGCAGACCCCCAAGATAAAGGGGAAAAGATTTTGCACACTTTAGATGTACACAGGCAATTATTATTTAAGCAGGACTAAGGATTTTAGGCAGTCTCAGCAGTTGTTTGTTTCTTTTGCTTTGAGTTCACAGGGCAAGCCTGTGTCAAAACAAACTATTTCTAGGTGGATTGGCCTTTGCATTGCATTTTGTTATTCCCATCATGGCAAGGAGATTCCAGCTGGGATTAGGCCTCATTCCACTAGGGCTGCTGCCACTACAACAGCATTTCTAAGGGGGGTGGCAACTAAGGATATTTTGGAAGCAGCTACTTGGAGTTCAGTGCATACTTTCTCTAAGCATTATCACCTTCCTATCTACTCTAAGTCTAGGGCTGGTTTTGCCACAGCTGTTTTGCAAGGCTTGTTGTCAGCTCCTGCTTCTTTATGATTTGCCAGCCTCCCTTACCTCTGCTTTGGGATTCTACCCAATAGTAAGGACTGCAGCAATGGAAAACGAAGAACATAGTACAGTTTTGTACCTACCATAAATGTAGATGTTCGAGGATTCCATTGCTGCAGTCCAATTCTCCCCTCCTTCCCCTCTGTGTTTAGGGGTGGTTGTGTAGGTGAGTTTACATGCTTATAATTTTGTATATATTCTTGTATACATTGTACATATTTTTGGTGCAGGTATTTTGGGCCTTGTCTTTTTGGGGTCTTCTGACATCTGGGGCAAGAAAAGACTGAGGATAGGACGTCGGTCATGCGCATTAGTACCCTGACGTACTGACGTCAGTCTAATGCGCCCTGACCGACGTCAGCCTTATACTCTGGTATTCGGGCCGACTGGATGCGGACTATACCCAATAGTAAGGACTGCAGCAATGGAATCCTCGAACATCTACATTTATGGTAGGTACAAAACTGTACTTTCTTTCCAGCCCCCTCTAGGCCATTTCAAACTAGACCCAGGGGAAACAGAACCCCAGATTACAGTTTCAGGGTATGCAGAGATCTAAGCAATGGAGTACCTCCACTTCTAAAACAGAGTGCTAAGCCACCCCCTTACAGAAAGAATTCACAATGACTTCTCAATTCCACTACTCACCTCTGCCCAATAGTTCGTGCCCCTAGGAGGAAAACTTAGCCACCATGCAAAAACTGGACCTCCATCAACAACGACCGATGGGTCCTCAATATATATCCCAGGGGTACAGATTTTATTTCCACACGCTGCCAACCCCAAAAAGGTTCCCAGACCTTCCTCCAAACCAGTGGGCAGAGGCACAAAACCAAGTTCAGTCCCTGCTCCCCATAAGGGCTATTCAGCCTGTTCCTGCAGAACAGATAGGCCAAGGTTTTTATTCCAGACTTTTCCTGGTATCCAGAAACGAGGGCACCTGGTGCCCAATCTTAGATATATCCATCCTAAATACCTTCCTGGTGGTACCAAAATTCAAAATGCTCACCCTACAGCAGCTTCTCCCTATGCTGACCAGAGATGCCTGGTTAGCCACCCTAGACCTAAAGGAGGTCTATCTGCACATCCCAGTCAGGGACTCCTGCAGAAAATACCTATGTTTCAAGGCAGGATCTATGCATTATCAGTTCTCTGCACTTCCCTTTGACTTATCCACTGCTCCCAGAATTTTCACAAAATGCCTGGCTGCAGCCATTGCCTATTGCAGAGAGAAAAAGATACAAATTTACCCTTACTTGGATGATTGTCTGATTCAGGCAGCTAGTCAGGAAAAGCTGTTGCAGCACCTGACATTTGTAAAGGACCTTCAAACCTCCCTGCGTACACTGTCAACAAAAAGAAATCTAAACTAGTCCCTAGTCAAAAAATTGTATTCCTGGGAGCAAGCTTGGACACAGCATCCCAGATGGCATTCCTTACTACAGAATAACAAGCCTGTCTGACAGGCTACTTCGCTCAAATGGCCACCAGGACCCAGCTGTCCGCAAGGAAAATCCTGCAGGTTCTAGGGTTCACGGCCTCCTGCATTCTGCTAATTCCATATGCCAGACTGCATATGAGGAAACTTCAGTGGTACTTAACAAGTCTTTGGTGCCAACATACTCAGGACCTGGGAACTATCATACCTATAATACGCTGTCTGAGAAAAGAGTTTCTTTGGTGGGCAGCAGCATGCAACCACAACAAGGGGCTTCCCTTTACACAACCCCACGCCGCCCAGACCCTAACCACAGATGCATCACACTATGCCTGGGGTACACATCTGGATGGCAGGTGCATTCAGGGCCACTGGAGCCCAAACTAAATTCATCTGCACATCATCCAAAAAGAGGTACTAGCTGTTAAGCACGCTGTGACAGCTTTCAGATCCCTTCTCTCACCAGGGCCCCTTCTAATAAAAACTGACAACACCACAGTGATGTGGTACATCAACAAGCAGGGGAGAACCCACTCTTATGCACTCTGCAGCCTAGCCATGACCCTGTGGAACACTGCCTCAGCCATGCATATTCACCTGCAAGCTCAGTTCCTGCCAGGAAAGCAAAACTCTCTGGCGGACAGCTTAAGCAGAAATCTCCTAGACCCACACAAGTGGCATTTAGACCACAACATCTTCAACCTTCTGACCCAGAAATGGGGTACCCCGAAGGTGGACCTATTTGCCTTCCCCTACAACCATCAGCTCAGCAAATTCTGCACCAGGTTACCTCACAGCAAGGCCTGGAAAGTGGATACCCTATCCTTCCAGTGGACAAAACTCTCAATCTATGCATTTCCCCTTCTTTCTCTCCTTACAAGAGGTACTACTCAAGATAAGGCAGGAAAGACTGGCCACACCAACATTGATACCTACTACTGCGCAGTCTGTCATTGGTGCCACCATGGCACCTACCTCAGATCCCAACCCTCCCAGACCTTGCATCCACAATTACAGAACCTGAACCTTGCAGCCTGGCTTATTCCTTGGCTTCTCCTCCAGTGGCCAGCTTAAACAAACAGGTATTGGATGTCATAAGTGAAGCCAGACTACCCAGTACAAGGAAGTCCTATGCTGATAAGTGGAAAAGGTACTGTTCCTGGATTCACTGTAAAGGAGTGGATACAGCATAACCCTCCTTACCTCTCTTCTTGGATTACCTAGCAGACCTACTCCACAGAGGCCTGTCCTTCTCTTCCATTAAGATCCATGCCTCTCTGCCATCTCTGCTCATTACAGCACTGAGCTACCTCTCTTCTCTCACCCTCTCATCAAACAGTTCCTGAGAAGGGCTAACAACTTAAGGCCACCAAGAAGAGCCCCCACCCCTGCTTGGGACCTTAATTTTGTGTTGGAGAAACCCGCGCTACCCCCCTTTGAGCCTGCAGCGTCAGCAGAGTTAAAATTCCTCTCTTGGAAAACAGCCTTGCTTCTGGCCATCACTTCAGCCAGAAGAGTGTCTGAGTTTCATGCACTTATGACTGTGGAACCCTTCATTATTTTTCATGCTGACAGGATCTTCCTCAGGACTAACCCTACTTTTATGCCTAAAGTGGTGTCCAGTGTGGCTCTCAACCAATCTATCCATTTGCCCACCTTTTTTCCTAATCCTCAAAATAAGGGGGAAAGGATCCTGCACTCCTTAGATGTGCACAGACAGCTCAGATTCTACCTGGATTAGGACTAAGCTCTTCAGGAAATCTGACCTATTGCTAGTCAGCTTTGCACTAGGGGCAGACGGCAAGGCCATATCAAAACAAACCATCTCCAAATGGATATCACACTGTATCCATTTTTCTTGCAAACACCATGGGAAACCACCCCCCTCAAGGGGTCAGAACGCATTCCACTGGGGCAACTTCAACCTCTACAGCCTTTCTCAGAGGAGTCCCTACCAGGGACATTCTGGAAGCTGCTACTTGGAGTTCTGTTCAGACCTTCACCAAGCATTACCACCTGCCTATCTTTTCCAAATCCAGGGTGGGCTTTGCAACAGTAGTCCTGCAGGGCATACTAGCCAGCCCAAACTTTTCTTGACTGCCTCCATCCTTTCTTCAGCTTTGGGACTCAACCCAAGTGTGATGACTAGAACAGTGAAACACAAAGAACATAGTACAGTTGTGTACACTTACCATAAATGTAGATGTTTGTGTATTCACTGTTGCAGTCCTGGTTTCCCAACCTCCAGCCCCCTTGTTTCTTTCTCTCTCTCTTTCTAAACCCTTACAGGGCTACTGGTATTTGTTTTTTTACTGGTGGTGTTTTTCCATCATAACTTAGCTCCATATTTGGGGGCTGCTGACATTTGGCACAAGAAAAACTGATGTAATGGCATCTGCTGCCTATTTTTATACCCCTGACGACCTGACGTCAGTCCTGAAGCGACAGCAACTGACGCATAAATACTAAGTCTCTGGTATTCAGGCCAGCTGAGGGCTACCCCTGGCAGGATAACCCAAGTGTGATGACTGCAACAGTGAATACACTCAAACATCTACATTTATGGTAACTGTACACAACTGTACTTTTTGCTATAGGAATGAGCTGTGCAGTGCAATACTTCGGGAAGGAAAATTTTTGAGTTCATGAATATAAACTGGATCCAAGATTATTTTAGCAAATTGCACTGATGCAGGGCTTTCAAGAAGTGGGTGTAAATTTTGGTTAACACAAATCAACTCAAAAGCCATCTTGTACCCTAATTTCTCCTGAGACGTATTGAAAAACCAATGCTTTCTATTTTCAGTGGATTCAGGGTTTTTTTATATGCCTGCCTTCCTTTCTTTTTCCTTAATTCAGTGCAGTCTTGTCAAATCAAAAGAAGCCAATTCCTCGTTAGTCTAAATAACCTTTATCTTAGCTAATTCTGATTCCTTTTCTTCCATGGCTGATAACTGCATCCTACTCACAAAACTCTGAACCAGACGTGTGTGGGATAAGAGTTTTATTCCTAATACTAGCTCATTTCCAACATAAGTTTTAATTGTGTTAAAGGAATCTGAAAGGCCTTAACATCTTAAATACAGAAGTGAAACATTTTCTTTCTTGGCTGTGCCATAATTTCTGAATCTTCTGCACCTTGTCTTGCTGAAGTTTCCAGGTTACGTAAACTAATGGAGCTATGCTTATGCTCTGAATTCAGGCAAAAGGCAAACTATGAAACTACTTTCAGTGCTGTTAAGCTCTTGTCTTGCACTAAAGCCAGTGCTGGCTACCACTGAGTGACTCTGAGAGCATTCTCTTAAGTTAAAAAATCATAATACACTTCATTGTCACACGCAAGTGTGACTGAGTGAAGTGTCTTAACAGTTTTTAAAATGGTTTATTAATCAGACTGATAACCTTGTTTTTGACTGCTGTCTGTGGTGACACTGCTGAGTGTTTTGTAGCTTTCAGAGATCTAAAACACTTCATGCTCCTACACTTTTTTCTTTGTAACTGGTAGAGCAGCAGAGCACCTCAAGCTGCATGTACTGCAAAGAATTATGATTGGAGCTCTCTCAAGAGCTTCACTTTGCTTTTCTCTCTTACGGTAAATTTCTTGATTATAGCTAGAAAAATGCAATCTTCTTTATATTTTATTCTAATTTGGCTTATTTCTTTTTCAGTTAAGGCACATGCTTACCTAGTCTGTCTTCCAGCCACACCACAGATAGCAGTTCATCCTTGTCTCTAGGCCTTGCTTAAAGGAATCATTTACATGATAGAATATCCACGTATTCCAACAGCCTGTTGCATTTTGACAGTAGTCATCCGACACATCAAAAGAAGTCTTTGGTCAAAGGACAGGGTGTTAGAATTTCTAGGATGGTCAGTGAGTCCTCCAAATTTATTCAAGAAGTTGGGGTGTTGAGGGATATGCTCAACCGAAGAGGTTATCCACCTACTTTTATAGATCCAATATTGGAGGAAGTCATAATAAAAAGAAATAGTGGGTATTTTTACCCCCTTTTAGGTACTTTAGGAAATACCTTTGGCCAGGTTTCAGGCAAGATCTGCAGGCCAAATAAACAGGTTATGACAAACAGTCCTTACACTGGCGCCATGATACTTACTTTCTACACCCTATTTTTTGACATTAAACAAGTATTGATTAACAATTGGATAGTTTTTACAACTGACAACATGTGTAAGTTGAAGCTTGGTGCAAAACCATGTGTGATATATAGAAGGGACAGATGCATCAAGAATCTTTTGGAAAGCAATTATGAGTATAAAGGTAGGGAACAGATGTGTAAATGTGGGCATTGTGCGCAATGTCCTTATATACACGAGACCACATGTATCCACATTAAGGGGTATGGTAAGGTGCACCTTGAGAGGAAGTTAAATTGTCAGACTAAGTGTTTGGTATATATTGCAATATGTCAAGTTTGTGAAAAATTTTATATTAGTAAAATGATCAATACCTTACACAAATGTATATACCATCACCTATATGACATTAAAAAAGGGGAATATCAGTAATGCCACTAGCAAAACACATTATGGAACAACCCCAACATTTTAAATTTTCAGGTTTAGAGCAAATCCAAATTGATGGCACGAGAGGAGAGCCAGTGGAATTGCTATTACAAATTTAACGAGTTGCTTTGGCAACTGAGATGTAATGCTACCAATAATTTTGGATTGAATGAGGCACTGTCTATTTCTAGTTACTTGAAACTCAAGTCTGAGTTTTATATTGCTTAGGTTCAAAAGAATGTGGTTTGGTTAATGATAGTTCACATAGCTTTTTCTTAGAGCAAATGTTTGTAGATTATATGTAACATACAACTGCATACATTTTTATTTCATGTTTATGTCCATTTGATAGGAGTTCATGTGGTGCAAGTCTGGTTTTATGATTGTATTTGATATTCAACAACATCAATTTGTTTACACTATTTGTATTTTATTTTAAATTGAATTCAAAGGTCTTAACCAATGTATGGATTTGTTTTTAACATGTGACACAATGGGAGGTGTATTGAATTTGTTATGTCAAGAATCTAAATGACAGTGCTCAGATCTGCTCTGAGCTACAACAGAATGGCATTAAATGTACTGATTCCCAAGGATATTGCCAATATCCTGGCAGATCGATTTAGTGCCAGCTTCACCCCCCTCTCACCCCCTAAAGGGCCCATCTCAATACCAAAAGATTGCCAAATTCCGATAATCACAGCCACACAGGTAGAAACAGCACTCTCCAAAGCTAAGAATACAGCATCCATGGGACCAGATGACATCCCAGGCTGTGTACTACATGAACTACAAAATGAACTGGCACCCCACCTAAGTGTCATGTTTAATCATAGCCTCACCACAGGCTTCGTGCCCACTGAGTGGTGCACAGCTACAGTTATCCCGCTCCACAAGGGAGGATCCTCCTTGGATCCCGGGAACTACCGTCCCATTAGTCTGACAAGCCTGATCTGCAAGGGCATGGAACGCATTATCATGGAACTTATAAACAAAGACATTGGCAACCTTCAAACACTGGAACCCACTCAGTTTGGGTTTGTGAAGGGCCGATCTTGTCTCCTGAATCTGATTGACTTCTTCAAATCGGTCTCCAGAGCTGTGGACGAGGGTAAGGTGGTCCACACAGCCTATCTGGACCTCGCCAAGGCCTTCAACACCATCCCCCACTCTGGAATCATAGATAAACTTACCAAGCTGGGCATAAATCCCTACGTCACTCGATGGGTTGCCAACTGGCTTACTGACAGAACCCAGACTGTAAAAGTAGCCGACTCCAAATCCAGCTCCAGACAAGTGAGTACCTCAGGGTTCAGTCCTGGGACCACTCTTGTTTGGCATCTACTTCTCTGAAGTACAGGCCAACACTATGGGACTCTGGCTAACAAAGTTTGCAGTTGACTGCCAACTGGGAGCCATTATTGAATCCCCAAATTATGTGAATATTCTACAAAAGAGCCTTACAGAAACAGATGCCTGGTGTCAGAGCCATGGGCTCAAGCTTAATGCCAAGAAATGTATAGTTATCCCCTTTGGAAAAAAACATGTACCCATGAACTACCACATAGGTGGCAGGACACTAAACATCGAAAGTGTGATGAGAGACTTGGGGACACAAGTGGATAGTGGTCTCACTTTCGATAACCACATCGCCACAACAGTCAGGAAATCCTTCTATGTGGCGCCACCTCATCACTAAGGGCTTTTCATCCAGAAAAAAAGAGGTCATTGTCCCACTGTACATATCCCTCATTAGACCCGTTATAGAGTATAATGCCCCATTTGGTATGTACCTAACAAGACGTCTGCAACAGCTGGAAAGGCCACAGAAATACCTCACTAAAAGAATCACAGGCATAAAAGATGCCACTCCGCTGATTGTACCTCAAAGGCAGTGGGTTCAGGCATAGCTGTTAGAAGACATGTTTGGATGTGCTTGTGTGACTTTGTGGTGCCCTTCAAGTCTTCTTTCATCAATGCTGCTTTTGATGGATTGTCCTTTTTTAGCCCCACTGTCGAGAAGAAGCTTAACATCCTGGATGTATATAAGCAGGATGGAAAGACCTCATCTGCCCTAAGGACCCATTTCTCTACAACTCAGAGCCTTTTCTAGTAATTATTGAGGAGGTAGAAAAATGTGGGTTTGTAAGTCCCAGTGTCCTTTCCAAGACTCATGCCCAGGGGTGGTGGAGTTCTAAAGGAAGATGCCATATATTTTTGGACTGCTTTCATCTTTGGTATAGTCCCTAATTTTGGATATGTTGCTGGTTCTTCATCTTGAGCCTCCACTAAAGAATTTATCTTCATTATACTTGACCTTAATGACTAACATCTGATCAGGTCAGATGTTTGAATTACCTGGTTCAGAGGATTTAACATTCATGTTCCAGAAATGACTTAATGGTAGCCATCATGTCTACTTAGTCTGTTACATGAAAAAAGGGTACTTGCTTATTATCGCAACCATATTTCGAAGTCTCCTTAACTGGTGAAGTTATAGCGAGACTGGTTTATGATACAGTGAAATGGGGTGTGTAAACTCCAAAGAACTTTTTTATCACATTGCTTCTGAAACAGGACCAGGAATAACAGAGAAATTCCTCTTTCTGGTTAGTGTCCTTTAGCACCGTGTGTGAATGGAAAAGTTCGTTAAGGCATACAATAGCAGGTTGTCAGTAACAGCAGCTATTCAAGCTTCTGATTAATGTGCTTCTTCACATGTGCATTTCTAAACATATCCTTTTGTTCTGACTTCATGGAGGGCTGAAGTAAGGTGTGCAATCAGTTATTTTTTTTTTGATAGGCTCTCGTGTTCTTTTTAAATTGTGTTTTGTTATTTATAGCACTGCGAGCCTCTGTAACATGCATCGCCTCAACACAGACTACAATGCACATGTTGTTTGTATGTCTTTGAATGGTGTGTATTTTGCTGTAATCTGCTTGCTTAAATGACTATTCAGTAATAGTAAACACAATAATTGCATTGCACTGTGGAAGAATCGGTGCTTGTTGACGTAGTAAGCGCTGCATTATTTATTCTTCCCTGTTCGTTTTCTTTTGCATGAAGTTACAGCGGTAAAGGACGCTACCATGGAAGAGGAATTTGGCCATTACTCCAGTTCCTCTTCAGAACCAAGGTGATAACAAAACTAATTTGGACTTCACACACCCATTTTTAGTTTACTATAACGTCGGTTCACTATAGCATCTGGAAGTACACAGGATTAGAAATCTGGTTGCGATAATACTCAAGTACCGAAAAAAGTAACTAATTCTGATTTGCTTCCAAAAGCAGTGTTTCAGGCTTTTTCAGCAAGCCCATTCACCTCACAGTCTTGGTGACTCAGCACAAAAGAGACTGTCATTCTACACAGTAGGGGGGGGGGGGTGAACATAGACAGAAGAGCCAAGTATTTGTGCTGCCTTCTTATAGAAGATAAGGAAACATAAAAGTTAGCTTGGAAATTCACTACAGTGATCAGTGTAGCTATTCCATTGCATAATGTTCTGTGTTCAGAATGTCACTAAGGCCTCCCCAGCTTTAGAGGTTGTAAAGTATCTTTGTGTTTGTTTCAGTAATTTGTGTACAGCAGGCTTGTATGCAGTTACCTTTTGCTTGACTGTGCATATTTTCCCAGTGACTGTAATATGGACATCCAGTCACGGATTAGATCATCCTTTCAAGGGGCAACATTTCAGGATATTTACTTCTAAATTTTGTTGTCTTTATTACCTTTCATGTAGTGATTTTTTTTTTTTTAGATTTCTTGAGATTCCATTTAAGTACTTAATGTGAGGTATTATTTTCACTGAATAAAGATACAAAAGATGTTTGAGAATTTAATATCATTTAATCTTTGAGAGGGCCCTCTGTATTGTCTCTTATTTATACCCTCATTGCCTGTAGTGTCCTGTCATTACAGAAGATATAAGGTGAATTTCTCTTTAAGAGATTTGTAAGATTTTTTGTAAATTGTAGCTGGTGTGTCTGATGCTGTCTTTCATTCTTTCCTCAACTAATGGGTGCAGCCAGCTATGACGCCTGATCCTTCTGCCTTTGCGGTGATGGAGATGGTCTTTTCTCATCCGAGAGATATGTCTGCTCTTTCTTTTTCTTCGGATCCTACAGCGTGCCGCCATTCAGTTTAAGCTCTGATCCTTACAAGACGTATCAAGTGTCCAGACATTCTTCTTCAAGGACTTTCCCTTTTTTTTGGACACCTGTCCATACCATCCCACTGAGGGAGGTCCCCTATAAGAGAACATGTAAGAGGAGGTACATAGACTGCCTCAGGGGTCTGTCACCAAAGACACTAACTTTGATAAAGGGGAGATGTCCCTACGGTCTTCACCAGACGTCTTGGAAATCCTCAGGCAGAAAGATAGATGGTCCCCGTCCCAGGAGGAGTCAGTGTTCCAGGAAGCTTTTGGGTTCAGCCCATCTACGTCTTGGGTGACTCCCTCAGCTAATGAACTCTTAGATCTGGTCTCTCAATGGGCGTGGCAAGAACTGGATACTGTAGAACCCATCCCCCATCATCCAAGTTCCTTGCCCCTCCTAAGGACAAGCCCCACTGGAGCAAAGGGGTCCCCATTGACGCCAGGGTTGTGGTGACAGCCACGAAGAAAGAGCTAACTCGGCAGAGCTCCTCTGTCCATCTCCCTAACAGATTGTCTGTGGTGTTAGATTCAGGAAGCACATTTATGCCTCAGCAACCTTTGCCTTAAAGTCACTGAACTACTTGGCACATTTCATTAAGCTGCAAAGGGATTTTGAGTAAAGAGCTTTCCAAATCCTTTGAGTCCATGTTTGCAGAGGACCACAAGAAGCTGTCTTCCTAGCTCTCCACTCTTCCATTCATCTCTAATAGTTCCATGAGGTTAATTTTCCACTCCGCTGATTGTACCTCAAAGGCAGTGGGTTCAGGCATAGCTGTTAGAAGACATGTTTGGATGTGCTTGTGTGACTTTGTGGTGCCCTTCAAGTCTTCTTTCATCAATGCTGCTTTTGATGGATTGTCCTTTTTTAGCCCCACTGTCGAGAAGAAGCTTTCCTGGAGTGAGCAGGATGGAAAGACCTCATCTGCCCTAAGGACCCATTTCTCTACAACTCAGAGCCTTTTCTAGTAATTATTGAGGAGGTAGAAAAATGTGGGTTTGTAAGTCCCAGTGTCCTTTCCAAGACTCATGCCCAGGGGTGGTGGAGTTCTAAAGGAAGATGCCATTCTTGTGGCAGAGGAGGCCCACAAAGTCAGGGTTTCTGAGACAACTCCTTAGATAAACCATTTCCACATTCCTGAGTGGTTCCCTGACTACTCATCTCTGGAGGCAGTCTGTGAGCACTTCTCTGCACCCAGACGCCTGGACATGATACTTTGGGTGGAAAGTCATATCCAGGGGTTACTTTGTACCATTTTCACAAATTCCCCTGAACAAAAGGAAAAGACTCCCCAAAGTTCTGCCCATCAGAGGGAGGCAGCAACTTTAGAAGTTCAAAAGCTGCTAGACAAAAGACTCATCCAGGTGGTCCCACCAGAACAGAGAGAATTTTGGAACTTAAGATTCCTTTTAGTGCCAGAAACGTAGTGGACCTGAAACCAGTTCTGAACCTCATCAATTTGTAAAGAAGTCAAAGTTCCGAATGATCACAGTTCAGTCCATTCTGCCATTTCTTTGTAAGGATGATTGGATGTGCTCCATCGATCTTCAGGACGCATACTATTACACGATGATGAACAGATGGCCCCCAAGATTTCTGTGCTTTCGGCTGGGAGCCAGTCACTATCAGTTCAGATCCCTGCCCTTTGGTCTCACCACAGCCCCAAGGTGTTTGCCAAATGTATGGCAATGATAGCATCTCACTTGAGACTGCTAGGATTGAGTGTTTTCTTAATTAGGTGACTGGTTCCTCACTGCCCCAACCAGGCATTCCTACTTGCTCCAGTTAATGTCAATCCCTAGGCATCTCAGTCAACCTTTGCAAGTCACATCCTCAGCCTATTCAGAGTTCATAGGTGCTCATTTGGACATGATCAAGATAGCCTCCCTGACATTGAACAGAGTACAGACCATCAGTTGTCAAGTGAAACAAGTTATCTCACACTCTTGTTCCCCAACTAGGCTGATTTTTCAGACCTTAGGGTCAGTGGCAGCAGCCATAACTTTGGTTCCTATGGTCCATTTTTATATGCAAATTCTTCAGTGGACTCTAGCTGTTCAGGGGTCAGTTTTTTTTGCTATCCCTCGTCTTCATCAGTCATGCTCACTCAAGTATGTAAAGGCCACCTGCACTGGTGGATTCAGTCAAACAAAGTTTGTCTTCCCTTTTGTTCTTCCACCCCTAGTAGCCGCGATTACCATGGATGACTCCCAGCTGGGATGGGGGGCATTTATTGGGAAGGATGGTCCGAAGCATGTGGTTCGCAGAGGAGACCAGTTTGCACATCAATGTCTTAGAGATGACAGCAGTCCTCCTAGTGTTGCAGTCCTTCAGGAAGCCCTTCCTCTCAGGACAATTGCAATTCAAACCACCAAATATGTGTGTGGTTTGGTAGATCAACAAATGGGGGAAACTTGATTTTATCCACTTTGTTGAGAAGCAGTGAGAGTGTGGCAGTGGATGATCTCCTCCAGCCACTTTCTTATGGCAGCACACATACCGGAGAAATCCAGTATTCTAGCAGTCAAACTCAGCAGGTCCATTCTGATGCCTCACAAATGGTCTCTCAATCAGTTAGTGGTGGATTTTTCCATCAATGGGGTCAACCTTGCTATGATCTGTTTGCCTCTCTTCACAACAACAACAGATGCAACAGGATGTTCTTAGTGTTTCACTGTTGCAGTCATTACATTTGGGTTGTCTGCTTGCAGGTAGCCGTCAGTCGGCCTGATTAACAAAGTCTTGGGTCCTGCTTAAGTTGCTGTCCCTTCTTCCATGACATCAGGTCGTCAGGGGTATAAAACATGCAGCCGACGCCATTATATCAGTCTTTCTTGCCGTGCGGTGCCCGAAGCAGAAAAAGTTCGCAAGTGCCGGTCGGCCGACTCCTGAAATTTTCATTTTCGAGTTCAGAACCGAAGTCTTCAACTAAAGCTAAGTACCCCATTGGGGAAACTTTTTCTTGCTCCTTACCGATGTCAGTAAAAGTTAATAATTGCATTACTTATGGAAAGCAAGTACCTCATAAAGATTTTCATTCGTACTGTATTCCTTGCTTAGGGCCCTGACCACGACCTACCTTGTTGTTGGTTTTGTGCTTTATTTAATCAGCGCACTGTCTGTCGTTGGTATATTTTCACCTCTAAATATTTCAGTTCTCGGTTTAATTATCCAGTAATGTCGTCAGTTAGCCATCCAACTACTTGCATTTCCGAAAAAACGCAAAGATAAAGACAGAGACGGGCCGCTGTGGTCCAAAACCGCATGCCAACACTTCTCTTAAGCCAGTCGCCAGTTCGCCGGTACTCAGTGAGGCACTTTCGCAGCCCCTGATACCCGCTACTTCTGATTCGCAGGTCTGTACCGAGACCCATTCGGAGTCCGGTATGCCGTGAGATGCTTCAACTGTGGAACCCGCGGATGTCTCTACCTTGGATGGGTCCGGAGCCACTGTGCAGGCACTGGCTTCTGAGGGTGTATTCAGGCCTATGGACTTGCATATTAAACCGACTCCTCCTTCTTTACTTAGGCCTAAATATCGATACATGCCTAAAAAAACAACACCCAGGCCACATGCTCAGACCTCAATGCTTAAAAAAAAATGATAAGAATGGCTGAAGATCTAATAACTTTAATCAGGGGTAGCCAACCCCCCCCCCCCCTTCTAAGAGGCCTAGGACTGAAGTTGATTATGAATCTTCTGATCAGGATTCTGTTTTTTCTGATTCTTCTGATGATCTGGATTTGCCCTTATCTACTTATGAAGATTCTGATGCAGAGGACTCCATTCCCTCTGCTTCCCCTTCTGAGGATTTTTCTTTTGGGGAAACCTTACATATTCTAAGGGAGCATTTCCAGTAGGAAAGTCAGGATTTTTCTGATTCAAAAAAGAGACTTAGGGATTTCCTTCTCCTACCTCAGCATAGGCCTTTAGCTATTCCTCCTGTACTAGACATTGTTGATGATGCTTTCTCGGAATCTAGTTTGGCCCCTGATTCCCTACCTCCTGCTCCCAGAAAACCTGACAGATACTACAGGGTCCCCGAGTCCCACAAGTTTCTTTTTAAAACTCCTATTGCAGATCCGGAGACTATTTCACAGGGGCCCAAGGGCATTAAGGCTTCTACTGCTAAAAATCCTACCCCTTCTGATAGAGAATCCAGGGCGCTGGATAGATGGGGTAAGGAGGTTTACACTTCTGCAACCTTGGTCATTAGGGCTTTAAACTGCCAGTTTCATATGTTAAAGTATCAGCAACATGTTAATGGACTGCTTAAACAGAAAATGATGATTCCTGACTGTGTGAAAAATAACGAATTACAGGATTTAATGCATTCTGGCAAACAAGTTGGAAAACTTACTTTGCAATGTGGTTTTGATTCATTAGAGGCCTCTTGCAGGGCTGCTGTTACTGGGTCTGTGCTCAGAAGGCATGCTTGGCTTAAGGAGCAATCTTTGCCTCATCATGTTAAAGCTAAATTGTTGGATGCTCCTTTAAATCAGGACCACCTGTTTGGGAACAAGGCTGAGGAAGTTCTTAAAAAGATGGAAGATAAAGCTAAATCTATGCAAACTCTTAAAGATTTTTTACAAGTTCAGCCTCCTAGATTTAGTAGGCACTGGCCCTCTAAGAATTGGTCCTTTCCAACCCCTTCCAGGTCTTCTCAAGCCAAACCCAGACACAACAAACCCCCCAGGTTTCAGTCCCAGGGGATGCACAGAACTAAGCAGTGGGGGGGACCTCCACTTCCAAATCTGGGAATAATAAGACTCCCCCTATAGTAAACTGTCTCAATGACCTCCTTTTAAAATTTCCAAGCACTTATCAACTGACTGCCCCTTTGGGGGAAAGATTGCTCTTCATGCAAAGAATTGGGAACTCATTACCCAGGAAATGGGTTTTATATATAGTGTTCCAGGGATACAGATTTCACTTCCACACGTTGCCAACACTAAGCGGGTGGCCGGACCTACCCCCAAATCAGTGGGCAGAGGCCCAGAAACAGGTACTTTCTCTCTCATGCACGGGGGCTATTCAACTCGTACCAGAAGTACCTTTGGCTTATCTACTGCACCCAGGGTATTCACAAAGTGCCTAGCTCCAGTTATTGCATTTTGCAGGCAAAGAAATATTCAAATATACCCATACCTGAACGATTGTCTAATTCAGGCAGAAAGCCAGGACATACTTTTGAATCATCTGGCCTTTGTACAAAGGGTTCTAACTTGTCTGGGGTACACCATAAACGAAAAGATATCACACCTGGTACCCTGTCAACAAATTATATTCCTGGGAGCAAGCTTGAATACAACTTCCCAGATGGCTTACCTCACGCCAGAGAAACAAATTCATTTGACAACCTACTTCAAACAAGTGGCCACAAAAACCCTGCTATCTGCAAGACAAATACTGAAAGCCTTGGGGTTCATGTCCTTCTGCAGTTTTCTAATTTCATATGCAAGACTGCATATGAGGAAACTACAGTGGTATCTAAAAAGCCTATGGTGTCAACATTCTCAAGACCTAGAAACAATGATTCCTATCATACTTTGCCTACGCCTAGAGTTCCTTTGGTGGGCAGAGGCCTGCCACCAAAACATGGACTACCTTTCACACTACCACCTGCCTCCCAAACCCTAACAACAGACGCATCAGACTATGCATGGGGGGCTCACATGGCAGGGAAGTGCATTCAGGGCAAATGGAACCCAAGTCAAATGCACCTGCATATCAATCAAAAAGAAATGTTAGCTGTACTGAATGCTCTGACGGCCTTCAAGGACCGCATTCTTCCAGGACAACTAATGGTAAAGATGAACAACACCACTGTTATGTAGTATGTAAACAAACAGGGGGCATACATTCTTACCCCCTCTGCAGACTAGCCATGGCATTGTGGAACACAGCCTTGAGCTACCATGTGCACCTACAAGCTCAATTCCTGCCAGGAAAATTAAATACATTGGCAGATGGACTAAGCAGAAACCTCATGGACCCACATGAATGGAAACTGGAACCAAGGATTTTCAACATGTTGACAAGCAAATGGGGGAGCCCAGATATAGACCTATTTGCCTCTCCCCAGAACTACCAATTGGGCAAATTTTGCACAAGGACTCCCCACAAACAAGCCTGGAAAATGGATGCTCTGTTCTTCAGCTGGAAAAACCTATCAGTCTATGCCTTCCCCCCCCTCTGCCTCTGCTCTCCAAAGTACTACTAAAAGTCAAACAGGACAAACCAAAGATGATTTTGATTGCTCCAGACTGGCCCCGCCAACACTGGTACCCTCTCCTGCGCAGTGTGTCATGGTTATTTCCATGGTACCTGCCTCAGACTCCTTCCTTGCTGTCTCAGCAGGAGAACCAGATTCTGCACCCTCAGCTTCTAACACTGAACCTTGCAGGCTGACTAATTACTTAATCTCTCCTTTACCATCCCTCAGCAAGCCTGAGATGGATATAATTTTAGAGGCAAGGAGGCCTAGTACTAGATAATCTTATGCTGAAAAATGGAAGAGATTCTGTGCTTGGAACCAATCTCAAGGGATGAGCACAGCAGCGCTCAATTTACCTTAGATTTTACAATACTTAACTGAGATGCTTCACAAGGGCCTTTCTTTTTCCTTCATTAAAATCCACGCCTCAGCCATTTCAGCTCATTATAACACAGAACCTCCCCTCTTCTCTCATCCACTTTTCCAGCAGTTCCTCAGAGAGGCCAAAATATTTGAGACCACCCAGGAGAGCTCCAACCCTAGCCTGGGATCTTAACTTTGTCTTGGAGAAACTCACTCTACCTCCTTTTGAGCCATCTGCTACTGCAGACTTAAAATTTCTTTCTTGGAAAACAGCTTTAATAGGTTCATAGATTAGTACTAAGCTAACTGCCCTTGTGAGCCATTTTAAGCCTAGCCAATTATCCCTTGTGAGACTCGAACCTTGCACCTTGTGTTTGTAAGGCAAACACTTTAACCATTAGGCCACCCTTGGTTTGTCCCTTTCCTTTTAGCAATCACTTCAGCTAGAAGGGTATCTGAATTACAGGTCCTTTTGGCAGTGGAGCCTTTCATTATCTTTCATGCGGGAGCAGGGATTCCCTCAGAACCAATCCCTCCTTCATGCCCAAGGTGGTATCCAGTGTGGCTCTTAATCAGTCCGTTCATTTGCCCAACCTTCTTTTCCAATCCACAGAATAAAGGGGAACGGATACTGCATTCCTTAGATGTGCACAGACAACTTAGATTCTACTTGGACAGGACTAAACCTCAAAGGAAATCTGAACAACTGCTGGTGGCATTTGCTGCAGGGGCAGAGGGAAGGCTATTTCAAAATGGATAAGCCATTGCATTCATTTCTGCATATAAGCACCATGGAAAACCTATCCCCTGGGGATCAGACCTCACTCCACCAGGGTTGCATCTACCTCTACAGCTTTTCTCAGGGGGCGTCCCTACCAGGGATATCCTAGAAGCTGCTGCCTGGAGTTCTGTACATACTTTCACCAAGCATTGTCATTTGCCAATTTTCTCTAAATCCAAAGCTGGCTTTGCCACTGCAGTCTTGCAGGGCCTTATAGCTGGCCCTAATGCTATCTGAATTCCTCCTCCCAACCATAGCTTTGGGAATCTACCCAAATGTAATAACTGCAACAGTGAAACATGAAGAACATAGTACAGTTGTGTACACTTACCATAAATGTAGATGTTCGAGTGTATTCACTGTTGCAGTCCTGGTTACCCTCCCTACAGCCCCCTAACTTCTTTTGGCTATACCTCTACTTTTCTTTACTATGATTAAAAGCCTTTTTGGTTTATTTGATTTTTTTGTTGGAGGTATATCTTTGTACTTTTATATTTCATTGCTTCCCATTAGGGGGGCACCTGACATCTGGGGCAAGAAAAACTGATGTAATGGCGTCGGCTGCATGTTTTATACCCCTGATGTCCTGGAGGAAGGGACAGCAACCGACGCAGGACCCAAGACTTTGTTAATCAGGCTGACTGAATGCTACCTGCAAGCAGATAACCCAAATGGTAATGACTGCAACAGTGAATACACTCAAACATCTACATTTATGCTAAGTGTGCACAACTGTACTTTTTTTGTCCTGATTCCCCCCTCAAGGCGAGTCACTGAGAGATGTCCTAGTCCATGTTTAGTCCTCTAATTTTCTTTTCACTTATCCCCCCCGATACCTCTAATTCCCAAATTCGTACAGGAGACACTTCAATTGAAGAGCACGGTTATCCTCATTGACCCATTTTGGCCTTGTCAAGTGTGGTTCTCTTTCCTTTGGTATCACCTTCAGTACTTGGATACTGGACCGCCCAGTACAGACCTGTCATCCCAATGGGATGGATCACCTGAACATTACAGGCCTCAAGCTGACTGCATGGTTTCTTCAATTCCACTGATGGTTAGACAGCCCAGGTTTTCCTCCCTGGTTCAACCAGTATCACTATCATCTCAATAGGCCTCTCCCAGGAATATATACAAAGTAAATGGAAGTAAACATATTTACTGTATGTTTGGGCTGTTTTTCACAAAAATGTTGGCTTTCTAGCAAATTAGTGGCAAATCATGAAAGACTGAAGTTAGAAAATAATGGCTGACATTTGGGTTTCGGACTTCATACCATTCGAAAGTCATGCAAAAGCAAAACCTGTTATCCTATCCAATTTCTAAGTTTGTAAGAGCAATACTTAAAATTTTCCGTATTTTTGGCCGTTGTCCCATTTTATTTATGGCTTTGCCCAAATTTCTTGCTCTATGAGGTTGAAAGGTATGCACAGACTGTCCAGGTCTTTGCCTCATACTTTGGTCCACTTTTCATAAAATTGGGGTTACCTGGCAAATTACTGGCAACTCATTAATGCTTGAAGTAGAGGTGATGACAGACATTTGAGTTTCAAACTTCCTAGCCTTCAGAAAATTCAAACTAGGCTAATGCAACACCGGTTAATTCACCACCGTAACAGGAACAGGCAAGCAAAAACTGAGGGTGATGCAACTCAGTGCTAGAAGTCTAAATCTCAAAATGCATTCACTCAAGGCACTCCTTAAAATGGAGAACATCGATATCTGTGCAGTGACTGAGACCCAGTTCAAGGCTCCAGAGAGCACCCCTGTACTACCAGGCTATAACACATACCACACTCTTCGGCCATGTAACCTGGACTGGAAAACCAAAGGCGGTGGTGTGTCCATATTCATTAAGGATATCCACACCTCCAGGCTAGTTGCTCAGCATAATGCATCCGAGGTTATCCAAGTGTAACTAACTCTGGGCAAAACTGCAATCCAAATTGTAGCTTGCTACAGATCCACCATGGTGCACCAGGATTCCCACTCCTATTTTCTTGATGTACTGGAAAATATTAGGGTTCAACCAAACACCCTAATAATAGGTGATTTCAACTACCCCACCATTAACTGGGAAAACTGTTCATGTAACTCCTTCACTCAACGCTTTCTGGAATTCATAAATTCCAATGCCCTGGATCAACTTATCCACACCCCCACCAGGGGCAACAGTATTCTAGATCTAGTCATTACCAGCATGAGTGACTGGTGTTCCACACCTGAAGTCAATGCCTCGTTGGTCCGATCCGACCATAAGCTAATTACCCTAGATATCCACATCTTGCCCCCACCCCCCATTAAGGAAACCATGGTAAAATATTTCTCCAAAGCCAATTTCATGCTTCTTAAGACAGAAGTGGTGAACTTCACGACACCCATGCAGATGGACAGTACAGTAATGACTACTGAATCCTACACAATTGCACTTCATAAGCACTTACACGAGTGCATGGATCGTGCTATCCCATACAGAACCAAGACGCTATCCTCCAAAAAAAGGAAGCCAATCTGGTGGTCCCCTGCCATAAACAAACTGTAGAACAGAAGGAAGAAACTGTTGCAAAAGAGAGTAAAATCCCATGAATGGAGGAGCTCCCTGGTCAGCCTCGGTAAGAAGCTGCGATCCCTGATAAAATCCTCCAAAGCTAGTTACAAAAACAAAATTGCCACTGATTCTAAAGACAACCACAAAGCATTCTATAGCTATGTCAAGAATCTCAATGGCAACACTCAGATCTGCTCTGAGTTACAGCACAATGGCACTAAATATACAGACCCAACTGATATTGCCAACATCCTGGCAGATGGGTTCAGCGCTAACTTTATCCCCCTCTTACCCCCTAAAGAGCGCATCTCTATACCGGAAGAATCCAAAGTTCCTGTAATCACGGCTGCACAGGTAAAAACCACTCTCTCCAAAAGCAAGAACACAGCATCTATGGGACCAGACAACATCCCATGCTGCGGTCTACATGAACTACAGAACGAACTGGTACCCCACCTAAGTACCATGTTGAATCATAGCCTCACCTCAGGCTTTGTGCCTGCTGAATGGCGCACAGCAACGGTTATCCCACTCCACAAGGGGGGAGCCACCACGGACCCCAGGAACTACCACCTCATTAGCCAGATGAGCCTGATCTGCAAGGCCATGGAACATATCATCATGGAACTTATAAACAAAGACATTGGTAATCTCCAAACTCTAGATGCCACCCAGTTCTGGTTTGTAAAAGGCAGATCGTGTCTCCTAAACCTGATGGACTTCTTTGAAGCAGTCACCAAAGCCGTAGATGAGGGTAAGGTGGTTTGCACAGCCTGTCTAGATCTTGCCAAGGCTTTGGACACCATCCTCCACTCTGGAATTATAGATAAACTCACTAAACTAGGTATAAATCCCTATGTCACAAGATGGGTTGCCAACTGGCTCATGGACAGAACCCACACCGTGAAAGTAGATTCCAAATCCGACTTGAGACCAGTGACAATTGGAGTACCACAGGGTTCATTCCTGGGTCCTCTCCTGTTTGGTATCTACTTCTCTGAAGTACAGGCTAACACAGAAGATCTTTGGCTAATGAAGTTCACAGATGGCTGCAAACTAGGAGCCGTAATCAAAACTCCTAATGATGTGGACATCCTACAAAAGAGCCTCACTGAGACAGATGCCTGGTGTCAAAGCCATGACCTCAAGCTCAATGCCAAAAAATGCATCGTCATCCCCTTTGGTACAAACTCTGTACCCATGAGCTACAACATAGGCGTTAGTATACACTAACACCGAAAGTGTGATGAGACCTTGGGACACAGGTGGACAGTAGTCTCTCCTTTGATAATCACATCACCACAGTAGTCAGGAAATCCTTCTACGTGGCACACCTCATCACAAAAGGTTTCTCATCCAGAAAAAAGAGGTCATTGTTCCCCTCTACTCATCACTCATTAGACCCATTATAGAGTACAGCTCCCCTTTTGGTATGTACCTCACAAGACATCTGCAACAACTGGAAAGGCCGCAGAAATACCACACAATGAGCATTACCGGCCTCAAACAGATGCCCTACGCAGTCAGTCTCAAAAAACTCTAGCTTTACTCTGTCGCATATTGCCTGCTCAGAGGTGATCTCTGCCTAACATACAAAGCTATGTCAAACCCAGAGCTGTTGGACATGCTCCACTTAAAGAAGTCCCAATCTCTCCAAGCTACACACTCTAGGGACCTAAACCTTGTCACCATAATAAACAGAACATGCCGGAAGGATATATTCCTGTCCCAGAGACTTCCCATAATCTGGAATAAACTACCTGTCTATATCAAACAAATCTCCTCATTAGTACTCTTCAAGAAAAATCTTGATGATTGGATGGGAAATAGGAAATTCACCCCGGGGATCACTTCTGTGTCTCTGCTCAACAGTGGCACAGGAAAAAGCCAGGGTACCTTTTTGGCTGGGCTTGTATAGGCCCTAGGGCCGATAGCCTAGTACCTACCTATGAACCTATAAGAGATTCTCTCCTTGGCTCTACAGAGGGAATTGGACCCCTTCACTGCCCCCATTGATGCTGTTCTGGAGTTTTAGACATCTGTTTTTCAAGATGGGGTTAGGGTTTTAACTGTTAAAGTGCAATTAGCAGTAATGTCTAATTCATTCAGGGGAAAATGCTTCCTCTCTAGCTTAATCAGAATTGTGCAAGGCCTTCCTTAAAGGTACATTTTTGCTTAGAACCCTCCCTTTGAAGGACCATACATCACCCTGGGATTTAACAATTGTGCTGCAAGCTTTGTCAGTCCTTTTGAACCATCTGCTAGATCTGACTTAAAATTTTAGCTTGGAAAACTGCTTTTCTTGTGACCATTACATCTGCTAGACAAGTGTTCGAACTCCAGGCTCTCTCTTCCATATCCCTGTTTTTGATGTTCCACAAAGATATAATTACTTTATCGGTCCAGCCTTCCTGCCTAAAGTAGCTTCGGAAACATATGTTAACCAAGCCATTAATTTGCCTGTTTTCTTTCCCAATTTTACCAATAAAAGTTGAATGCACACTTCATCTCTTGGATGTACGTAGACCTCTTAATTTTTTTATCTCCATAGAAAAGAAGATTTCAGAAAGTCAGGTCAATTATTGGCCTCATTCCCACTCAACAAATTGGCAAACCAGTTTCTAAAGTTACCTTAGCCAGATGACTTACAAACTGCATACCCGTTGTTTACAGTCAACAAGTTTTGTGCCATGGCTACATCTTATGCATTCTTGTCTACAGCTTCTATTAAGACATTTGTACTGCAGCTATTTGTGGTAATGGTCATACCTTTATTGCTCATTACAGATTGGATTTGACATCCAGAAGCAGGGATGCCTATGGTTCTGCAGTATTCCGGAATATCCTTCCATGAGGACTACCAAAGGTTCACGTAGCTGGGGACTCTATCCCATCAGTTGAGGAATGAATGAAAAGTACATCAGATGTTAGTTATGTGCTCACCTTAACTATGCACCTATGTTGCCCATTTTCATTCTTCCTCAACTTTCCTACCCCCCTCCTTCTTTACTTTAACTCCTGGAGTGACCTTATGGTTGTTGTAGAACCATACGTCTCAACCTGCAGATGAGAGAATCTGGGACAAAGGACCTTGAAATCAGGGACACCTATTAACAATATGTATCTTCAAATAAGCACATTAATTGACATGCCTAGACATGTTCAGCTACACAAAGGTAGCGCATTATTTTAGATCACTTCTATATTAAACGCTCTGTATATACACAGACTTAATATGGGATTATTCATATTTTCAGACATCTGTATAAAATTCAAGTAATACAGTGTCACCCAGCCTCAAACCCAACTAACAGAGTTAGTCTTAAAGCAGGTGCCTAAACATTTGTAAATCATACATAATGGGAAGCAATACTCCCCATAAGGCAAACCTCTCAACCCGTTAGCACAAGAAGTCTGTATAAAGCATAAAATAATGACAGGAAAAAATGCCCAAGCATTAAAGGCACATTTTAAATATTAAACTTGGGAAAATGCTGCAGTACTATGTTAGAAACCATTTTCTGAAAGGTATCAAAGTCTGTAACTTAAATGTCTGTCATTTTTTAGTGACTTCAGTCAATTATTTGCCAGAAAACAAAATGTTTTATGAGGAACAACCCAAAAATATGAAGTATACCTCTCAGCCTGTTAGCCCAAGAAATCTGGGCAAGCTTTAAGTAGTGGAGGGAACAAAGGTCCAAACATTAGGGTCTGATTCTAAACACTGCTCCTATAAACTTAAAAGAATGCTAGAATAACAGGATATTTGTTAGCATGCATTTTAAGATGGAAATCAAAGTCTGAAACTCAAATGTTTCTGTAGTTTAGTAACTTCAAGTCAGCACATAATTTGTGGGGGGCAAAGGCTCCAACATTAGGGACAGATTTTAAATATTAGCTATAAATTTAGAAAAAAATGCTAGAATAACAGCATTTGTGTTGAATAATTTTCTGAATAATATGCAAGTCTGAAACTCAAAGGTTAATCACTTTAATCCTCAGCCATTTTTCCCAAAATGTTAACTTACTAGTACCGGAAGGTCAGCATAAAATGAAGAATTAAAGTAAAAAAATTAAGAGTTGAGTCCTGACAAGCGACTGAAAAACTCTCTGCGCTCTTGTGCACAAGTACTCAAGCAGCTTGGCTTCACCTTTCAAATCCAACCTGTGCTGAAGCTCTATTTCCAAAGTCCAAAAAACAGAAAAATGGTCCAGTCCCTTGAGTTTCTACAAATGACACATGGGTGAAATGGCAAATGCTGATGAATCCGGAGTTGTTTTTTTCCATCTAGCTTCGAACTCTCATCAATGTCTATGATATGATGTCCTTCAAGAATGCAACTGCAGTCCTGACATATGGGTTGTCCTGCCTCAGGCAGCCCTTCGGTCGGCCGGATTCCAAAGTCCGGGTCCGGCGTCGGCCGATGTCACCTACTCCCTGACGTCAGAGTGGCTGGGGTATAAAGGCATCCGCCGACGCCATCTTCTCGAGTCTTTCTTGCCGCGCGGTGCCCGAAGCAGAAGCAGTTCGCAAGTGCCGGTCAGTCAGCTCCTGTGTTTTCAGTTACCGAAGTCATCAAAAAGCTAAGTACCCCATTGGGGAACATTTTTCTTGCCTCAGCCGATGTCAGAAAAAATTGAAAAGGTTAATAATTGTTTGTCTTGTGGTAAACAAATACCTTATAAGGACTTCCATTCTTACTGCCTTCCCTGCCTGGGCCCAGGCCACGACGTCTCGGCCTGTGCTGCTTGTGCTTGCTTTAATAAGCGCACACTCAGGCGCCGGGCAGAATTTGCCGAAGACTTTTTTGGCGAAAACTATGCTTATATCATGCCATCAGAACAACCGACAGCACATATTTCCAAAAAACGTAAGGACCGGGACCGACATCCTCGGCCCGCGTCATCCACCGATACCACGCCTAAGCCTTCCGCGAGTGCATCGGTCTCTTCGGAGGCGGTAATTCAACCGCTCCAGGCCGACGACACTGCTTTACCACGTACTTCGGTCCCGGAGGTTTCCCCGGTGCCGATTATAGATTTTCCTCCCGAAACCGAAGCTCAAGATTTACCTGACACCATACTAGTGGATAAAGTTACTCCTGCACGTGGGGCAGCTAGGCCTCCGGTCTCCATGTCCATCAAGGCCTACACACGTGCTAAGGCTGCCAGCCAGGCTAAGGCCCATCCTCCTAAATCTTTTTCCCAGAGCCCCTCTTCTGATAAACAGATCATGACCCTAGCTGCAGATCTAATCTCTCTAGTCAGAGGTTCTCAGTCGCATCCAGACATAGGTTCTCAGCCTCCTGCAGATAAAAGGCCTAGGACTGAGCAGACCGATACCCTCTCTTCAGATGAAGCCTCTAGGGATTCAGAGCACTCAGATACCCAGGAAGAATCCTTCCAGGCCTACGAGGACTCTGATGCTGAGGAATCAATTCTTTCTGCCTCTCCTCCAGAGGATATTTCTTTCGGAGAAGTTCTCCACTCCATGAGAGAACATTTTCAGTGGCAGGGTCAGGAATTTTCTGTCTCCAGGAAAAGGCTACGTACCTTCCTTAAGTTACCCCAGCACAGACCATTAGCTATTCCTCCAGTGTTAGATGTATTGGATGATGTGTATTCAGACTCCAGTGCTTCCCCTGATTCTCTCCCTCCTGCTCCTGTCAAGCCAGACAGATATTACAGGGTTCCTGAAACTCATAAGCATCTCTTTAAGGCCCACTCTGTGGATCTAGAAACTATTTCTCAGGGGCCCAAAGGAGTGGCTACTTCCTCGGCCAAAAACCCTTTGCCCGCAGACAGGGAATCAAGGTCCCTGGAGAGATGGGGCAAAAAAGTTTATACCTCTTCCACCCTTGCCATGAGGTCACTTAACTGTCTTTTTCATATGTTTCAGTACCAGGATTACTTAATGGATGACTTGCAGAAAAAGTTAGCCTCTCCTGAGCCTATAGATAGAAAGGCATTGCAGGACTTGGTTCATAACACTCAGCAGGTTAGCAATCATTTTCTTCAGTGTGGTTATGATGCATTGGAAGCTTCATGTAGGGCAGCTATGACAGGGGCCGTTATACGTAGACATGCTTGGCTGAAAGAACAGCCACTGCCAGACCATGTTAAAGTAAAGCTCCTAGATGCACCTCTGGAAAAACAGAAGCTTTTGGTGCTAATGCACAGGATGTGTTGAAGTCTATTGAGGAAAAGGCTAAATCAGTACAGACAGTCAAGGATTTCCTCCAGGTTCAGCCACCCAGATTCAGCAGGAATTGGCCTTCAAAGAATTGGTCCTTTCCAGACACTGACAAGTTTCAATGGGGAAAAACAGGCATGCTTGAGGTAGAGGGCAATATCGAGGCTCCTACAGGCCGCCAATGGCAACCACCAAATCAGAGAAGTGGGCAGGGAGTTCAGCTGCACCACAGGGACAATCACAATGACTTTACTTTCACTCCATGACCAACGCTCAGAGAAGCACCTCTAGGCAGAAAATTATCCTTATTCTCAAAGAACTGGCACATTTTAACCAAGGACAAATGGATTCTGGACATAGTAGACAAAGGTTACAGGTTCCACTTCCATACCTTACTAACGAGACAAGGCATGCCAAACCTGCCACAAAATCAAAGGGCAGAGGCACTCATACAAGTTTCAAAGCTGTTACAAATAAAAGCAATAGAAAAGGTTCCTCCTCAGGAACAAGGCCAGGGATTCTATTCAAGACTGTTCCTTGTTCCAAGAAAAGAAAAGCAATGGAGACCTATACTGGACTAGTCCGCTCTAAACACTTTTCTCATTGTGCCAAAATTCAAAATGCTGACTTTACAGCAACTCCTTCCCATGCTGGGCAAGGGGTCTTGGCTGGTTACTCTGGACCTCAAGGAGGCATACCTGCATGTCCCAATCAGACACAGTTGCAGAAGATACCTCAGATTTCTTGCAGGGTCAGAGCATTATCAATTCTCAGCATTGCCGTTTGGCTTATCTACTGCCCAGAGTATTCACGAAATGCCTGGCATCAGTAGTTGCACATTGCAGGCTCCAGGGGATTCAAATATACCCTTACCTGGACGACTGCCTTATACAAGCAGACAGCAAACAAACCTTGATTAGAAACTTGGACTATGTCATTCAATTACTACAGGCTTTGGGATACACAGTCAACATTCAAAAATCAAGACTACTGCCATCCCAACAGATTATTTTTCTAGGAGCCAAACTGGACACACAATCACAAATGACTTTCCTCACAGAGGAGAAACAAGAACATTTACCAGATTACTTCAAAAGCCTAGCAAAGCTCACCCAGCTGACCGCAAGGAAAATCCTGCAGGCCCTGGGGTTCATGGCATCTTGCATTCTTCTGGTCCCTCTGGCGAGACTACACATGAGAAAGCTACAATGGTACCTAAAAAGCTTATGGTCTCAACACAGCCACAATCTAGAAGACGTAATACTACTCATTCCATGCCTGCAAAGGGAATTTTTGTGGTGGGCTCAAGCAAGTCATTTAAACAAAGGCATGTCTTTCAACAAACCTCTAGCAAGTCAAACCGTTACAACAGACGCCTCAGATCATGGATGGGGGGCGCACATGGAGGGCAGATGCATTCAAGGGCAGTGGACTTCCAGGGAAATGCATCTGCACATAAATCAAAAAGAGATGTTAGCAGTGATACATGCAGTCGAGGCCTTCGGGAAATCCCTTCAACAAGGTCATCTGCTAATAAGGACAGACAACACCACTGTCATGTGGTATATATAAACAAGCAGGGAGGCACTCACTCTTATCCCCTCTGCAGACTAACAATGACTCTTTGGGAAAAGTCCCTGAAACTGAACATCCACTTGCAATCCCAGTTTGTTCCAGGCAAGGACAATGTTCTGGCGGACAGGCTGAGCAGAAATTTCTTGGATCCGCACGAATGGATGCTGCATCCACACATTTTCTCACAAATAACAAGTGCATGGGGAAGACCGGACATAGATCTCTTTGCTTCTCACCTCAATCATCACCTGGAGAAGTTCTGTTCAAGGACGCACCATCCCCTAGCCTGGAGAACGGATGCTCTCTCCTTCAGCTGGAATTCCCTAACAATTTATGCATTCCTTCCTCTACCATTACTGACCAAGGTGTTACTGAAGATCAAAGCAGAACAACCAAAAGGAATTTTGATAGCTCCAGACTGGCCAAGGCAGCACTGGTATCCATTGCTACTGAGCATAACTCACACCAAACCGTGGCCCTTGCCTCAACGGCCTCTGCTTCTAACTCAACACAATTACAGGACTGTTCATCAAAACCTGCAAACATTGCAGCTGACAGCTTGGAGGGTTCCATGACTTTCACCCATATCTCTCTTTTCGAAAAAGTACAAGAAATCTTGCTGGAAGCACGCAGACCTTCCACCAGAAAAACCTATTCAGCCAAGTGGAAGAGATTCATCATCTGGAATGCCAACAAGGATCAGGATGCATCAGTAATGAGCATACCACAGATATTAGAATATTTGGCAGAAATGTTTCATAGTGGCCTCTCATATTCTTCCATAAAAATTCACGCTTCAGTAATCTCAGCAAAATACAACTGTGACCCACCTGTGTTTTCGCATCCCTTGCTAAGACAGTTTCTAAGAGGGATAAAGAATATCAAACCTCCCAGAAAACCACCAGTACCTGCATGGGACCTCAATTTCGTCTTGGAAAAATTAACTCTCCCTCCTTTTGAACCAGCAGCATCTTCAGAAATGCAATTTCTTTCCTGGAAAACAGTTTTCCTGTTGGCAGTTACCTCAGCAAGAAGAGTCTCGGAGATACAGGCCCTCATGGCAGTACCTCCCTTTCTCATTTTTCATCAGGACAGAGTTTCTCTAAGAACCAATCCTTCATTCATGCCAAAAGTGATATCCAGGGTGTCTCTAAATCAAGCAATTCACCTGCCTACTTTCTTTCCCAATCCTCAAAATAAGGGGGAAAAGCTGCTGCACACTTTGGACATACACAGACAATTACGCTACTACTTGGACAGAGCTAAGGCCACCAGAAAGTCTGACCAACTATTTGTAGCCTATGCTGCTGGAGTGCAAGGAAAGGCAATCTCCAAACAAACAATTTCAAAATGGATTGGACACTGCATCAGATTCTGTTACTCTTTCCATGGAAAAGGTGTGCCAGCCAATATTAGGCCACACTCCACCAGAGCTATAGCCACATCCACAGCCTTTCTAAGAGGAGTGGCTACAAAGGACATTCTAGAGGCTGCTACATGGAGCTCCGTGCATACATTTACCAAACACTACAACCTGCCTTTATACTCCAGATCCCGAGCAGGCTTTGCTTCAGCAGTCCTGCAGGGCAGTTTAGCTACACCATCCCTTTCTTAGATCCTACCACCCCCAGCTTGGCTATGGTATTCAACCCATATGTCAGGACTGCAGTTGCATTCTTGAAGGACATAGCACAGTTTTGTATCTACCATAAATGTAGATGTCCGATAGATATGCAACTGCAGTCAGGTTTTCCCTCCCTCCTACCCCTCTGCAATTTTCCTTTTGGGTCCATTCCCCCTTTCCTCTATTAGCTGGGGATATCTGTTATGGTGTATCTGTTTATTACTGTTGTGCATGTCTGGAATTTTTTATCCATTCACCAAATTTAGCCTTCTTTGGAGGGCACATGGCATCTGGGGCAAGAAACACTGAAGAAGATGGCGTCGGCGGATGCCTTTATACCCCAGCCGCTCTGACGTCGGGGAGTAGGCGACATCGGCCGACGCCGGACCCGGACTTTGGAATCCGGCCGACCGAAGGGCTGCCTGAGGCAGGACAACCCATATGTCAGGACTGCAGTTGCATATCTATCGGACATCTACATTTATGGTAGGTACAAAACTGTACTTTTTTTCCCCGATTTTAAAAACGATGACCTAACTGCCAAGGCACCTCCATTTCTGTTGCTTACATGCAGATTTAGCAGACCTAATTGAAGACTAGAAATGTGTAATTACTGAGCTTAAACATGGAAGGAAAAGGAAGTTAGGAAATAAAGGAAGAAATTAGCCAGAGCCAGTCGCACGCAAATGAGATGCAGTAAAGTGATGCTCTGATTGGCGAAGACATCTACAGCCAGAACAGAGGTTGCTTTACTGTAAATCTCACGGAAAAAAACACCCAAATCGGGCAGTCAGGGGATTAAGCTTAAACTTAAAAATGGGCGGTCCCGTGGAATTTGGGACAATTGAGAGCTATATGTAGAACCTCTATTCCAGGTTTGAGTCCCAGACTTTTTCTACTAGCCTTTTTGTCTTTCTATTGGTTATTGGGCAACAAACTCGATCCGAGGTATTAAAAGGTGACCGGGCCATTTTGGTTGATGGGAGGAGCTTGAAAGTTGGATCCAAGAGTCGAGTAAATGTCTCCAAGCTGGATCCAAGGCCCGATCCATGCCTCATCAGTTGAGGAAGAGTGAAAATGGACAACACAGATGCATTTATTTTCCTGTATGGGGGTGGCCAAGAATGGGGCACTGATTAGCATGCAAACCCCCAAACCCTGTCATGGGGACACACTGTACTTTGTTCAAAATATTGCCCTGTGATCATGTGATATAGCAGATTGAAGTAGCCAACTTTTAGTTATACTTTGCGAGGCACTACATCATAATTAATTGGCTGTTCTTAAGCAGACACTGGTATTTGTTAAATATATGTGGCAAATTGTCTTTTACTTTGTACAGGGTTATGAGGGTGGCCTAATGGTTAAGGGGTTTGCCTTACAAACACAAGGTACAGGGTTTGAGTCTCACAAGGGATAATTGGCTTGGCTTAAAAAAATGGCTCGCAAGGCCATTTACCCTAGTACTAATCTATGAATCTAAATCTGTGAATCTACTAGTGAGCAAACTAGCTGAACAAGTCCTGACATGGAATTCTATACATGAGGTCAGGGGCTTGGAAGGCATTTAGACTGAGCCGATTACTTTTTAAGTAAACGAAAGTACTTCCGACATAACAAACCAAAACCAAAAAAATCTAAAGGTATTATTGCTCACTGCTAGGAGTCTAAACAAAAAACTCCACTCCCTAGAAGCTCAGAAGCTCTTTACCCTGAGACATGGTTTAAAGCTGCAGAGAGCACACCAACAGTCATCATCATCTTCTTTCAGCTGTTCCCGTTAGGGGTCGCCACAGTGGATAATCTGTTTCCATTTCTTCCTGTCCTCTGCATCATGCTTTTTCACACCAACCACCTGCATGTCCTCTCTCACCACATCCATAAACATTATCTTAGGCCTTCCTCTTTTCCTCTTACCTGGCAGCTTCATCCTTAGCATCCTTTTCCCAATATACCCAGCATCCCTCCTCAGCACATGTCCAACCAATGCAATCTCGCCTCTCTTGCTTTGTCTCCAAACTGTCCAACCTGAGCTGACCCTCTAATATACTGATACCTAATCCTGTCCATCCTAGTCACACCCAGTGCAAATCTTAACATCTTTAACTCTGCCGCATCCAGCTCTGACTCCTGCTTTTTTGTCAATGCCACTGTCTCCAACCCATAGAACATAGCTGGTCTTACTACCCTCTTGTAGACCTTCCCTTTCACTCTTAACTGGTGCCCGTCTGTCACAAATCACTCCTGACACTCTTCTCCACCCATTCCACCTTACCTGTACTCTCTTCTTCACCTCTCTTAATCACTCACCATTACTCTGAACTGTTGATCCCAAGTACTTAAACTCATCCACCTTTACCAACTCTACTCCCTGCATCCTCACCATTCCTCTACCCTCCCTCTCATTTACACACCTATATTCTGCTTTAGCCCTGCTGACCTTCATTCCTCTCCTCTCTAAAGCATATCTTCACCTCTCCAGGGTCTCCTCAACCTGGTCCCTACTCTCACTACATATCACAATGTCATCTGCAAACATCATAGTCCACAAGGCCTCCTGTATGATCTCATCTGTCAACCTGTCCATCACCACTGCAAATAAGAAAGGGCTCAGAGCTGATCCTTGATGTAATCCCACCTCCACCTTAAACGTATCTGTCACTCCCACCGCAGTCCTCACCAGTGTCGCACTACCGTTGTACATATCCTGTTCCACTCTTACATACTTCTCTGCCACTCCCGACTTCCTCATACAATACCACAACTCCTCTCTAGGCACCCTGTCATATGCTTTCTCTAAGTCTACAAAGACACACTGCAACTCCTCCCGACCTTCTCTGTATTTCTCCAACAACACTCTCAGAGCAAACATTGCATCTGTAGTATTCTTTCCTGGCATGAAACCATACTGCTGATCACTAATCATCACCTCCCTTCTTAACCTAGCTCCCACTACTCTTTCCCATAACTTCAAGCTGTGACTGATCAGTTTTATCCCTCTAGTTACTGCAGCTCTGCACGTCACCCTTATTCTTAGATAGGTACCAAAACACTTTTTCTCCACTCCTCAGGCATCCTCTGACTTTCCAAAATTTCATTAAACAATCTGGTTAAAAATTCCACTGCCATTTCTCCTAAGCACCTCCATGCTTCCACAGGTATGTCATCTGGACCAACACCCTTTCCAGTTTTCATCCTCTTCATAGCTGTCCTTACTTCCTGCTTGCTAATCTATTTCACTTCCTGATTCACTATCTCCACATCATCCAACCTTCTCTCTCTCATTCTCTTCATTCATCAGTCCTTCAAAGTACTCTTGCCATCTACTCAACACACTCTCCTCACTTGTGAGTATGTTTCCCTTGCTTTTCTTTATCACCCTTATCTGCTGGACATCTTTCAAAGCTCTGTCCCTCTGTCTAGCCAATTGGTACAGGTCCTTTTCTCCCTCTTTAGTGTCCAATCTCTCATACAACTCTCCATATGTCTTATCCTTAGCCTTTGCCACCTCTCTCTTTGCCATGCGCCTCATCTCCTTATACTCATGTCTACTTTCTTCATCTCTTTGACACTCCCACTTCTCCTTCGCCAGCCTCTTCCTCTGTATACTCTCCTGTATTTCCTTCTCCTTGTCCTCCTTCCTCTGTCCAGATGTCACACCAAGCACCTTTCTAGCAGTCTCCCTTACTAGCTCTGCTGTAGTTACCCAGTTATTCGGTAACTCTTCACTGCCTCCCAGTGCTGGTATTAACTCTTCTATGAACTCCACCTCTCAATAACCCTTTTTTAACTTCCACCATTTAATCCTTGGCACTGTTTTCACACTCCTCCTCCTCCTCCTCTTCTTGATCACCAGCGTCATCCTACAGATCACTATTCTATGCTGCTTAACTACTCTTTCCCCCTGTCACCACTTTACAGTCTCCAATCTCCTTCAGACAGGCCCTCCTACATAGGATATAATCCACCTGTGTGCATCTTCCTCCACTCTTGTACGTCACCTTATGCCCCTCCCTCTTCTTAAAATACGTATTCACCACAGCCACGTCCATCCTTTTTGCAAAATCTACAATCATCTGACCTTCTGCATTCCTCTCCTTAACACCATACCTACCCATCACTTCCTCATCCCCTCTGTTCACTTCACCAACATGCCCATTGAAGTCCGCTCTAATCACTAGTCTCTCACCCTTGGGTACACTCACCACCACGTCATCCAACTCACTCCAAATGTTTTTTTTCTCATCCATCGCACACCCAACTTGTGGAGCATATGCACTAACAACATTCATCATTACACCATCAATTTCAAGCTTCATAAATATCACTGTATCAGACACTCTCTTCACCTCCAAAACACTCTTAGCACACTGTTCCTTTAGGATAACCCCTACCCCATCCACACCATGATAGAACAATTTGAACCTGCCTCCTATACACCTGGCCTTACTTCCCTTCCATCTGGTCTCTTGCACGCACAATATATCAACCTTCCTTCTCTCCATCATATAGCTAGCTCTCTCCCTATACCAGTCATACTGCCAACATTCAAAGTTCCTACCCTCACTACTACACTCCTAAACTTCCTCCTCTTTTCCTGCCTTCGGGCATGCCTTCCCCCTCCTGTCACACCAACAGTGCCAGGTTAAAATGCCTTCCACACATTTAGGCCAGCTACTTCACAGGCAGGGGACTAAAGGTGGAGATGTTTCTATTTACTTCAAAAATAAATATACCTCAAGGCTGGTCAAACAGGACAATGTACTTGAGCTGATCCATGTTCAGTTCACTATAGGTAAAATCCAGTACCACTTCCTTGCAAGCTTTAGGTCCTCCACTATGACACAGGAAACCCATACCATATATTTAAACATTAGAAATGCTAACCATCCAACCCAGTACCATATTCATGGGTGACTTTAATTACCCCACTATTAACTCTGAATCCTGCATGACACCAAGCATTACATGCACAGAGATTCCTGGATTTTGTAAACGTAACCTACCTGGACCAGATAGTCAGTACACCAACCAGGGGTGCAGCCATACTGGTCCTCACTAATATGGGAGACTGATGCACAACCCCTACTGTAATGCCTTCACTGGTAAGGTCAGACCACAAAATGGTCTCCTTTGAAGTAAAAATAAACTCTGGACCCCCAGCTAAACCTGGAATATGCAGGAACTATTCTAAGGTTAACCTCCTGCTATTAAGTGAGAACCTGGCAAAATTTCAAGCCCCGATAAACCATGAGAACACTTCTGCCCATGCAGAACTGTTCACAGAAACCCTGTACAAGCATGTTAGTAGCTGCATAGAGGCAGCTGTATCCACCAAAAGGTACAGACCTAACTAAAAAAAAAAAAGCCACCCTGGTAGACTCACCAAATCATTTGGCTGTATAACAGGAGGAAGTAATCATGGCAAAAATTAGGAGGTGCAGCTCTCATCAAACTAAAACAACTCAAAGGACAAATAAAGTCTACCAAAGCCAAATTTGAGGCAAGTTTGGCCTCCCAGGCCAAGGACAACCAGAAAGCATTCTTTAGCTATGTCCACAACCTCAAAGGCAATACACAATTGTGTGCTGAGCTCATTGTAAATGGAGCCATCTGTACTGAGACAGAAGATGTAGCAAACCTCTTAGCGATGAATTCAGCTCCAACTTTACCTCTCTCTCTCTCTCTCTCTCCCCCCTTAACCTTCCCTCAGGAAATATCATCAGATATAACTCTCTCCCCCTACTGTCACTATGGAGCAGGTCCTTAATGCTCTCTCTAAGACCATGAACACTGCATCAGTTTGCCCAGATAACATCCCAGGATGCCTTCTAAATAGCATGAAACATGACCTATCAGGGCCTCTGGAATTGCTATTTAACTGTAGCCTCCAAACAGGCTTTGTGCCTCATGAATGGAGAATGGCAACAATCATCCCTCTGCACAAAGATGGACCATCTACAGACCCATAAGTCTCACTAGTATTGTATGTAAAGCCATGGAAAGAATTGTCATGAAGTTAATCAATAGATATATAGTAAACCACCAGACACTGGACCCAACCCAGTTTAGTTTCATCAAGGGCAGATCATGCCTTCTCAACTTGGTGGACTTCTTTGTGAAGGTCACCAAAGCAATGGATGAAGGCAAAGTCATTCACACTGCCTACCTTGACCTGGCCAAGGCATTTGACACAATATCCCACTCTGGTATTGTTGACAAACTCAAGAGGGTAGGTACAAACCTGTATGTTGCCCGGTGGATAGCCAGCTGGCTCACAGACAGGACCCAAGAAGTTAGAATTGGGGAGGCCACCTCTACAAAGATGCCAGTCACAAGTGGAGTCCCTCAGAGATCAGTCCTTGGACTGCACTTTTTTGAAATTTACTTCTCAGATGTCAAGGCCAATGTCAATGGCCTGTGGCTGACTAAATTTGCAGATGATTGCAAATTAAGAGCTGTCATTGAATTTCACACTGACACGAATGTTCTCCAGGAGGGGCTGCCACAGACAAATAACTGGTGTCAGAGCCATGGACTAAAACTAAATGCCAAGAAATGCATACTAGTATCCTTATATTGACAACACATCCCTTAGAGTTGACCAGGGACTTGGGGACACACACAGATAGTAATCTAGCCTTTGATCGTTATGTGTCTACAGTGATGAGGAAATCATTCTATGTTGCAGAACTTATAAACAAAGGTATTGGATACAAGTCCAAGAAAGTTATTGTTCCACCATATTTGGCATTCATTAGACCAATCATTGAGTACAGTGCCCCCTTTGGTATATACCTAACCAGAAATAGCCAACAATTGGAATGTCCACAGAGGTCACTCACGAAAAGAATACAGGGTGTAAGTAATATGTCCTATGCAGAGTGCCTCAAGGCCCTATCCCTGTATTCTGTCTCCTGCAGGCTTTTGAGGAGAGATCTGTGCCTGGCATACAGGGCATTATCAGACCCCACTGTGATGGACCTCCTGCATATCCACAAAACAAATAGCACCAGAATTACCTGTTCTAAAGACTTAAACCTTGCCTGAGATATAAATAGGACCTGCTGGAAAGATACACATGTATCCTAGAGACTACCCTGTCTATGGAACAGGCTCCCCATTCATGTGAAGCAGAGTTCCTCCCTAACCCAATTCAAGTGCAACTTAGACAATTGGATGGGAAACCAGAAATTCAACCCTGGTTTGGCACCTAGGTCTCTAATGGACAGAGGTAACATGTAAATGGTTCATCTCCCAGGCCCATGCTTACACTTATCAAGGGTATCAGAATTTGTCAGAGATTTGGGATGCATGGCTAGGCTTAAAAAGGCCCTTGTGGTCGTTAGCCTATGAACTGAAAAGATGTGCTTTTATTGAATTAAGTGGGGATGCATCAAAGCAACAGCGAATGTATATCCCTTGGTAGATGTTTGTTTTATTTTTTGCATGTAACTACCAAAACTTTAAAACCTGTTTTGCTTTTTTCCTTCAACCATTTCTTAGCCATTGTGGTGTGTACCCTGGTTTAAATTATGTGGTAATCCGTTTGTGAAGTGATGCTTGGCTCCTTACAGCTGCACGGTAAAGTCTGTACTCCTCAAGCTTTTTCTGTGCTGTAAAGCAGGAATTTGCATAATATTTTATTTATTTTATTTAACATTTGTTAACCGGGAAAGTCCAACTTAGAACAAAGACAATTTTCAGCGGAGGCCCGGGGAGAAACACTCCAGATGCATGTCTTTGTATATGGGAGGAAACCGGAGCACCCTGAGAAAACCCACACGAACGCAGGGAGGACATGCAGACTCCACACAGAAGGCACCCCAGCCGAGAATCGAACCAGAGAACCTCTTGCTGTGAAGCAACAACGCTACCGCTGCACCACTGCGCCCTCCACTTGAGTTGGCAGAGCATAAGGAGGAAACTGCCTAATGCATCTCTCTCTGTCTCATGGTTACAATTTTCACCCTCACATTATGGCACAAAATGCTTTTTATCTTCTTCTGTATAGTTAGTTGCAGACTCTGTATCTTTTGATGTATGATAAAGAAAAAAAATGTGCTGGCACTGGTCAGCTGTTGGGTTTTTATTACTGTTAAAAACTACAACCAGACTGGTTCAGTATGTTACTGATTTTCTTGCTGGGTACGTATCCATTACAAGTACATGTTTTGTTTTCTCACATAAAACAGAAGTGTAGAGGACTTTGCAAAGCAGCTGTATTTAAGTCAGATTAATAGTTTATATTATGCAGTGTGTGTATATACGTTTGGGTGTGTGTTATGGCCATTTTTGGCTAACATTGCACATTTAGAAGTAGCATTAGACCCATTTGTTTTGCTGAAAATGTAGCTGTTTTCTTCAGCCTCTGCCTCCCACCCTGTGGATAAAGGAGCATGTTAAACTTACCTTGTTATAACTTTTTTATGAAGTGGAAAAATAATTCTCAATAGTACTGTTAAAAATGTACCTGCATTGTAGTAATTGCATAGTCAGTATATTCTGCTTGCAGCTGTATGCCTTCTAGAAGTACAGAATGTATGTATGCTTACAACATATTTCTGTTTTTCAGCTTCTTGGAACATTTGAGGAAACACCAGGGATCAGTATTGCATCCAGATTGCCGGTCTTCCTTCAGTTCTTTTGAGGATGCTCTTCAGAGACTCCTGCCTTATCATCTTTATCAAGGAGCACTTCCTTCCCACAAGGACTATAAGAAAGGTATTTATTTTGTTGTATGATAAGACTGCCTTAGCAAGTTTAAGTTAAGTTTGTTGCAGGGAATGCCAGTTAAGTGGAATGAATCAATTTTGCTCAACTTCTGTGAATGTGCTGCAGTGTTACCAATGAAGTCACTTTTCCTAGCTGCCTTACTGCAGAACTTTGGAACAGTTCTTTGGGAAAATGAATGACAAAACAGAAGAGTATGTAGAAGTATTTTCAAAAAATTTTGAATATGTAATGGAGTTCTGTTTGATAATGTTTCTTTTATTTACAAGCCAAGTGGTGCTTTGTTTGCTGGGAAGTTATCTGTTTTTATGATTTTCCAGTGCTGTTAAACTTCGTTTAAGTTTTAGCATAAGTTAGTAGTTTAATTTATGCACTTGAATTTGTTTACTGACAGTTCTACAGTTTAGAAATTGGACTTTGTTGTTGAAGGAACACTATGGTCGGCAAAAAAAAAAAAAAAACATAAGTTCATCTTACCTTGATGTCCATCTCAGTGGAGCTATCAGCTCAACACTGTATGTAGAAAATGCATAGTGACTGACAGTTGGGTGCGAGTCATGTAGGGTATACCCATGGCTAAATCACCAACTGAATGTCAGTTATTGGTATAATAAAATACAATACTTAAAAAAGAGTTGACCTATGTGTTCAGGATTTCGGAAATTATGTGAACAGTGACAACTTTTGACCAACATGTCTATTGTGAGAAAGTCGTATATTGCACAGCTTATAAACAAAGGGATTGTGTTTAAATCTAGTGAAGTTATTGTCTTCCCTTACTCAGCCCTCATTAGGCCAGTCATTGAATGTAATTCCACCCCCCTTTGGAATGTATTTGCCCAGCCACATGCAACAATTGAACACCCCCAGAGATTCTTACTAAAAGTATAAAATGCCTAAACAGCATGTCCTGCATGGATCAACTCAAAGCTATGTCACTATACTCTATATCCTATAAACTGCTAAGAGGTTACCTGTGTCTGGCACACAAGGCATCCTCCAACCAAATACTGGTGGGTATACTGCACATCAGCAAGTCAGATGACATTGTAAATACTCTAAGAATCTAAACCTCTTCTGCAACATCAAAAGAATGGCTTGGAGGGGCAGGTATATCTTGCAGAGGATACTGCTGCTGTGGAACAGACTCCCCATGCACATAACGCAAAGTTCATCCCTGCCCATTTTCAAATGCTGCCTAGATCTCTGGATGAAAAACATAACATTTACACCAGGACTGCCCCCTTTACTACTTTGAGGCATCTCCTAAATGCTTTATCCCATGCATGGTCCCCTCATGGTGGTATGATCCTAGTTGTTCTCATTAGGGGGTAACATAGAATTATTGACCTTGGGATGGGTAAGGTCAGTCTAAAATTAAATGGGATAGGTTATTTCAAGCACAAAAA